>NC_132788.1:28849166-29166250 GCF_048418805.1 Vulpes vulpes
AGAAATCTGTTTTAACAAGTTCTCCAGGTAATTCTAAGGCTCACTAAAGTTTAAGAACCACTAATCCATATGAATAGGAAAGTGATAGGATTATCACATTAAGAAAACATGTCGGCCTTATTCATAAAGTATATGTCATGATCTACTGAAGAATCCGTTTTACTCCCCAGGTCTTATGACCAATATAAAGAATAAGCGTGTTTGCATCCTTTTCACCTGCCTGAAAGGTAGGTGAATAAACCTAAATCAGTCCCAGTACATTTGTATAGAAACAACAGCTTAGCCATCCAGGAAATGACCCATCAGTATTCTGACCTTTCCTTTCACATGAGCAATCTCCAGCACCCAGATCCATTTGCTTCTCTCCTGGGTTATATCATGTGTCCTCTCTATGATTACAGTAGTACAGATCCATTATCTCTGACCTTGTAAAATAAATATAACAAGTATCGTATTTTCATGAGGCGTATATTTCAGACTCATCATTCAGTTGGCCATTTATTTGTGAGCACCTTTTGTTTTTCACCTTGTGGAATTTTTATTTATTGCAGTGTCACCACACTACAAATAATTAACTGGAAAAAACTACCAGGGATGGCAGAGACAGAATCCATTAAGTAGAAATCATACGCAATAGAGCTGAATCTTGGAGCCTACTGAAAGATAATATACTTGAGAATGGATCATGAGAAAAAGTTCCCTAGAGTAAAACATGATTCGTAGACAATGTGTTTACCAGAAGTAGCAAACTGAAACACTTTCTGGGGTTGGAAATGTGGCACGAATGGGCAAAAAACTGAGGTGTGCTACTCTAGGAATTGATGGATTCTTGAGCTATCTAACTACTATATTTAACTACTGAATGATCTTAAAACATGTCTCAGGGGCTGTCTGCAAAATACAGGTGAATAAAATATTCTCCTGCCCTTTGCTTCTAAATTAGACTAGTTTTACTTATTATAACTACAGATAGTGATGACATTGAAAAGACACATTTGTAAATCTTGATGAAGAAAAGATTGTCTGTATCCTAAAACCTATCTTAAGTTTTATAAATCAATAACCAATGTACTTTTATTCTTATAATCAACCATAAACCTACCACTATACTTGTTCCTTAGAAGACAATGTGATATAGCAGAGATACTCCAGATCCAGGACCAGAGACATAAATTAAAATATTTTGAAACCATATGCAGGAAATAAACTTTTCCTTTAGGTCCCTCAGTTATGAAATATGTGAAATTCATATATGAAATTAGGATAATAAAAATAAAATCTACGTTATCCCCAAAAGGTTTTTAAAGTGGTAGATAAAGCATGTGAAAGTCCTTAGCTTATCAATAAGTAATATAGAAATGCCAGTTGTTCATATCATCTAATCTATTTTTTATAGATATTTACTTCTGTTGTCCTCGAAATGTTATAACATTGTTGCAAGGGAAAATTTATATACCTTTAAACAAATACTAAACTATGTGAGCCAAACTCTATGACAGTATATGTTAATACTATACAGAGATGGGTGTGAATCTTATATTGGGTGTGATTAAGTTTCTAAGCCATATAGAAGATGTTCTAAGCTAACAGAACACTACCAAAAAAGCAATATAATGAGTGGTGTGGATGGGGAAAAGAAGATGATGAACATTTCTTAAACAATTTTATCTTGATATGAGCCAGGTGATGAACTGGAGTTCAGAAGTGTTAAGATTACATAATTAAAAGTTTTCAAGATCACATGTCTAATAAGTGCTAAACTAGAATATGAATTATGTCTGCCTTTAAATCTTATGAATTACTAAAAATAAACAAGTGTGGAGATTTTTATGATTCTCTCATTATTCATTTATTCAAACTTTATTGTATAAAGTGGCTGAAAAATATTAGAAAATAAAACCAGAAAGATAAGATGAAGCCAAAAAAAATCATATGCAGGATTTCCGACCTTATGCACTGAGCCATAGGGAATCATTAAGCCTCTCAAGCTGGAGAGTAATTCAATGAAATGTTATGCAAAGGTTAGTTTTGTTGTTGTTGTTCTAACATCTTCCTTCCTGAGTGTGAGCCCAACTATAGAGCATTCAGTGAGCCTAGAACAATCTACAGAGAAGGATGTGCCTTTTTATATACTCACAAAACATAGTGATAAGTTAGTGTCAGAGCATAAAATCATTTTTTTTTAGTGGACAGAAGTCTTGTTCTTTACATTCTGTGTAAATTCTCTGTGATGTCATCTTGTTAACGGAATTCTAAGATACTAACCAAATAAAATAAAATAAGCCTTGAGCTCATATCAGTCACTGAAGCCTCTAGTCTCCTTCTTGACTTTGTAAAAATGATGTCTGAAGTAGAGTTGAGAACTCAAATGAATGAAGCAAGAAAGGCTGTACTAGAGTTCAGCTCATATTTTTAGAGCTGTTTAAAAATTTTAAAATTTTTCAACATAATATGGAGCTCTGAGTTGCTATATAAAATATCTTAATTTTAAATGTTTAACAAATCCAAATATTTGCAAAATATATTGTGTAGGATTATGCCTTCAAATATCCAGGCTACAGTTACCATTCCCAAACGCATGCCACAGTATTAGCCTTAACCTCACTCAGCTGCTGTAGAAATTCATGGCATTGTCTTTTATCTGCTGTGAAATTGGCTGAGATTACCAAGACCTTGAGCATATAAACCTATCCTCTGTATTTCTATTACTATTGCAACTCCTGAGAGCACAGAATGATTTTTCATGTATCATTTTAATGAAACTCATATAGTCTCTCTACAAGGAGGCTGTGTCCCTCACTATAACTACAGACAAACACCGAGATAGGATTGGTGAGGAGATCTGCAAGAGTGGAAAAGTCAGAGAAAGACTAAGTTCTGGTAAATGGTAACTAAATGGTGCTCTGTTTTTATTTTGAGCATAAAAAAGACAAAACAATCAAGTGGCTTATGTTCAGCATCCAGATAAGATCATTTCCTCCCAATGATAAAGTTACATTGATCACACAACTTGCAGAATGAAATTGTGTCATGTAGATTATGATACGTATTTCTGTATGCAATTTATATGCAAAGAAATAAAAGGATACTATCATACTAATGTGTAATAATACCAACATTTTATTTTAAATAACTATATTCATGTAATACAAGGAACACACAATTTGAGAGTTCTACTGACATCTCTTGCTTCTTGCTCCAATCTCTCTGAAACTATTTTTTTAATGAGATTTTCATTCTGTAGTCAGAGGGAAGATTTCAACATTTTGTTTGCAAGGGCAAAGTTCACAGACTCTCATTTTATGATTTCTTGGGGTGTTTGTGAAGAATTTCTGAAGAGGCCTCCTTATTTAGATCAGACACGTGTCTGGGTAGCTGAAAAAGAAAGAAAAAAATCATGTTTAGTTTTTTTTCCCTCATATTGTTACTTCATAAATTTCATTAGCATTATAACCAGAATTAATTGTCAGTAGACAGACGTTTCTGTTAGTAACCAGAGAGATCAGTAGCAAACTATTCTCCTGTGAATAGAGGACAACACCGTTAAGAGTAGCTTTTTTCTTTTTTTTAAGTTAAAGAAAATTAACTGTAAGTGTTTGATAAAAAACTTCCCTGGTATTAAATAAGGGTTAAGACTCAGCAGTGGCCATAATCCAGCTGGCATACTATATTTCTGTTTAAACACATAAGGTAGAATAGTTGTGTTAGTGACCCTCAAAATTACTATAATTTTTACTTTCTTCCATCACAACAGAAACATGTTAACTCAGCAGGAAAGCCCTCCTTATCCTTGATTGCTATGCAGCAGCATACCTTGGAGAAATATTCAGGAGATCAGCATGTTACAATAATGACAAATTTTCTGAGATTTTTTCCCATCTCAAAGCATTCTCTTTGTGATTCCTAAGGGGGAGGGGGAAGATAAAAAAAACAGTAAAGAAAACTTAGTATAGAAGTGGACAGCATTTCTGTGAAAATTTAAAAGCAAAGAAAGATCATGTCAAAAAAAACATATTATATTAACCTTCAAGAATCACCTGGCCCCCTGGTGAAGGAGAATCCATATACTTGCAGTTTTCTGGGGGTATAAAGCCTGGGTTTCATGACCCCCTGAACTTTTCTTCAGAAGGACATCATATGGTGCCTCTAGAATTCCACCCTATCAATTCTTGAAGGAAAAAGCATAGCATCCTCAGTTGTTCTCCAGAATCAATATTATCTTAAAATGTGACTCTATTTTCTTATTAATCTGAGCTCACTGTGCTATGTCTAAAGGGAAACATATAACACAGAAAGATGAAATGAGGATTAGAGAGAAAAAGTGAAGCTCTTTTGTCATGGTAAATATGATAGTGACAAGGAAACCAAAATAGAGTGTCAATTCTTTCTCCACATTTTATTTGTCTCCTGGGTGTTTTTAAATAACTACTAACAAAATAAACATCAGAATAGCACTAAATTACAACTGAGGATATAGAATTAGTTCATAATTAAGAATTGATTAGACTATAGCATGGTTTAGGCAACTATTTCAAACTCTTAAAATATCACTGTATAAACTTATGCTGAATTCAGACATTTTTATCTTTTTCATAATAATATCATCAATGCACCAACCATAGGCATGCAAATGTAGATAAGACCTCAACATTACCTTCAGTGAGTTCTTTTCTGCTTTTAGTGTTGTTGGAATTTTTAATGACTTTGATAGTGATATTTTAAATTTTTATGTGAAGGAAATTAATGAAGACAATTACAATATACAAACTTCGTATTTGAGAGAGTCAAAAATGTTTTTGAGGCTGTCTGTCTTAACAGTTGAATTGGTGTTTCAAGTTAATTCAATCTTCAGGAAAATTTAATAAAGGTAAACATCATCAAAAATATCAAAACATCAAAAATATATTTTCACAGTTGTATCACAACTTAGAAACAAATCTATATATAATGGATCACTGGTAAATCAGATTTATTGCTTAGAGAACAGAGGGTATTTCTTCATGTTCCCCTTCCACATTCAGTATTTTAATGTTGGTATAATTTTACTGAATCTACCATTCAGCTGGTCAGTCAGCAAGTATTTATTGAGTGCCTGCTGTAACGTTAGAAATATAATTGTCAGCCAGACAAAATTATAGCCCTTGGGGACCTTATATTCTAGTAGGATGAGACACTCATTGAACCATTATTAATTGAGCATCTACTATGTGCTTGGCGTCATCCTGGTATTTGAGATTTATCAGTGACTAATGCAAAGAAAGATTCATGTCCTTGAGGAGTTTACATTCTAGAAAGGTTATATTTTAATAAATACATAATAAACAAGTGAACTTTATAAGAATGCCTTCAGTAAGGTCTTCTATACTTTATTAATTTATGTAATGGGGGATGTGAGGGGGGAAGGTAGGGACAGAGATGAGTTGAATTTGGGACACACTAAATTTAAGGTGCCCAAGATCTAGAAAAAGGGATGGCTGGTAGGTAACTGGATTTACTGGTCAAATGAGCAATAATACTTTTCCATCAAAAAATTTCACTCTAAAAAGTATGCAAAGTATTTTATCTGAATATAGAGACTTGTTCTTATGTGGGTGGGCAAACATCTTTTCAGACAGAATTGCCAATGCTTTTAATTATCCAAGCCAGGTTGCTTATGATAGTATTGCTTATCTAGCATAAATATAGTTTGTCTACAGTGTTTGGAAGAAGGAGGGAATTTCCACTTCTTTAAATACCAAATGATAAAACGTCACGGTTTGACAAGTAGAAGAGAAAGCACTTAAAATCTAAATCTTAAAAGGGTCTTGGATCATGACTTTCACACCTAATTATTCCAAATAACAGCAAAGATGTTTTCCAAGCTCTTAATTTGGAGTATCTTATTCAACAAATTGTATACATGAAAGACAATAGATCATTGTGTTTTCCTGGTATCTACTCTGTATTCTGAAAATAATTTACTTACGGGAAACAACTTCAATTGTTAGAATTATAGCTTATAGTCAAAAGTTTTGAAAATTAAAACTAAATTTAAAACACTATTTTATAGAACATAGATATGAGACTGAATAGCTTATTATTAAATGTGAAAAAAAAAGATTTATCCATTTGGTCGTAAAACAAAAATCTCCATAGTATTTATCGTTTCTATGTTAAGGGTGTCAAGTGCACAACATTGCAATTTATTCTACTTTACTGTCTTTCTTATCTTGAGAAGTATTAATGAAGGAGGTATTTCATATTAATAGTAAGTACAGATATCAAGGAGTAAGAATATAATAAAATATTTTACTTTTATAATTAGGATTACTCTTTTATCTATATGCTTTAAGAATAAATGACCAACCATACTTGTATAATCTGAGATACTTTCTGATTGCAAAGTGATCAAATCTATAAATGTGACTTTGGCTAAACTATTTAGCATATATCTTTCTATCATCCCAAATATCTGAAATAGGTAATTCCTGATTCTTTAGAGAGATAAAATAATTAGTGGTTAAGAGTACGAATTTCAGTATTTCACTTTTTTCTCTATGAAATGGGAAAATAAAATTTATCTAACATTTTTGTAAGATGAGGATAAGATTTACTCATAAAACAGCCATCACAGTACTTAGCACACAGCAAATGTACATAAACACAAACACACAAACACATTTAACTGATTAAGAATTTAATTATATTTTCAATTTTAATATAAAAATCATAGATTTTCAAGTTAATATTTTGTCAAATACAATAAAGGTATTATAGAATAGCCTAATATAAAAATAAGTAACCTAATGTATCTGGAAAAATAGATTGCTTCCGTTCAAAGTCTTGAATATTCTGGTCTTCACAACTGGTATGAACATTTAGACCTTTAAAATATCTCTAATACAACTAACAATGAATTGTAAAAAAATGATCATAAGGGAGTTCCAGTTTAAACTTCAGCCTATAAAGAGTTTAAAAGTTGTCACCCTTGTCCTTACTACAAGAATGAAGCTGAGCAAACTTTTCTTGGATCCATCAGAGAATTGAGGCTTTGAGAAATCACCCAGAAATCCAGAGGGACAAGCAAATCGAAAAAGCTATAGCCAGGATCTCTTTGCTTGGAGCAGAAAATGCAGAGCCATAAACAAGTACTAATTAAATGATAGTTTTGATGAATTGATGGAAACTAAGTACAGACTATCATGAGAATCAGAATCACCTGGATTTTGAATCCCTGGATTTAGGAGTCCCTTTCCTTTCCTGGGTTTTACCTCCAGGAGAAAAGGTATCATGTCATTATGATGAAAAGACATAAAGATCACCCATGGCTCTGTTGGAAGAGAGGAAAACCAATCTGTGTAAAATATGCCGAGAGTGTTCTCCATAACAAATACCTACCCTCCAGGGGAAAAGAAAGACTACCAAAGACTTACCCAACTTGGGGAAAGGGCATTTCCCTGAGGATTCCAGTCTACTTTAACTTTCTTATACCATCTAAAAGGAAGTTAATTTTCCAACACCAGCTGAGAGTCCCACAATTCAACCCAATTCTGGTACTATTTACCCAGAGATAGCATCAAGTCCATAGGTTAAGGGTTCTGTCCTATATGAATGCCCTTCACTTCAGATGTTAATTACAAGCCCAAGTGCTTCTGACCCACTAACTATAAATCAGGGATTCCTACACCTCCTCCTTGGGTCAATTAATTTGCTAGAGTAGCTCACAGAACTCAGGAAACCCATTTCTCACTAGATTACAGATTTATTTCAAAGGACACTAGAAGATACAAATCAACAGCCAGATGAAGAGATGTATATAGGGCAAGTCCCAAACAAAAAGTTTCTGTCCCCATGGAGATTGGGGCTCAGCATGGTGACATGTAGAAGCATTCTGGTTCAGTAACCTGGAAGCTCTTCAAACTCCCTTTTTTGAGTTTTTGAGGCTTTTTTTTTTTTTTTTTTTTTTGAGGTTTTGAGTTTACATCAGCATGATAGATTAAATCACTAGCCCTTGGTGATTTATTCAACTTTCAGCCCCTCTCCTCTTCCTGGGAATCAGGGGGGTGGGCCTGAAAGCTCCAGCCCTCTATTTGTTATTGGTTCCTTTGGCGACCACCTCCCATTCTTTGGTGCTTTCCAAAAGTCCCTTCATTGACATAAACTTTGTTGTGGTGGAAAGTGGCTTGCTACTTATGAATAACATGGCACCCATTTCACCTTTATGGCTTTGGAATATCTTCAGAACCAAGGAAAAAATATTCTAACAAAAGATGTTGCCACTGCTCTTATTACTCAAGAAATTCCAAGGGTATTAGGAGCTGTGAGCTAAGAACCACAGGAAAGACCAAACATATATAAGAAAAAAAAAAAATATATATATATATAAATATCTGAATGACCAAACATAAATCTCTTATAAATCACAGTATCTCAAGGGAGTTTGGCAACGGCTCACCTACAGAGGAACAGGAATAAGACATTTAGAGGTCTTTTTTTGTCAGAAGCCATGAAAGAAAGAAGGAAATGGAGTGAAATAATAAAAATATTAAAAGAAAAAGAAAAAAAAACCAACAAAATTCAAATCCAGTGAAATTATTTCCCTGAAATAAAAAAGAAATAATGACTTTTATTGACAAACAAAAACTGAAGAAATTCATTGCCAATAGATCTGCCCAGCAAGAAATGTTAAAAAAGAAGTTCTTCATACAAATGGAAAGTGGTATAGCTAAGAAACACACATTTGCATAAAGGAAGGAAGAACATGGGAACAGGAATAAATTAGGGTAAAATCTTTTTCTTATTTTTAATTGCTTTAGGAAATAACAGTTTGTTTAAAATATTAATAGTAATGTATTGGGTAAATATAGCATGTGAATGTGAAACAAAGGACAGCCATATCATAAAGCAAAGGAGGGAAAAATTGAGACTAGTCCATTATAAGGATCTTGTAGTACATACAAAGCACTGTACCATTATTCAAAGGTGGACTAAGATTAGCTAAAAATTCATAATGTAAAGCCTAGGACAACTAATAAAAATTTTAAAAGAAGTAGACTTGATATCTAAGATAGGAAATAACTGGAGTTATATAAAATAATCAAAACTATAGAATAAAAAGAGAATGGAAAAATTACTGCAATAGATGGAAAACAAACATGGCAAATATATCAATAATCACTTTATGAATAATCTGAATACACCAATTAACAGACGTAAGTGGGAAATGTCTGTACTTTCCTATCAATTTCACTGCAAATCTAAAACAACCCTAATGATAATGCATATAAATAAATAAGTGAATGAATGAGTGAATTTAACAAATAAATAAATAAATAGGCAAACCAACCAATGAATTGTTATTTTTTTTCCAACCAACCAATTAAACAAAGAAATAAGAATTAGCAACAAATATCTACAGCAATGGAGATAACTCAAAGAGACACAAGAACCAACTGCAACTCTTCCCAAACAGCCAAAGCTAAAACAATTTGAACACAAAGAAGATAATATCAGATTATAACATAATGAGACCAAATGATATAAATAAATGTCCACGAGACCATACTGATATAAATAAATTATTGAATAAGTACATACAGTGGAAAGAGATGAATATTCTTTGTAGAGAATTCCAAATTATTTATATAGATTTCCCACCCTCGAGGAGGTGGAACATAATTCTCCACCTCTTAAGTCCTGGCACGGTGACTTTGTTCCAAGGAATGCAGTATGAAGAGGTTGAAGTTGGAGGTAAGAATTCTATAGTGGGAGAAACTTGACAAAGATGCTTTTAGTCAGGTGATCAAGGTCACCAAACATCGATATTGATAAGTCAGAAGAGTTGTGGTATCAATATGTGGTCATATCAAATTGGTTTTGAAAAACAGTGGTAAAAAAAAAAAAGAAAAACAGTGGTATTTTATATCCTTGATAGGATATCATGAAGATGGCACTTTACCTGAATGGTCCTCCTCCCTAAAATCCATAACCCAGTCTACTTATGAGATAAACAGCAGATAGCTCCCAATAAAGGGTCATTTTACAAAATATCTAACCAGTATTTCTTAAAATTATCGAGGTCATCAGCAAAAACAAGGAAACTATGAGAAATTGTCACAATCAAGATGAACCTAAGAAATACTGACTGCATGAAATGTGGTACTCTAGAATGCATGCTGGAACAGAAAAACAGTCATTAGGTAAAAAAAAAATAAGTAAATACTAATACAGTATGGACTTTAGTTAATAAGAATATATTGATATGGTTTCACTAATTGTAATAAACGAATCCAATTAACCTAAGATATTAGTAATAGGAGAAACTGTTCTGATGTTCTGAGAACTCTTTGTACTCTCTTTGCAATATTTCCACAAATCTAAAACTGTTATAAAAATAAAGTTGTTTTTAAGATGACCGTAAGTCTTAGCATTAATTCTGGAATCTTAACAACACTTACACTTTTTATATTATTAAATCATACCCTGAAGTGCATACTTGTCTTTTCAATTCATGGCATCGTTGTCAAAATTTCTCATTCTTTACTGTGATGTATATTGGCATAATTAATAACTGTGAAGTGAATAATGGGAAAAGATGGCATTGGCTTTCTCTGTGTTGTACTAGTTTGCATTTAGACGATGATAAACTATTCATTTTAATTATTTTTATTTACTAACTTGTCTTGATACCATTTAACATTCTAATGTACCAACAAACCTTTTTGCCAGCTTGACCGGGAAATAGAAATCCATTCAGCAAAATGAATTTGCAGAAGGGCAAATACAAATTTGAATAAAATGAAAATTAAACCAGTAAGCTCTAGCCTCTATTTATTAAACCTATGAATAAATAAATGAAACAGTCTTACTAATAGAATTCCTTATTTTGGTCCTATGTTATCATGCCAACATTAAAAAAAGAGAGAGAGAGAGAGAGAGTTAGAGAGAGAGAGAGAAGTATGCTTAATTCATTGAGTTACAATTATGGTCATCTGTTAAAATACTGGAGGCTGATGTCAGTTTGTTTTTGTTTTTCCTTGTGTGTGTATATAGTTGTTATGATTCAATAAAATGTAGCATTAAAATAAATAAAGTCTGTTATTATTTTTTAAATGTCTGGTCGTCCGGAACTACTTCCTTTTTTGTTGACCAATGACCCCGGATTCTCCCTCTTTAGAAAGATAGTCAGAATAAATAATTTTTTTCAAATGAGATTCCTTAAATTATATCACATCGATGCTTTTGTAGGAACTCATTAAGAGCTATCTCCCAGGGAACCTCGGTACCACCTATATACTTTGAGCTTGCAATGGGTAACTTTTTAGAATGTTAAACCATCTTATGTTGAGAGACTGCTTAATTCAAAATTTATCTTTGCAATTTTGTGAAATGTAAGATTATGAGATTATTTGTGAATTTTGAGACACAGGGAAAAATGAAATCACCTTAGTAAAAACTTTACCAAATTTCTTCCTGTAACTAGACATCTTTGTAATAGCTTTTTTTCTAGAATAGACAGTAGAACCAAGAAACGTAAAAAAACACAAAAAAAAGAACTCAAGAATTTCTGTAGTTTAACATTTCTCATATATTTTGAGCAATTATTTATGCTTTAAAAAAACCTTCCTTTTTGTGTCTTCATGTAATTTTAACACAAAGCTAAAAAGAATACTTTCTTCTACATAAAAGCCACCTAAGTATTTGAAGGTAATGGTTCTTCGGTTTTTCACAGAGACATGATTACAGAGACTTCATCATCCTTGTCAATCTGCACATATTAACAACCATTCTCATCTGTGATGTTCAGGTAGAATCTGATCAAACCAAGAAGAGACAAATTTAACTTCTTGTTCTAAAACCAATATTTCTGTCAAAGTAGTAATGAGGGCCACTCTATGATCTCACCTATAAAATGTTTTCTTAATATAATTATGTCTTATGATCTTAGAGGTGAAATAATTCACAAAGTCTGCCAGCTTTGTGGACCATAAACAATATATCACCACAATTCTCACTGTCTTCAGAAAAATACCAGATGGTACAAATGTGAGAAGGCCCTTCAGCAGGTTCGGGTCTGTTCAAATTCAGACATTTTTTGAAGCTTAGTCATATTTTTTTAAATTTTTTTTATTATTCTTGAGAGACACAGAGAAAGAGGCAGAGACATAGGCAGAGGGAGAATCAGGCTCCCTGTAGGGAGCTCAATGTGGGATTTGATCCCAGGACCCAGGATCATGACCTGAGCCAAAGGCAGATGCTCAATCACTGCACTGAGCCACCCAGGTGTCCTTAGTCATATCTTTGTTAATGCTTCCAAGTTCATAACGAATGATTTCGTTTATGTAGTTATGCTTTAGGAACTCAGTATTTTTAGTAGCACATTGGTTACATATCATTTTTTGTACTTCAGAAATTCCTGTTCTGCTGTATGATTCTATGATTTTATATTTAGAGCAATGGTTGATTTACTAAATTAATTTAAAAAGGAAAGAAAGTAGAAAACAATTACAAAAGGATACTTTTCATAACCTTAAATTTACTGGGGAAAACAAAACAGTATCATTTAAGGGTTAGTCTCTAGTGAAGTCTAATGTCCAACATGTACAGGTCAGAGGTCCTACTTTGTAGTGCTCTTGAGCTCCTGCGTGACATCCAGATGACAGCAATAGGAATTGCATAAAGAACTAAAATATAATTCAACTAATTATAACCTCCCATTAATACTTAGTTTCTCACTCTGTCTTTTATTCACTTAAATGGGGATTGTCTCCATTAAGAATTGGAGAAAACTCTGAATAAGCAGGGTTCTGGAAAACGCCTATAAGTAATACAGAATGAATATATATTCTAAAGAGTGGGTGTTAATAGAAAGCACTGTGGTTTAGGAATAGTTCTAAGGAACTTAATTGTGTATCATACACTTTTAAGGGCTTACATTACTTTATTTAATCTCTAAAAACTCCATTAGACAGGACATAATTACAAACCTCTTTTTATCTGAGGAACCTGAGGCACAGAAAATTCAATCAGTCAATAAGTTCAAGGTCACACAGCTGGGAACAGGAAGAGTCAGAGTCTATAGGTTCTTAGTCAAGTTTTAACCAGTCTCCAGAACTGGTTAAAACAACCACACCACCAGCTTCTTGGAAAGAGGTGTTGTCTTGGCTCTGCCAAAGTTTAATTTAGGAAAGGGGAGGAAATGCTTACCCTCTTCAGAAAAGGTCACCCAAATTGTGATTAAAAATTAACATTTCCAAGCAGAATTCTGGAAGCTTCCTCTACTTGAATCAATTTCCACTTAGTCTTTCAGAAAAGAGCACTACCATCCATCCGTCCACCACTTTCACTGTCTCTCTTGACAGTGACAAAAAGTAGCCCTACTTGGTCCCTCAGGGTTCCCTGCTGTCCTAGAATTTAACCTCCACAAAGATCCCAAAGAGGCTTTTCAAAGGGTAACTCAAATCATACACTTTTCACTTAAAGCCACTTAGTGAATTAATTCATTACACTTAGATTGAAATCCAAAGTCCTTACCAAAACCTAGGAGACCCTCACTGATAATAAGCACATGATACACAGTAAGTTTCTTAGAACTATTTCCATAGTGTTTCCTATTAAAATCCATTGTCATTTAGAATATATATTCTGTATTATTTATAGAGGGAAACCTATATAAATAATAGGCTTGTTTAGAGTTTTTAATTCTTAAAGGGGGACAAACACTGTTTAAATGACCAAAAGACACAGTGAGAACCAAGTTAATGAGAAGCTATATTCAGATCCTACACGAACTTACAAGATTCTGAGCTCTTTCCTTTGCCTGGCATAATTCTACCCCAAGTGTCCAAACACAACTGTATCTTCTCATCACTCAGGTCTCACTTCAAAGGTCACCTACTAAAAAAATGCCTACTTACCCCCAACCTTGTCCAAAGTAGTCCCCTCTGTCACAATCTATTATATCCCTTCTATCACGTATCCTCTCCAAATAGCTAATCTTACTCCTACTGACAATGTCAGTACAAACTACTAAAACCGTTTATATATATTATTTATAGATAATATGCATATTATATATGTCTGTATAATATACATATATGTATGGACTGCTGAGATCATTCATTATAAGGGAATATGTTTTATCATTAAATACCTTGAACATCTGTTATTGTCTTTTCCTCACTGTGCCCTCCTTTCATCATCTTCTGAGGTCTCCTACTCTCTCCCTGCACTTGAATCATTTGGACAGGTTTTTTATTTTAAGATTTTATCTATTTATTCATAACAGAGAGAGAGAGAGTGAGAGAGAGGCAGAGACATAGGCAGAAGGAGAAGCAGGCTCCCTGCAGGAAGCACAATGTGCGACTAGATCCCTGCACCCAGGATCACACCCTGAGCCAAAGGCAGACTCCCAACCACTGAGCCACCCAGGTGTCCCTGGACAGTTTTTTGTTTTTGTTTTTGTTTTTTTTCAGATCATCACTGTTGACAAGCTAAGGAGATAACAACTGTCTTCGCAGGAGGCTAGAATATCTAAAGGGGCTTGTCCGGAGAGAATTAGAATGCACTTCTGTGGAGATCCAGTGGGAACAGTAGAGGAAGCTTCAGTGTTCTTTCATTAGACATTCAGTTCAACTTTTTTCACCTTATATAATACATCTCCAGATGCCTTTCCCCCCACTGGAAACTCCAGCAATAGCCTTATATGTGTAAATGGGAAAGAAAAATGTATTTTTCCTCTATCTGACAATTTCAATCCATTGATGGTAGAGCTGGTGAAGGTGCAGAAGCAGCAAGATGAAGGGCTGCTGAGAGCTCTGAAGGAGATGTGAAGAGATCTCTGGAACAGATTTCCAGGTAAAGGACAAACATCACAGAAGTAGAATAAATCCTCTAGTAAAACTGCCTAAATCTTCCAGAGTGTACTTTTGAATTTGTGAGTGGGCAGTAGAGACAAATAAGAAACAAAAGATGAGTATCGTCCCTTTATCGGAATGGTCCTTTGGCCTAACTTCAATATCCTCAATCTCACAATGCGTGGATTAGCAAGATGTTGGTCTGGAGCTAGGTCAGGCCCAGCCATCTTTTCCACTGCCCGACCAGGTCATAACTATGCCAAAAAAGTAAGGAAGAGCATAAGTCTCAGTTTTTGTAAAATTTATCTTCATTTCCATATCATATATCGTAGCACTAGCTAATGTCTTCATCTGGAAACTTCTATACTGTGTCTGCTATCATGTAATTTTTCCTGTTTAATTTTGCATATCCTTGATTTTTTCACTGACTTTATTGTTTATGCATTCATTTATTTATAGCACATGTATAAAATATTATGCTTTATATTTGTTACTAAGGATGCAAAAATGAATATAATTTGTGACTTTAATGGGCTCAATTCTAGTGTTAGAGATGGTAAATAAACCAGCAGTGTAGTATAGGTAGAGGTTCTTAACTATTTGATTTGGGGGTTAGGAAAAAATATATCTTAATTTTTAAGAAACTGAAAATTAACATTTCCTTCAGGAATGAATATAAGCCAGAAGTTACAGAATTTAGACTTCTGACATCTTTATCAACAGAAGTTACAAACATATTTCTCACCTTACAGCTATGTTGAAATACTCTGATTATCCCTTGTTTAAATTATAGTAGTTGTCAAACCCATCACTAAATCTCAGTAACTAATCAATTAGTAAATAAGCACAATGATCACTACAACACAAGTCTGATTTTTAAAATATTTTGGTAACTCTATTTTAATATGTTTGTTTCCTTTTATAATTTTATGTATCTCATTTTATGCATTTTAAAACACCATCCTAAAAAGGGTCTAAGTTTTACCAGACCACCTTATTTTTGTTTAAGTACCCCTTGTCTAGAATAACAACATAATTCATCATCCCAAACAGGACACTTTTGAAAGTGAAAGGATAATAATAATATCATTAATAATTATTAATTAATGTAACTATGAATAATTACAGGTTAGCTGGGGCTATTAAGATATTTTTGGAGTATATCTCAACCCCCAAATAAATATTAATAATAATAATTATTATTATATTATCATTATACTACTAATAATAATAATAAGGACATTGTTACCAACCAATAAACATGAACAACCAAAAATAGGCAGACATGTCAACCAAGTGAGATGCTAGATAATGTCTGCAAGCAGCCTACTGTTGGTCCCTTCCTTGAATATCAGACAGGTTAGATCCATGTGGTAATTCTGACTAATTGTAGACTAGAGAATCACATATTTACCATGCACTGCACAGTTTAGTAAACTATCTTTCAGTTATTGCAATGGCGTAATTAAAAAATTATGGCACATAAGTTTGCCTTTTCTATATTACTTTATTTTATACATTTTGTATATTTCAGGACAAACATCTCCTAGTTTGTATAAAAGGCAACCCAATGAACTTCACAATTCCTAAACTTTAATTTTATAAACTCATATAATTTTTAATAGAATGTTGCATATATTGTAGAATCTTCACAGTAACTTAGGCTTTTTTCTTTTTTTTTTAAATCTCAGTCAAGGTACTAAACAACTAAAGATGTCTCACAGAGAAGAAAAAGAGCACCAACTTTTAGAATCATGTGGGTTTGGGAATCAAATGCCAATGAAGGAGCCCATCATTTTCCCATACTACAGTCTTGGGAAAATGATGTAATCCAGTTAACTCTGATTGCTTCACCACTTGCCCCACTCAGTTTAAAAATGGGGATTGGGAGGATTAAATGACATAATGTAGGAACATTCCTTAGAATTCTGTCCAGCTTTTATGGGACTGAGATCCTGTAGCAAGGGTCTATAATAATTGTTCTTAATTTCCCTAATACTTAAACACTATCATTATTCCTTAGTTCTTCATACACAAAATCTTAGAAATAGTTCATCTCCCTTATCTCCTTCACCTAACTTATCAAGTACTGTACCTTTCTTGACAAAGCTTACAGATTTTGTTTTCTTTGCATTTCCCCCATGACCATTCAAATTCAAGTGCCCATATCCTCATAAATCATTGCAAACATGTCCTAATTTATCTTCTCCCATAGCAACATATTTAACTACATATTCACATATTTTGTTTTTTAATTATATCATTTTTAAACGTGTTACCCTTATTCTTTATCACCAATTTGTGCTATTCAATGTGAGCTTTAATCTCAACATTGACTTTTTGCTTATTTCTCATCTAGTCAAACTTACACATTTTAGTACTGGCAGACTATATTGCCAAACTGCAGAGAATTTTTTTTTTTTTCTATTCCTATGCCCTATTCTTGGTAATTTAATTCAAACATATTATTTTTCTCTTAGCCCAATTTTGATTTTGCTGTCTATTGAAACTAATTTAAGTCTTTTGTAATTGGCCTAATTCAAATCATTTTCATTTTATGAAAAAGTTTTTACAAGGTAATGTGTGTATGGTTGGTGATGTTATATAATAATTAATACTTCTAACATATGCATCAAGAAAATGGGTTGAACTGGCCAACCTCCCTTAGTTTCCATATTGGCACTGAGAATTTGCAGTTCAAAGACATTGCCACTAGATGGTAATAATACACCACATCGATTTCCAAGTAAATTATCTAGATAAACTCAGAGATAATCTCCCTCATGAAGCTATTCTTAAATCTTTCTTCCCAAAATAATATTTATCTATCTATTTCCTTTAGGTAAGTATATCTATATCTAGGTATCTCTACCTATCCATCTATCTATATTTGGATATTAAATATATATGAGATTATTATTTCCATACTAATATGATTATTATATTATTTCAAAAGTATGAAGGGATAGCAAATATATTAAAATATTCACACTTTCCATTCCTTTATTTATTTATTTACTCATTTACCCAATAACAAATATAATTCAAGACACTTAATACTCACTGCACTAATTTCTGGCTTTTTTTATTAGAAGTTATTTGTCTTAATCTCAGTAATTAATACTAAAGAAGTAAGATCCTGCAAGAATCTATCTTACATCAATTGACTGCAAATCAAACACTTTGTGCAACCTCAATTAAACTGTTCCTCATCTCTGTAGACTCAGCAATATCCATACAATTACAAGACTGTGGCAAATTTTTAGCCACTAGTCTTGTTGCCAATGATGTTTTGTGGAATTTTGAGAATAAAAAGCATCAAAGCTTTATTTAGTAAGCAAGTTATTTCCACATGTAAGAGATGTTCTTTCTCACTAATGCCTTACTCTTTACCTCATGGCTTAAACTAAATTAAGTTCACATGAAATTGCTCTGTTTTTTAGATTCTAGAGTGCCAAAGTACCAAAAAGCAAGTCTGCTTCCATGACTTCTGCAACTTTCTTCCCACCCCTTTCTTGGTGCTGTCTTTTTATTCTAGCCTAGGTTTATTTGGTGCAAGCGATAATTGGTCACATCCTTCTGCATTTGCAAGAAAGTGGGGACTACAGTCAAAAAGCAAGTCAGCCTGATGGGGCTCCTGGGTGGCTCAGTCTGTTTTCAGCTCAGGTCAAAATCTAGGAGTTCTGGGATGGAGCCCTGCACTGGGGTCCCTGCTCAGTGGGGAATCAGCTTTACCCTCTGCCTCTCACCCTTCTGCTCTCTCTGTCTCTGTTTCTGTCTCTGTCTCTCTCACTCTCTCTCTCTCTTTCTCTCAAATAAATAAATACAATCTTTTAAAAAAGTCAGCCTGAAATAGTGGCTTATCACCATTGCTTTTTGATAATTGACAATTCAATTAGATTGATTAATGAAATTGTTTCCTTTTCCAGTAAATGTCATTTCATGTTCATTATTTAATTGTTTCAACTGGTCTGCAAATTCCACAACAAATATTTTATCTTCTAGCTCCTGTAACAATACTACAAAAACATTTTAAACTAGCTGAATATGTAACAAACACAGTGTATATTGTGCTTATTTAATAACAAGAATTTCAGTGGAGACTTTTATAAAATCCAGCCCATTATCCTCAAGAAGTGTTTTTAAAAAATAAAAGAAACTGTTATAAGATAATTTTGTTGATTTAATTTCAAAAACTTTCTTATCTCATTTCTCAGTAATTAACAGAGTACATGCATATAAAATCTTCTTTGGGGGGAAAGAATGTTATGAAACTGAAAAGAGACACTTTTCAACTTCTCTCTCATAAAGTATGTTATGGCTAACATCAACAAAGCTTGCTTTCCATTGATAAACAAAAGAGTAATCACAATTTCATGAATGTACGCTATAGTCCAGCATTGTGTTAAGTCTTTTATACAGAATAGCTTAGTTGATGCAACACTTCGAATTCAGTATTAGAATCACCAGATCATCAATTAGGAATATACTTTTTTAGGGGCGACTGGTTGGCTCAGTCAGTTAGGCATCTGCCTTCAGCTCAGGTCATGATCCCAGGGTCCTGGGATGGAGCCCCACATTGAGCTCTCTGCTCAGGAGGGAGTTTGCTTTTCCCTCTGCCTCTGACTGCTGCTCCCCCTGCATGTGTTCTCTCTCTGTCTCTGTCAAATAAATAAATAAAATATTTTTTTAAAAAAATATGCTTTTTTAAAAAATACTTTATTTATTTATTTATTTATTTATTTATTATTTATTTATTTATTTATTTATTTATTTTTATTTTAGAAAGAGAGAGCATGCACATGAGCAGGGAGAGGCACAGAGGAAGAGGGAGAAACAGACTCCCCATTGAGCATGGAGCTGACTTCTGGCTCAAACCCCTGACCCAGATCATGATCTGAGCCCAAACCAAGAGTCAATAGCTTCACTGACTGAGCCATTCAGGCATCCCAGGAATGTACTTTTAAAGTGTACCTCTCAGTAACAATTCTCATTACTGTTAATCACATTCCCCTCTACCAAAAGAAAACATTTTAGAACAATCACATAAAATACTGTTATAGACTGGAAAAACAAAAGGTAAATAAGTTAGATGTTATCATGCATTTACTCTTGTATCTCTGGGTCTGTTCAGATGTAATACTCTGCAATAAAACGAAGCAAGAAAAAATTATATTCTCTAGTAACTAATGCCAAAACTCACTGTTACCATCTGCATCAGTGCACAATTTCAAATGGCATTAGATTATGAAAGGCACTACAGATTATACAGGCAATTGTAAAACAGTTTCTGGTATCTTTTGTTAGTTCCATTCTACAACTTTTTATTCATATTGCTGACATTTGCAATCACATAAATAGTTAGTCTCAAACATTAAAACAAAAAAAAAAGCACCACTCGTGACTTATAAATGATTCAAGGTAATCGGATTTCCTTAATGCAAGTAAAATCAATGTGAAGTCATGAGCAATGGTTCTAAAATCTAACTTTAAATTAAATATAATTAAACTGGTGTCTTTTAACAACAACATGGGGAAAAACTTCAAGTTTGGGAGAGATTTTGTTATGCTCGTTGCAACACGTATTAGTGAAACATCAATATAATTGAATGTAATTCAAGCAGACATTCAATTAAGCCTCTACTGCATCCAGAATACATTGAATTGACAGTTTCATCTAAATTACTGATACTTTTGAAGACATTAACTATATGGATAGATAACCAGTGATTATATTTCCCTAAGTCCTTTACTAACTGTTGGAATTTCAAAGTTGCTTAATTTCTTTGGATTTTTGATTCCTTGTATGCAAAATGAGGGGAGTTGAACTGATGGTTTTTAAAGTCTTTTTAAATTCCTAAAAATCTACTATTATGGGAATTATTCGAAGAGGAAACCGGGCACCCCCCCCCCCCCCCCCCCCCCCGTGGCACAGTGGTTTTAGCACGGCCTTGGGCCAAGGGTGTGATCCTGGAGATCCTGGATTGAGTCCCATGTTAGGCTCCCTGCACGGAGCCTGCTTCTCCCACTGCCTGTCCTTCTCTCTCACTCTCTCTCTCTTTCTCTGTCATGAATAAATAAATAAAATCCTTAAAAAAAAAAAAAAAGGAAGAGGAAACCATTTTTGGAGGCATATGGTCAGTTACATTAAAAAGTGAAGGAATAATCTCTCCAGAGTATGTCAACACAATGTAAAAATACTGTTTTATTTTGGAATGCTACAAGACTCTCTTACTATTTAAAAAGCAAGCAAACAAACAAAATATAGTTTTTTCAAAGTAAATATTGACCTACTTATCAAGAGTTGCTTTTCTTTAAGTCTTTATCATCTCTCTCTTGCAATTGAGAATCCTCAAAATTACATTTCTTCAGTCTTTAATTTTCTTTAAACATAAGACATTCTATAGATGTTTAACTTGGTCTATGTTGTAGACCACTAGATAATCACTAGATAGCCACAGTAAGAATAAGACATGACCTTGTTATCAAGGGCTTACAACTTATTGGGGAAGACAATTCTTCGCAATTAATTACAGTATCAGGGCAGCCCAGGTGGCTCAGCGGTTTAGCGCCGCCTTCAGCCCAGGGTGTGTGATCCTGGAGACCCACTATCGAGTTCCACGTTGGGCTCCCTGCATGGAGCCTCCTTCTCCCTCTGCCTGTGTCTCTGCCTCTCTCTCTCTCTCTCTGTGTGTGTGTGTGTGTCTCTCATGAATAAATAAATCTTTTAAAAAAATTACAGTATCAGTCAAATGATGAGAGAATTACCCAATATGGCGGCACAAAAATTTTTAATATTTTTTACTGAAAGCAATCAGGAAGAAATGATTCACAAGGAGATCACATTCTGTATTTGACCTAAGTTTGGGGAATAATTATTGCTAAAACTTAGACTATATTTGTGCCAAGTAATACACTAAGCATTTTTTTGTGTGTTGACAATATCCATTAATTCCTATAAACATCCTATTATGTAGATACAGTTCTTATTTCACCCATCTGATAACAAAGAAAAAAGGTACTTTGGAAATAGACACTACAAGAAAAGATAGGTTTCTTCATTTACTCAACAAACATTTATCAAATGTTTATTCTTTGCTAGATTGTTTTCCAGGAGCCAAGGATAAAAAGGTGACTATCATATTCTGCTCCCAGGAAGTTCAATGTGGGAATGTGCATATAAATAACTGCATATAAAAAACTGCTGCTTATAACATAGTTCATTTGGTGTTATAAAAAATCAAGAAAAGGTAGAGTGTCCTCATGAAAAGAGAGAGAGAGAGAGATTTCCCATAGGAAGAGATGCCTGAGGACCTGGATGATGATGAGTTGGTTTTAGGAAGAGGAAAAGTACTACAAAGCTCCATAATAAGAACAGGTCTTTTTGGGAATTAAAATAGTGTAATATGGTGAGTACATATATTAAATTAGTACAGAATAGTTTGGATATGATGCTTGAAAGGCAAGAAAAGAGTGGATTTTAAAGCGTCTTATGAGAAGGGTGATTATATGTTGCTTTGGTTTGCCCAGGAAAATTCTTACATAGGATTAATATCACCTCTTGTCCCAAAACAATTACTTAAAGGCATCCTTTCAACTCTCAAAATTTTCCTACCAGATAATAAATTATGTGTATAGGAGGTTCTACTTTTTTTGTGAGAGTAATGGGAGTGATAAAAGATCTTTAAACAGAGAACTGACACAGATTCACATGTTAGAAAAGTCATGAACTGAAAAACAGAGAATAGCTTGATGAGAATATATGGCAGAGATGGTTAGTTTCCAAGGCTTTCTGCTCATCTCTACAGTATAGAGTTTTTGTTAGAAAGTAGCTGCCCAGTTAAGAATGACATTTCCAAACTTCCTATACATCTCCCATATTCCTTCTTCTTCACCTGCTTGCCTTAGGTTAGTGTTCAGGACAACTGGCAACTAGCTTTAGTAAAGCATTTCACATCTTCAGTTACTGAATGAGTCCTTGAAACAGAGGACACAGACTCCGTTCCCATCAGACTTTACGTGAGCAAACTGGACTTTTGATGAGCAAACAACAAGCCTCTGTTTTGTTAGGACTTGAAGATTTCAGAGTTTATATGTAATAGCAAGTGGCATTACCCTAACATAATGACTACTGACAAACAGGTCACTTATAAGGCTATTGCAATAATCCAGCTAACAGCTAATGCTGGTATCATAACTGAAAAGCAGGTAAGTAAAGAGTTATGGCAAAAATGGTCTCAAGTTTGCTCCTAAGGATTTTAGTTTGAGAATCTGAATAAATTTCAATGAAAATGACTAATTTAGAGAATGGGAGAAGAAAAGGATTTGAGATAAAGGAAAAATACTGATCTCAGTTTAATTTTTTTAAAGATTTTATTTATTTATTCATGACAGATACAGAGAGAGAGAAGCAGAGACACAGGCAGAGGGAGAAGCAGGCTCCTCATGGGGAGCCCGATATGAGACTTGATCCTGGGACTCCAGGATCATGTCCTGAGCCAAAGGCAGATGCTCAACCCCTGAGTCACCCAGGCATCCCCTGAGCTCAGTTTGATATGAGTTTGAGCTTCATTGGCTACCCAAATGAAAAGTCTATGAGGCTTCTGAAGTATGTTCTGTAGAAAGAGTAGAGAAAGGGAGATGGCATCCATTTTAGTTATTTTGTGTACTGATTATTTCTTTTTCATTCCATGTTGAAAAATTATCTACATATCAACATATGGTCTCTTTCATGTGCAAATGGAAACTGATCTATCTAATGAACACATGAGAAATTTGATATTTGTGGATCCAAGACAAGGAAGAAATTTAGTTTCTTGAAATTTAATTTATTTATATTCAATTAAGAATATTAACATATGTGTGGAGTTATGATATGAGGGCATGTGAAAACACTAAAGGATTTTTAGAATAATCTCTCTGGCAACAATGTAGTAAATGGACAGCAAGGAGCTAGTTGTTGAGCTCAATCATAAAGGACTTAACTACACTAGTGAGAGCAGTAGAAAAGGAACACAATGATGAGACGTAGAAGATGGTAAATATCAACAGGAAATACTGCAAGGTTGCAAGAAGGGAAAGCTTGTGTACCCAAGACTGTCTCAAAACACTAGAATGTGACCACTGTCTGAATACATAAAAGTTCCTTACCTCCATTCAGGCTCAAGTGTTATTGGTTAAATGGGTCACTCAAAGCAGGAGGAGGAGTTCATAGCCATCTTTGCTGTCTTTGCAATTCAGTTG
Organism: Vulpes vulpes; assembly: GCF_048418805.1. Taxonomy (NCBI): domain Eukaryota; kingdom Metazoa; phylum Chordata; class Mammalia; order Carnivora; family Canidae; genus Vulpes; species Vulpes vulpes. Next base: position 28,873,244 of record NC_132788.1, read on the forward strand.
GGTGTTTTCAGGTGCCTGATTTGGTCACAAAATCCAATTTTTTTCATTATATTTTCTTTTGCATTTTGAATATTTTTAAAATTATGATTCTTACCCAATTCAGTTCATTACTGATGACAGAATTATCAATTGCTAAAAAATTTGGTTGTATTTCTGTGCCATACATTTATGACCAATTCAGGAATTTCAATTACTAGCCTTTCTGAAAGTGTTAAATATGCATGTATGTATGTGATTTAATTAATTCTTAAGACATTAGTCTTAATATTTACTAAAATTTTTTAGTATTTTTTTACCTTCTATTTTCCACAGCACGATGACTTTTGACATCTTCATTCTCCTTTGGTCCTTCCACAGAATTTATAAAGCACATGTACCAGCTTTCTCATCAGAACATGTAAACAAAGGAATATGTGTCTTTTGATGTGGCTATTTAATTATGATCACCTCCCCTCCTTCATTCATGTTATTTTGTTTTCAGTAGATAATGCTAACTCTTTTCTACTCTGTAGCTTTTATGGCATTTCCTAAATTACATGACTGATAATGTATACAATCTGTATTTCTACCATTGATGCATTGCCCAAAGTTATGATTTCTTATCTCCCAGTGTCTTCAGCAGATGTTGCAAGGCCCACTGAATTTTTTTCCCTTGTCCTTGTGTAGATCATTACTTGATGCTTACAAGCACTACTTGTATGTACATTTAATAAAAACATGGCTTTAATGACAGCCTCTTGCAGGCTCACCGTACTGCATAGATTGTGAAGCTGATTTTGCCACATAAAAACCTAGGTTAATAGGAATTCAATTATCTTTTAAATATATAAGTTGAGTATGTTGGTGCAACAGACCTTTAAACTGGGTTTGCTACCTTAGTATAATTTTATAAGCCATTTGTTTTTTTATTGTGCTATGTGTACAATAGTCTAAGTAAAAGTGTCTAGCAATTAGAATCTCAGAAAAGATTTTTCTGTAGTTGAGCGGTTCACACTTGAATATTGGTTTGGCTCTTTATTAGCTGTGTAGCTACAGGCAAGGTGCTTGACGTCTTCAGGTTTCTTATTTATATAATAGGATTTTTTGATGTTATAATTTTGTATATAACTGTGGAATTCGTAGAATTATATCTAGCTCATGATAAGCCCCAACAAATATTAGCTAATATAATTTCTTTTTGATCTAGCTATTCAACTACAGAGTATGTTATATTTTCTGATTTGTACTTAGGCATTACTTGACTAAATATTTCAAGCCTCAAAGATATAATTATACTAAAATAAGTCAAATTTTGTATGCCTCCAGTTCATACTGTTTATTCTTTTCTTCAAATTAAAAATGAGAAGCAGTTCTCCATTAAGCCTCTTATCTATCCTCAGGAACACTGTTATTTTTTAAAAATTTAGTTTCAGGTACGTGATAAAAGTAACTTATGTTATAATAAATGCTATTTTACTCCATTGCCTGGAGGTCAATTAAGTTACAATATTTAGCACTGACTCCAAAAGTAACATTGGATCCATTAGAACTAATGATTTAGAATGTGTGAAGCAATACAATGGTTTCACTTCAAGGATGTAGTTGGATAACTCAGAGAATGGTCATTCCAAAACTCCTTTGAGGCTTAGGTTTAGTTAACTTGGGGGGGGGGGTGTGGGCTGAAATATATCCAGAATTAAGATTAAAAAAATCATTGATAAAATCCCTAAATTCTTATTGGTCAATTACTAGCACCACAGTTCAAAACATTTACTCTCTCCCTTGTGATGTACACTGAATATCCACTATCCCCTTAGATGGAGTTTCATGGGAAGAGACACCACGTTTGATTTTACTCATTGCGGAATCTTCAGCGCACAGCAAACGGTGTGGCCTCCATTAATATTTCTTAAGTTAATGAATGAATGAGTTGTAATAGATATTAAAGATTAAAAATAGGAGAGGAATTGAAGGTGCCCTTTAAATCTTTTTTTCCATGAAATTTGGCTGTAATAGGAAGATAGAGAAAGAGAGATAGCAGTGTAAGCTTGAGATTTTTTAATATAAGTGAGATTCACCATGTTTAAATGATGAGAAGGAGACCATGGAGTACACTGTATGCAACACACACTCGTGCCGCGCACACACGCGCACACACACACACACACAGACTCTTGTTTGGGTAATGTTGCCAAACACAATCTCTAAGCCTCCCTTTTCTTACTTGTATCCTTTAAAAATTGTGGATTTATTTTAATCATCATTGAATTGAGTACAAATGGTCTCAAATTCTATATGCCTAACCTCTTTTTACTGGGCTGTCTTTCTCAGCTTTTCAATATAATGGTTTGTTGCTCTTGAGATAATAGTTTGAAAAATCATGCAAGCTGTTAGAATATTTGCATAGTGATTATATGCTGAATAGCAGCCTGGGTTTTCTATTTCCATCTGCTCCAACTTAGTAAGTGTAAGAGGTATTATTATTATTATTATTATTATTATTATCATTATTATTATCATTGAATTATCTGAATTCCAAATTAGGAAACAGACAAACTGCATATAATCTTTAGATGAATAAAAATAACTTTGCTAAAAGGAAATTTTTGTTTTATATAATAAAGTCTTTTGAATTTAATTCTCTTCTCAATTTTAAAAGGGCAAGTTTATTCAAGTGTTAATAATATGCTCATGTCTGTGACTAATGAAACCATTTAAAAATAATAAATTAGTCCGCAAAGCTTTCAGCATGTATTCTTTTTAACATTTTGCATCTTAACATTTTAACATTTCAGTCTCCTTGAACAATGAAGGTAACCTGTCCCGGCTTATAATCACCATTTATGTCTAAGAATAGGAAAACTTCACTGATCTGAAATTCCTCCATTTGTTACAGAGCTAAAAACCAAAACAGAAATGTTTAGTGTCTCTGAGATCCAAAGAAGACTAATAACACAAGCAACTGGCCTCTTAGATTCACTGTTTTCTGGTTTTCCATGGAGTCTGTATATTCTTTCATTATCTATTATTTCATACACTCGATGCTTATTATTCATTAGATTTTAAGAAAACTGTACAGAGATTTTAGGTAATTGTTGGCTGATCAATGACTTAAATTTAGTTTAGAAATGTTTCCTTTGCACAGTGTTGTTTTCCATATCTCTAAAGTATATACATAAAAGTTTAATAAATCTTATATCATAATCTTTCATAAGGTAGAGGGTATAATTGATTATTTCCCCCAAATGAATGAAATTATGAAGTATTTTTAAATAAGGAACCCCTCAGCTATCGAAAATATGGCTAAGGGGATCCCTGGGTGGTGCAGCGGTTTGGCGCCTGCCTTTGGCCCAGGGCGCGATCCTGGAGACCTGGGATCGAGTCCCACGTCGGGCTCCCGTGCATGGAGCCTGCTTCTCCCTCTGCCTGTGTCTCTGCCTCTCTCTCTCTCTGTGACTATCATAAATAAATAAAAATTAAAAAAAAATTTTAAAAAAAAGAAAATATGGCTAACAAGAAGAAATATGGTGTGTGGCTTCAGTGCTAATACTGCCAAGTCAAATCTGTACATTTATATCAAATTTTTGGTGGGATTAAAGAATAGACCTATGAAGAATAAAATGTGCTTTTTAAAACCATCAAAGCTTCCAACTATAAGTTCCAGTGCATCAAATCCCCTATCTTATGTTGCTCACTACACTCCAGCAATGTTGTTTTCTATCATTTCCTAAAAAGGATCTCCAGGTCACAATCATACTCTCACCAGAGCCCTTTCTATTTGCCAGAAATGCTTGGCCACCATTCTCCACTTGAGTCCTATTTATTCTTCAGGTATCTGCTTAGCTATTATTTGCTTAGACAGGACGTCCTAGGTTTTATAACCTAAATTAGAAATCCTAGGGTACTATCCTATAAACCCTGAAATTTATCTTTGGATCACTTTAAGCAACTTCTATATTTATTAGCATTATTTAGTGCAAATAGCATCCGATGTCTCTCCCATCTCTCCATAAGTTCCAAGAGAATCTTGTCTCTTTTGTTCTCCACTGTGTCCCCATTGCTCAGGACTGTACTTGTGGCCCGGCAGTAACTCAACATAAATTCAAAAAAATAAATGATCAAATATGAGGACGGATGCTTTTCATGATGGAAATTTATGTGTAAGATGGGCAAACATAATGAGCCCGCCATTTGCAAATATTTCCCTTTTCTTATTTTTATTTTGGAAAGCATTAGGAAACTTTAGTCTTCTCTTGGGCATCATGACACAATATGAATAATAGGCTTCATGTTGCACTGGTTTCTGAAATTTGTGTGCTTTACTTCCTTCTATCTGCTATTCTGTACACATAGCAGGCACATGCATGTACTTCTCCAATGAATGCTCAGTGATTTAAGATGTATCGATATGACTTCAGTCTCAGAACCAGAACTTACCTTACTCATCTTGCAGAAAAACTAGAAGCTTTGTGTTCTGAAGGGTAAACTGTCCTAAGCAATCAGCCTACCTCTACAATGACTTTGCATATGAGGAAGAAAATATGGAATCAAATAATGTGTTCTAAAGAATAGCAGTGAAGGAAAAGTACTCAAATGATCTTATCTCGGTGATAATAAAAATATGAGTAATATTGAAAAGATTCCATGAATGTGAGCAAGCAAAATAGGACAAATATAATCTTTAACACTCCAAAGAGCATTTTAAAAGTGAGATTTGTCATCCAAGTTAAATAAATAGCATAAAAGTATTTAATAATTCATCATTTATATTAATGCCACACAATTATCAAAGGCCATCAGTGATATCCATTATCCTTAGCGAATATGTCAAAAGTGAACTTTCAGCCCCTAAATTGTGCCTGAACAAGACAGATAAAGGTTATTTTCTTCATTTGAAATTGTCACTATAAAGGTTAAAGGGGACAGACACTGCAAACCTTTGATAGCAACTCGCTTGTCAAAAAGCAGAATTTCTTATGAGACACTACTCAGCATGGCCTTAAATCAAGAATTGAAATCTTTTCAAATATAATTGCTGTGTATTGAAAAGTCTGTCATCAATACAAATGAATTTGAGTCATTTTGATTACTTTTCTTGAAAGAGCTGTTGCATAATTAAATATTTAACTTTTACAAAATCTCATTTTAAGCAATAATTCTTGAGTGGCACAAACTAAAGGGGTCTGGAGGATGAAGTTCCAATATAATTTTGAAACATATATCCTATCATTCAGATTAAAACATAGACACTCCAAACTACCCTTTCTAACAATTAATCATTTATCCTAAAAGCTACTGAAATCTTGTTTCATGTTGGATTTTTTCCCCTTTAGTAGTGTGATATGAACATAGGAATGTATAAATGTCATAAAAGTTTTATGTTTTGTTAAAAGATTATAAATTAAAACTACATTAGAGTTCTGGAATTGTTGCCTAAGAATTTTACATGAGAAAAGGAAATTTGATTCATAAAAATACTCTATGTTAAAATAAATTATATATGTATGTTAGTGGATATTCTACTTGGTGGTAATGTACCAATTTTTTACACAATTGTCAAACTTTAAATTTTTTGAGATGGGTTTTATAGAACATAAAATTAGCCATTTTAAAGTAAGTAATTCAATGGCCTTTAGTGCATTTGTAGTGTTATACAATCATCATTATCTAATTCCAAAACATTTTCATTATCCCGAAAGGAAACTTGTACACATTAAGAATGTACTCCCCATTGCTACTACCTCTACCTTCCAACCTCTAGCAATTACCTATCTGAATTCTCTTTCTGTGGATTCAACTATATTGACTATTTCATACAAATTGAATCATACAATATGTAAGCTTTTGTTTTTGGCTTCCTTCACTTAACATAATGTCCTAGAGGTTTATCCACATCAAAATATGTATCACCACCTCGTTCCTTTTTATGAAGGATAATATTCCACCGCATGAATATATCACAATCTGTTTATACATTCGCTGATGGTGGCTAGTAGGACTCTCTACATTTTGGAACTATTGTGACTAATGCAGCCATGAAGATGGATGTATATGTATTTCTTTGAGTGCTCACTTTCAATTATTTTGGATATACACCCAGGAGTGGAATTGCTGGGCCAAATAGTATTTCAAAGTTTAACTTTTTGAGTAACAGCTGAACTGTTTTCTACAGTGACTAAAACATATTACATTCTCAACAACAATATATGAGTTCCCTTTCTCTACATCCTTGCCAATGCTTGTGATTTTTCATTAAAAACATTATATCTAGCCTAGTGGTTGGAAAATATGATTTTGATTTGCATTCCCCTAGTGACTAATGATATTGAGCACCTTTCCATATCTTTTTTGGAGAAGTGTGCCAATTCCTAATTGTTTGGCTTCTTTTTTTTTTTTTTTTTAAGATTTATTTATTTATTTATTCATGGGAGACATACAGAGTGAAAGAGGCAGAGACACAGGCAGAGAGAGAAGCAGGCTCCATTCAGGGAGCTTGACATGGGACTCGATCCTGGGTCTCCAGGACCTGGGCTGAAGGTGGCCCTAAACCGCTGAGCCACCCGGGCCGCCCAATTTCTAATTGTTACAAAACTTTTCAACATAGTCTGTTCTTGCCTTTGTATCAGTCAGTACTTTCAATTTTTCTAATAGGCCTTCCTTACAACATCTTATGCCATTAAAAAAGAATAATATAAGATAAACATATTGATAACTTTGCATCTTCGTTTCATCTTATCACAGATTCATACAGAATCCTTTCTTCTTTCCGGAAAATGTTAATGTTTGTTATGCACTCCTTAGCATTAGTACAATTGAGATATTTCTGTAACTCCGTGGCCAACATGATAACGGTTTCCTATAATGTTATATTATCTTACTCAAGCAATAAAATTGTATATCAAGTGCATTTTAATTTTCAGTACTCTCAGAAAAATCCATGGGGTTAAACTAAAGTCTGTTGGTAGTGAATAAAAATAAACGAAAGATATGATTTAGCAGTTACTTTAATTAATTTGCTAAAATTATGAAATTCATTTATTAAGTAGACATCTTTAAGATTTACTAAAAATTCCCATAAAACATAATCTGAATTTAGGCATTACTATAAATATAATTATAAAAATGCTTTATCAAAAGGGAGAGATACTATCTGTTGCCAATTCAGAGAATCGAAAAGAATTTTGTTTTTCTTTTATGACCAGAAAAATCTTACAAGAATCTTAAGGTATTAACTGAATAAAATGATATACACACGTAATATGAATCACACATGTCACAATAACACCGTTGAGGGTTAGGGTATAAAAATCAGCATATTTCCTTAAAAGAGGTGACACTATCTTTGGCTTATAATATATAGGGTACCATTATCCTTGGGGTTTTGTCCCATGAGCCATATTACTGCTGGAGTAAAAAAGCCTTAACTTTCATGTTTTTCTCATATAAAATCTTTCTAGATGCCATCATTATTTGGGTGGAACTCTTGCCTAATACTTGAGTCTCTAGATTCTATTCCATTCTTCTTCTGTCTATTGAATAATAGACTGTAATCCGAGAACTGACCTCATCTTAAGGAATGGAGCTGCTTCTTCTATCCTGTAGTTCATTCTTATTGCTGGCAAGTGGTTTGGGAACAATATGCAACCCAAATTTATCTAATTTCATGGTAGAAGAAGCATGCTAGAAATATTTTTAGAAACTGAAAAGAACTGTGAGAGATCTGAGATTTTATTCTACTGAAAGATAAAAAGTTTGCCTGCTGCAGACTTTTTGGATGGTGCCAGAAGACCTAGAGACCACTAGCTCAGAGAAAAAGGAATGTATTACTAATAACACAGCAGACATCATAAGCTTCATGTTCATATTTGTTCCTCTTGCACTCTAAATCCCACAAGGGAGATGTGGAGGTGGGCTCAGCTGAATCCTGCACACACAGCAGGTCTGTGTCACCCTTGAGAAATGTTGATTTTAGGAAATCCCCAATCTTATTAAAGGAACCAACAGCAATCCTGAACCATCTTTGCCCCGGTGGAAAATATTAACTTTGTTACCCTGGTCAGAAGACAAATCACCCTTCTGCTCAGAGAGAGACACACATAGTCTCTATTCTCCAAGGATATACAAACAACACTGAAAAATAATCAACAGCAAGAGAATAACTTTTATTTTTTTTCTTAGAAAATACACAGGAAAATTTTTAGCAAGGTCAAATCTCTTTATTGCCTCTCCTGCCATCCCAAATCCCTGTTGCCACACAGTACTACTAGGAACCAGCCTCACTCTCCAGGCTTAGAGGTTCCCTTTGAGTAACCACGACGGTGGGCTCCCCAACCCCAAGGCAGGTGGGAGTAGGAAGGACCTGGTGTCCAACCCTTGGAACATGTCCAGTGAGCACAGTCATAAGTCCATCAGGGTAGGGAACCCTGCCAGCTGCCAGGCCCCTTTCTTTGGGAAGAAACTTTAACCCCTCAGCTACAGGCTTCTGGCTTTAGATCCATGAGCTCTTTGAGGAGCCTCTTAGGAGGTGGCAATTCCTGGGTGTCATGAGAGAGTCACTAAGAACTATCAACAGATATTTATGCATCTCTAGTAAGTGAGAGGAATGGGCAGTCTCGCACTGCTATGGGATTTAATCAAGAGCTCAAGCAGCCCTCAGGCTCCTTGTGGCAAAGATGGAAACAGAATGAAGTTGATGCCGTTGACCACAGAAAAGGAAGATGGAAAAGATCAGAGTCCTTGCTTACATTGTTGAACCAGTGAATCTACAAATTCTGAAGCCCACCTTCCATCTGAACTCCTGCTCTGTGAATGATAAACTACACATAAGTTAACCAGTTTGGGTTAGTCATGTCAAAAAACATCTCACTGATAGGTTCTGACAACTAAATTTACTCCATTTCCTGTCAGCATCTTTCCATAGGGGCACCTGGGTGGCTCAGGGGTTGAGCGTCTGCCTTTGGCTTCAGGTTGTGATCTTGGGGCCCTGGGAAGGGATCCTACCCCAGGGAGCATGCTTCTCCCTCTGCCTGTGTCTCTGCCTCTCTCTCTGTGTTTCTCATGAATAAATGAATAAAATCTTTAAAAAAAAAAAAAAGAAATTCGTAGAAGAATGAGAAGAGGCCTGATAATATGATTAGATTCATACACTGATGATGAATATATTTTTGTGAAAATATGATGTACAAGTTTATACTCCTTGATGACACATTTTTGATATTTAAAATAAAAGCATTTTCAAAAACATATTTATACAGCTTCAAAGCATATTTTGGGGAAACTTGCTCTGACTTACTTACTCACTGAGGAATTGGTTGATCTAGTCTATTGAGTATGTATTCTCTTAGGAGACAGACATTCTGTCTGTACAACCTACCTTGCTTATCATTCCAGGTATTTTGCCATTAGGAGCTATTTAAATGATATATTTTGTTAATATTGATTAGCCCTCTGTGGATGAATTAACACCGAGTCTTTAAACTTCTATATCTGAGAAGGAGTACACTCTGTCTGAAACTTATCAAGTTACTTGGTTCTTATGTGGCCTAGCGTGAAGCAGCCCACATCTCTCTTTACCAAACTCGTTTATAACACGTGGCATGGACAACCCTCCCAGCTCAAGGATTTCTGAGTCTGTGTGATGTAGTGGTTCCCTGGATACACTTAAAGAAAGTAGAACTCAAATAGCAAGCATTTATTGTGGTGCATTTGTCAGGCACTATTCCAATAACTATTATCTTTAAACCTTATAACAATTTTGTAAATCCTGCTTTTCTCATTATGGATGAGGAAACCAAGGCACAGAGTTAAATGCCAGAAAACTAATAAATCACAGTGCCACTTTAGCCTTTGGTTCCAAAGGCCACTCACTTTCCATTATACCAACTAATACCTCAAAATAAGTCATTTTTTTAAAAAAAAATTAGCATTAAGTTCCTTTTAGTGCTAATGTAGTAATTTATATCATTTAATGACATATTCACAATGATTTCAAAGGGCAATTCTGAAGGTCTCTCAAATGAATTATGAAGGTGATGCAATGGAATAGAAACATTTCTCCATGATTGGTAGGCAGCCTACTTAGTAGTATCTATACACACACACATACATAGACTTGTTTACTCTCAGTTTGGGTATTAAGTGAATATAAAAATATTTATGTGTAGTTGAGAATATAAAATTATATCTATTTGTACTCTTTCTGTACTCAGTACAGCTAGTAGACAAAGTAAGTGAACAGTAATCAAATACGTCATTCAAGTAGGAAAGACAGTAAATATTCTCATCCTGTTCAAAATAATGTGCCGCCTTTGCACAAGCAGAGAGACAGAAATAGCTGTGCATTGGGGAGGCTAAAATATTTATGTAAAATATCTAGACAGATTTCTTATAATGTTCCTCCAAAAGTAGTTATTTATTTAATGCCACTAATGCATTTGTCAGACACTGCTCACATAACTATTTTCTTCAATCCTTATAACATTTTTCCAGGTTAAGTCCTGTTTTTCTCATCTATAGATGAGGAAACCAAGGCTCAGAGCTACGTGCCAGAAAGCTAATAAGTCAATGCCAGGTTTAATATTTATACTATTTCATCTGTCTGGCGGTAGTTTTTGTTATATTAGCCAAAGAAAAAAATTTAGATGTTCCAAGATGATTTTCTTTCATTCATCATTACTCAATTATTTGATACATGTTATCAGACACTTCAATAACTGAATTTTTATTAAATATTCATTCCAAAGTACTATATCTGCCAGATAATTGACAAATAAAAAGTTATTCCCTGACAGACAAAAGCAAACTTCTCAACTGTATGTGTGGCTTGATGCTCAGTCTTTATTCTCTCCATATCACCTCTTCCCTCGTTTTGCCTTAGGAATTATTCCCGAACAATAAAGGTAGGAAGACAGAAATTGAATTCCACTTGTAGGGTTTAGAGCATGTATGGATCCTAGAAATAGCTACATGATAGCACACAAGTTTTCATCCAGGACTTCTAGAGTGAGATCAGAAGCAGAAATATCACACCAACAACTCAACAGGAAGGTATTAAGAAAAAAAGACATAAGAAGATTTGGGATCAATAAGCAGAGAGGTAGAGAGGAGAAGAAAAGTGGGTGAAAATAGTAGAAAAAGAAAAAGAAAAAAGAAATAAGATCCAATTTGACTCCCTAATAACATAAAAATGACTACATTCTTATATCTGTTCTTTTATGTTATTTAAATTTTATTTTTCAAACAATCCAACTACCAAATTGAGTAGCTATAAATATTATTTCCATTTCTAATTATCCAATAAATATGCTGAATACATGCTTGTTTATTCTTTCTAGTTTGTTGCATACAATATTAATTCATTTAAGAGTTTTATAGCTGCTAGTTTTAAACCAAAAGTCAACCCACCATTTATTCATATTGATTTCTATATCATCTGTAATTATTCAACTATATTGAGTTTTATTTCACCCATAATTTTTTATCCTAAAGGGTATTCATAAGAGAAACAGAGAAGAAGAAATGAAGTAAGACAAGAAAAAGAGCGCATAAAGTAAAAAAGACAATATAGTACAAGATTGTGGCTAGAACGATAGAAAACTGGAAGACAGGAAATGTATGCAAGTGGTGCAAAACAAAGAAACTCCCAGTTATAATCTGTAAACTCTGAAAAACTACTTTGAAAAATGTTTTACATTGCTTAAAAACCTTCAATGAGTTTTTATTCATGTGGCATCGGGCCCAAATCTTTACCATTGTGTTAACGTCCCCCACAACTGGGCACAAAATTTCCCCCCAAATCACCCCATGACCCAGCCAAAGTGGTTATGTTTATAATCTAAATATAACATTCACTTTAAAGATTTGAATTCATCCTTCCTCCTGTTCCCTCTGCCTCTCCTTCCCTTATTTCCACCTGATGACACACACCCCTGTGTGCCTGCTCAGATGCTAACCCCTCATTTACAGCATCCACTTGGCTCAAGTCTGACCGTTTCCCTATTACTGTGCATACGGATGCTAGGATGCAGGTATGTGCATCTCTATGTTGCATGTCCCCTATCTGTACGTGTATCTTTCACCAGGCGTGTTGCCTAGAGAGCAGGAACTGTCCTGCCTCAGGCTGAGCCCACCCCAGCACAGGCAATTTGAAATCCATAATGGTTAAGGAAACTTAGGGGCTTTATGGTGATGATATATATGTAAACTCCTTCAAATAAATTAGGAAAGAGTAACACTTGAGTAAGGTTCTTTCTTTCTTTCACTTTTTATTGAATTGGCAGAAACCACTCCTCCAATAAAGCCATCTCCTCTTTTTCTGTAGCTGACACCTAGGATATACGCCATTCTGTGTTTTCATATCAGCTACTTTGGGAAAGCGAAGGGAGGACAAAGCACAGCATGCCCAGTGAAGCCCGAAACACATAGAGCATATGAAGGATTTTTCACAACTTCTAAAACAATCACCAAAAAAGAAATCTGTACCTCACTAAGGGCTGGCCCATTCCAGGAAATGACACCACTATTCACAAATTGTTCAAGGAAGAAAATTGGGAGTAAACACTCATTTCTCTTTTTTCCTCACCTCGCAGTTTCTTCACCAACCTTTACATCAATGTCTGATTATTCTAATGCCAAATATGTCTGAAATCTATCCACTTTTCTCCATCCCTACTGCTGCAATCAGAGTTCAAGCTACCATTATCTCTCAGTGGATTACTAAGCAGCCTCTTAACTGTCTCTCAGTTGTTACCCTTAAAAACTTTCAATCTATTTTTCATGTATCAGGTTGAGTGATGTTTTTAAAGAAAACCAAAAAAAAAAATCACATTACTTCCCTACCAAAATCCTTCAATATCTTACACTTGAAATAAAATCTAAAACAAGGTCTTCCCTTCTCACCTACCACCTGACTCTGTACCTTGTTTTCTGTGCTCTGGGTACATAGGCTGTGTGCAGTCATTAGGGTGGATCAAGCTTTTCCTCTTCTATTTCTTCTCCTGCCTCAGATACACTTCAATGTTTTTTTCCCCATCACCCCCGAGAAAGATATTCTATAAAAAGGCTGCATCCAACATTTATTTCTTTCAGTTGAAGAAGTAACGTATTTAAATTCTTTACTTCAAATAATCACCCAGTTCACTGGTTAGAAATAATATCTCCATTTCCAGTTAGCCAACCAATACAGTGAATGCCTCTCTTGTTCTTCTTTATCCTTCCAGTATGTTACAATTCCTATGAATTCACTGTGCAGAGTTTCAAAGGTGCTATTTTTTTTTCAACTCAGATCCCATTCACATGTTTGGACAGGTTGGCCCATGAAAAGGGCTGCTCAGCTAAGGGAGCATGGGGTGTCAAAATCTGCTATGTGCCCAGCTCAACATGTGGCTCCTTTGGTGTAGACTGCATTCTCCCAGGGGAAGGGGCCTTATGAACTAGCAGAGAGATCCTCCCTGACTACCCTGCTGTGAGGATCTTCTTCCTACAACCAGAGCTGTGCCGTTGTAGGACTCATTTTAAAAGCTCTTCAGTGTGTTCTGGGGAGGACTCTGAGAATAATAGTAACCATGACAAGTGCTGCCACTGGCCATGCACCTTATTTGTTACTGGTTTGATACTACCCACAATTTGGGAAGTCTCTTTGGATTTACTAAAAATTGAATATCTTCTACCTCATGTATAGTATCTTGAGAAAACAGCTAAAATGACAAAAATCTAGTTTAAAATCTTCTTGGTCCCCACTCTCACTCACCTGGCCCCATCATAAGACAAGCTATTAGGATTCAGGTGAAGGAGAAACAAAACATTTCCCATGCTGGAAGAGAATCTGACCTCCAGCTAACTTTCCTGCTCCTTTCCTCTAGAAACCAGACAAAAGCTGAACTGTCAAATATGTTAATGGACAACATTGCTTCTTAAAAAAAAGAAAAAAATATTTAAAAGACCAGCACCACGAGTGAACCCTAAGGTAAACTGTGGACTCTGAGTGATTATAATTTGTCAATGTAGGTTCCTCTGGTGGGGGGGTGCTGATAAATGAGAGAGGCTACATGTGAGGGAACGGAATATATGGAAAAATCTCTTTTTATTCCTCTATATTTTTCTATGAACCTAAAACTCGTTTAAAAATATTTAAAAAAATTAAAAATGTTTTAAAGACCCAGGTTAGTAACTTGTATTTGAATTCAGGAAGAACTACAAATAAGCAGTCAGATTGCTGTTTTTTTTTTCCAAGTGTAGGGACTCTGATAGTTCACCACATCCTTTGTTGGGATGCTGAATATTAGATTCTATTTATTATCACTGCTTTATCAAAGTCCCATACACTGGGTGGCTTAGTCCCATACACTGGGAAAGACAATACCTTTCCCCCTAGTTGTTGAGGCTGGAAGTTTGAGTTCAAGGTATCAGCAGGATTGTCTTTTCTGAGGCCTCCCTGGCTTGTAAATGGCCATCTTATCCTCTGTATCTTTACATAGTCTACCCTCTGTGCACTGTCTGTGTCCTAATTTCTTCTTCTTATGAGTACATCAGCCAATCCCTATGACTTCATTTTACCTCATCTCTTTAAAGGCACTATCTCTCAACACAGTGACATTCTGAGGTCCTGGTGGGGGGGGGGGTTTAGGACTTGAACACAGGAATTTTGAGGGACTTCAACACGGCCCATAGCACAAACCTCTGGGGACATTGGATCACTCAAGACACCATTTTCTGAACTAGGTTATCTAACACCACCCAATGTGGACATCACCCCCTAAGCCACGCTCTATGGATGGCTGCCAGGACCTTTGCTGAGCAAGAATTTTCCATACACCTCTGCTCAAGAGCTTCAGTTCTTGGCCTTCACCAGGAGTTGTCTGGTATCTGGCAGGGGTTGCTTGTGATATATTTTCTATTAGGACTATTACATTCTTTAAGTCACTAAGAGAAATTAAATAACCTATACTCATACATTAGCTTTCCCGAAAATATTTTCCCTACCAATTTATGTCATATAGAATTATATTTTTCTTTTATGATGATACTACATAATTCTCACAACAATCACGAAAAATATTACAATTAACTAAATGTAATTTTATGTAACTAATATGTTTTCTACAGGGTCTGAAAGCAGAATGAAAAAAAAATTAATTTGAAAACTCAGACATAAATTATGCTTTGGAAATTTAAGGTTACTCTTCTTCAGTTGGACCTCTAAAAAATCTAAGGTTCTGAAGCTAATCTAAATCTTATGGCAACGACATGTTTTGGTTGTGGGTTTCTATTGGTGTCACGGTGTTTCACTTAATTTATCTTTGCCCCATAAATACCAGATTAACTGCTCCATGTCTTGGTAAATGATCAGGGATAAACTTATCATCTAATGTCTTGGTAATGGCACTAATGGTTGTTGGTTTTATATCTTAATTTGATGATAAGAAAAGGTAAAAAATCTAGAGAGTAAGAGAATGGAGAACCTTTTTAATAATCACTATGCACACATTTAGAATATAGCGTAATTGATCGCTACCGATGCCTCGTTTTCAGTGCCATTATGTTAAGAAGCTAGATCACATGAGATGTCAATGCAGGGTAGGTAGAGCAAGCTTAGGTAGTAGAAAGTGGTGGAAGAGCTGCAGATGATAGGGGCAGGATTGCTTGGGTTCAAATTCCTGCTTTCTCATTTCCATTAATGTGACTTGAGTTAAAGTACTTACCAAGTCTAAGTCTCAGTTTCCCTTTGTGTCAAAGACAAGAGCTGTTGTGACAAGCAAATAATATTAATGTTACACCTACAAATCACTCCCTCAGACTTGTTCAATAATAGGTCTTATTATCATTACTTCTGAAATTAAGCTTCTGAGCATGGTGATCATTATCAGAGTGTTGTAGCACACATGCATAGCCTATTTTTTTTTTTTTCATGCATAGCCTATTAAAAAGGATGATTCTTGGACCCAATTCCCCTGTATGTATTGGTGGGGGTTAACACCAACTGCACGTCTGATAATTCAACTCAATTCTTGTACTATCCACCCAGAGATAGCATCAGATTCCATAGCATGAGGGCTCTGCCCTACAAGGCTTCCTCTCTCCCACATCACACACCAATCACAAGTCCAAGTTACCTGTGCTCTGACTGATCAGCTACAGATTGGAGGTTCTCACGATCCCCTCTTTGGACTTTGTACACCAGCTGCAAGTCCATGATATTACCTATACTTTTAAACATCTGGCTATAATTAGAGGTTCCCATGACCCCCTCCTTAGGTTCAATTAATTTTCTGGGGTGGCCTACAGAACTAAGAGAAACAATTTGCTTACTAGATCACTTGTTTATGATAAAAGGATACAGCTTGTCCTTTTGTGATTTTACAGAGGCTTCAATATATAGGGCATGGTTGATTAAATCATTGGCCATTGGCCATTGATTCAACCTCTAGTCCCTCTCCTCTCCCTGGAAATCAGAAGGTGGGACTAAAAGTTACAACCCCGTAATCACTGTTGATTCCCCTGACAACCAGCTTAATCCTAAGGTGCTTTTCAAGTCACCTTGTTTACAGAAACCCATTTTTTGTACAGAGGGGCTTATTATGAATAAAAAGACTTCCATTTTTCTTTTATGGTTCTGAAGTGTCTTCAGGAACTGAGGACAAGAAACCAAATATTGTAACAAAATATGCTCCCATTGCTCCTATCTCAGGAAATTCCTAGAGTCTGGGGAGCTAGGAGCCAGAATCCATGGAGGAAGATCAAATATATATAATACATGATGCACAGACACGCACCTACCTTATAAATTATAATACATCTATATTTTGGTATCTCCTAAATTTCTCCTTCACAAATCAGTAGCACTCTCAAACTCTAATTTTTAGCCACATCACAATAAATAAAATTCTAGTTAGATTTCAGTGATGTGAAATTCATGTAAATTGCACAGTAACAACAAAAACGAATATCTGACTTTCTGCTTAGGTATCTGTCTATACTGAAATCTTAGCAAGGGGTTAAAAAAAAAGGATACCTGAAACTCTGTTCTTTTTCAAAAACAAGTATTTAAAAACCAACAGTAAGAATTTTTGCAGTTATTAAAGAGAACGTGACATTATATCACTATATTTATTGTAATATGGTTATGCATCTTACCCAAGACATATAGCTTCTGTCACTAATCATGTAATTCAAGAAATGAAAAAATCTTAGGAGTTGTCTGAAATCACTTTTCAGCTATGGCAAGAATCTCTTTAAACAGTCCTAGGAGGTGAAGTTGAATTTCTCCAACAATAACCCTCATATTTCCTCCAGCTAACTTTAAGTTGAGGCTTTCTGACTAGGAGAATGTTCTCTTATGATCAGTCCCAGATACTTGTATCCTTGGACTCCAACCTCATTTTTCACTTCTTTCCTTCTCCAGAACAAGTCAATTACTTTTCACTGACAGCACTTCCAAGCCTTTAGGCTCAAGCTTTGGCTAGGAAAAAGCTACAAAGGTAAACATTGGCAAAATTCCTGGCTTTTAACAAAAGAATATTTTCACTAATCTCTAAAGGTTACATCTGAAATTCCACATGCCAAACTGTTATCCTCAAAGAATATTTCAAAAGAAGCTTCATTTGATAGAGTTTTGGAGTATGATAGATTACCAGGTTCTCAGATACAAATACACAGTTTTCTTTTCCTTTTTCTTCTTCTTTTTTTTTAAGATTTTATTTATTCATAAAGACACAGAGAGAGAGAGAGAGAGAGAGAGAGAGAGAGAGAAAGAGAGAGGCAGAGGGAGAAGCAGGCTCCGCAAGGGAGTCCGACGTGGGATTCGATCCCAGGTCCTCAGGATCACACCCCGGGCTGCAGGCGGCGCTAAACCGCTGCACTACCGGGGCTGCCCAACAGTTTTCTATACTTTTAGTTGCATTAAATAAGAAAGTAATTGTAAAACTTAATTACAATTTCTCTTGTTGTATCTGATATTCCTTTTATGTTTTGCTGGATAAGTGACAGGATTTTCATGGTCCATGTGAAGTACATGAGTCATCTTCACCTTTTTGACCATCATCATTTCCATCTTTAGCATCATCATGATCATCACCACCATTAACATCAATTGTATATGGAGTCAGACCCAAAGGCTCTATGACAATCAATCCGTATAGGGAACAGCTAAATAATTTAAAGAAACTTTAGCAAGACTATCTTGGTATTTGAAACTTTTGTGCTTTTCATAGGTCTTAAATGGGATCTGGAAACTTTCATAGATTTCACCAAATTAAAAATAAGGCACAGTGGCTTTAAACTATTTAGGATTAGCTTGTATATTTGGCAGATATTTTCCAGACAAATACTAATAGAATTCTCATCAAATGTGAGAAAATATATTTCAGAAAGCAAATTGAGGTATTTACTGGAAGAGCACCAATGAAACACAGAATCATTAGATTTGGCTTCAAGGAAATGTTTCTTGATTATTTCACATAATATGTCATGACAGCAACTTGAAAAATTGCCTAAAAAACAAACAACAACAAAAAAAGAAAACAAAGTAAACTTTGCTTCATTTAAAGGCCTCATATATTCATAAACAGATTGTTATTTCCACATTTGGTAATAGTTTTATCACCAAATTAAATCCTTTATATTTTACATGTACTTTATCATGTATTTTGTTATGATTTATCAAAATTATCCTATCCCTTTGCTCTATGCAGGTAAGCATCGAATTTTAAGAATTTCAATTTAACAAGACTTTTTTTTTAAAGTAAGTTGTGCTATGTATGTCACAATATTCTTATCAAAAGTTATACCATCTAAAGTGTAGCTTATCCTTTGGACACTCAAAAGTCTTAAGAGTTTGTTTTAGCCTCACTCAGGACACTGAGACTAATGGGGCTCTGTCTCTAAATGTAGTAGCTCCTAATAAACACTGTCCACAGAATCACCCATGACATTCTTTTTTTATATCCCTGCACCTCTCTCCCACATTTTGATTTCATACAGCTTGAGTGTGGCAGTCACTGGAAGCTTTAAAATTTTTCTCAGGTTTAAAAAAAAAAAAGAAGAGAAAAAGGAAAAAAAAAAGAAAAAAAATTCTCAGGTAGTACTCAGTCAGGAAACATATAGTCAGAATTGAGAAAGAATGTGATTCTTTGAAAGTTAACTTTTCAGAGACAAGAAAACTGAAGCACTACAAGATGAAGTATCTTTCTTTGGGACACAAACTATTTATTGGTAGAGGCATGTCTAGAGCCTAGGAGTACTGATTCCTATGCTCTTTGCACAGTAGGTGTCATTTCCTTAAATATTCATGAAATAAACAAGGAAACCAAGATCCACCAAAAGCATAAATACAAAAGCACTAATATATATAATATATATTATTATATAATACATCCACCAAAGCATAAGCATAAATACCATAAAATGAGATGGTTCTTATTTCTACTAATATATAAGAATATATTATCTAATGCAGATAGTATACAAATCTAGATTGAAATAACTCACCACATAGGAAATGGAGAGAAGATATAGAGAACAATTCATTTGTAAAGTCTCTCAGAGTATGAAAGATCAAGGTCGACAATCACTTTGTAGAAAAGCAGAGAACCAGTAAGAAGAATCTGATCACAACAGGATAGATACATTTGGATCAGGTCAAATTATTTGGCCTAGCCTCTTTATTTATCCTCATGCTTTTAGTTATCAGGTTTCAACTGCCTCATTCGATTGGATAATATTATTTAATATTGTCATATATAATTTTTAAGTATTTTCTTTTTCTTTTTTTTACAGTCCTGTACTCTCATGATGAAGCCAGTGACATACGTAATAAGTGTGTGTACACAGAAAGTGTATTTGGATCTTCTCATGATGACATGAGGCTGTTTATTTAATTTTGTGTATTAATTTCCTGTTGATTTATTTATTTATTTAATAGAATGTGTTGTTTTCATGCAGTGGGGCTTTATTACATATTTTTCTTTATTTTTCTTTTTCTGAAGTTTTACATTGTACTTGAATTCCAGTGATCTACTGGAAGCTGTGGTATTTTTTTCTATAATCCAACACAGAGATCATTCTTATGAAATAGTATGTGTTCACTAGCAATACGAAAAATAGTGTAAAATGTCTGTATTGATAATATTTTTCTTAACCTAATGTGTATTTCCTGCAGGCATTCAGAAAACTGTATTGTTAGAAGCATGATGTTTCAGTCTCTGTTTATTCTTGTATGTTCATGGATATTTAATTTTTTCCTTTTAGATATGAATGTCAAAATTAATACACTTGGCATATATCCATACAACATAATCTTAAATTCAAGTCATAATACACTTATCATAAAATAGTGAAACAATTTAAGAAATACTTAAACTATGTTTGTAAAGGAAACATATTTGCATTTTTAACTTGGCATATGGGTCATTCCCTCATTCTCTAAATTACAAAGCGAATATCTTCCAACCTTAAAGACATTAGGAAGTCTTTTGAGAATAGCTGTGATGTAGAGGGAAAGGAATATGACTATCAATGAAAAAAAAAAAAACAACAAACCCCAAAACGTTGCTCCTGTTTCTATTCTACTTCTTATGAATTGTATGGCAATAGACAACTTTCGACCTCTACTGAGCTTCATTTTCACTTGCATACGTTGTGGAGCTATTCCTTGGCCATATGTCCATCATTTCATAATTGGTTGCTGGGGAATAATTGGGAAAAATATATGAAATATATCATGACCAGTAAAATCTAATATAAATGAAATAGTAAGGCAACCCAGGTGGCCAGGTGGTTTAGCGCCACCTTCAGCCCAGGGTGTGATCCTGGAGACCAAGGATCGAGTCCCACGTCGGGCTCCCTGCATGGAGCCTACTTCTCCCTCGTGTCTCTCATGAATAAAGAAATAAAATCTTAAAACAAAAACAAAAACAAAAACAAAAACAAAAACAAATGAAATACTACAAAAATGACACAAGCATTCAAGAGGTAAGCAAAAAAAAGAGAGAGAGAGAGAATGAGAGAGAATTTAGATAAAAAAATAGTATCTTTAAAAATTAGGATGTTTGGAACTATATTTTGAAAAACTCTAAAAAATAGTCTAAATTTTCCTAACTTCCTTGAAATTTTACTTGGCAGTTAGAGATATAGATTGCATTGGTGAGTAAGGTGAGCATGTGAATATGAATGATCTCTCTACATGGAGTACAACACAAATTACCTTCTTTGCTGAACTGTAGTTATGTACCAAAGCATATATATTTTCATCTTTCCTTGGCAGATGTCTTTTGGAAAAGTCTAACAATAGTAGCTAATATTTGTATAATACTTTGCAGTTTACAGAACACTAATAATTTTAAGAAGAATGAAACCTCAGTCATTTGGAAATCTATAAATATTCTCCTGTAACCTCTCCAAGTACTTGAACACAGTTTAATTTTGGGGACATGTAACTGAAAAAAGAAACATTTAATTCATCTTTTTTACAGGTTACCTAGACTCAAATAAAGAAAGAACTACTATTAGTTAAGTAATAACGATAGGGTAATGCTCCATACCTATATTAAGTTCTGGCTTTGCAGTATACTAAAAAATGAAACTAATCAAATATATAAAAACATTTTATTTGAAAACCATAGTTTTCCATTTCAGAAGTCAAAGATTATTACTGCCTGGATTCTTAACATTTCAAAAATGCTTAAAATACATCACAATGATGATAATTTGAACTCATTCCATTTATTTATTTTAAATATTATTCATTTAGTATTTTATGTGAGATTTAGTCTTACAAATGTTTTGATTAAATTATAAGAAGAAGTAATGTTAGAAATGGGAAAAATTAAATGGGTCGATTATCCAATTAACTTCATTGTCATCATTCATTATATCTCATAGCTCAGGGTAGCCTGCTTTCTGTTTGAAACAGAAATTCAAAAAGCAACAAATATGAGTGAAAATATCTTTTTGCTTCTAAAAGTAGAGTCCCATGTGAATAGTCATTCCTTGACCATATGTTTATCATTTTATTTTGTGCTCCGGAATTCCCTGTTCATCCTTCATCATCTCTGGATTTTGTCATAAATTTCCATTTCTTGAAGCTCCTTACACTGCAATGAATAATGCTAAATCCTCTAAGTCATTTCATCGAGTGAAATTCTGTTTAATAATTAGTATGAATTAGACCAAGTATACATGTCTGTTTTTAGTAACTGAAGAAAAGCATTCCTATATTTTCTATGTTATACCATATATTTGTATAGATATGTGTGTATGTGTGCTTGCGCATGTGCGTGTATAACAGAATGAATGTGGAAGAGAGAGGGTGTGTGTGTGTGTGTATGCCATTAATCAAAGATCTAGGGAATTTCTGAAAATGAACAATTTCCATTGAGGCTTACATTTCTGAATTTATAGCTACAGATGGCTCTCTACAGATGCTTTTTAACCTGGAAGGTTCTGCTTGATTGATTTACAAAGTTTAATGTAAAAGAAAACCCTTCCTCTCTATAATATACATATGTCTATATTTCTCATAAATTTACAAACAACAAATATGTTAGGTAAAATACTAAAAACTTAATGTAAAACAAATAACTTTTGATTACTTTGAAGAAAACCATTTCCAAGAACAGGAATTGCATTTTAAGCTTAAGTACCATTTGCTTTGCTTGTTTTATTAGAACCTAATGTAATATAGATTACTTGTATTTATCTAGTACATACACAATAAAATGAAGTAAACTTTGATTAACTGAGTTATCTATGTTTAAATGGCGTATCATGAGGGTAATGAAAAGAACCCCAAGATAAATAAATAAACCATAGTTGCTATGCATCTCTAAAATGAGGCATCCAGAATGTAAAAGTCTAGTAAATCTTCATCAGCTTACTGCATTTAAAAGGAGAAAGGAAAGAGTAATATTTTTAAAAAGATGTATAAAGCATTTCTCAAAATTTATATCTTGTTATAAGTGCACTGGCATAGATCTAACTAATAATCCTGCAATCTACATGAATGCTACAATGTTAGTAAAGTCAGACCTTGTGCAGATAGCTCACTGGAGTAGAGCTTGAAATGGACATAAAATTTTCATCAGGACAGTCCCACAAGAAATGATTTTTGTGACTCTGCTGATTGCCAGACATGTCTTCTAAATGACTCAACTACTTTATTCTCCATGGTTACCTAATGCAGTATTGCACAGGATATTGTATTCAACATTGATTATCTCTAATACGTTCTCAGATACAGAAGTTTATCTAGTTGCCAGGAGAATTAAAAGTGGTCATGCTTAATTATTCACCATAGCCTAATAATTTATTTTTGACATCTTAATATTTACTAGTTATTTTTAAAGGATTATATTAGAAGTATGAAAAGCCAATATATTTGGTTACTTGTTAGCCACTGCTATTTATTATCTTAAATGAAACGGAGTTGATCCAGAAAATATTCTCAAAAGAAGAATGTAATCTGTGAAAGTATCTATAGCCACAGACCTTTTCAAACTGATCCCCTTACCTCCTGATCTTGTTAGAAACTTATTTTTTTCCTATGCAGTGATTTTCCTTTTTCCTCTCCCACTCAGTGAATGACCATGTTTGAAAGTTTCTCAGTGACATTCGTAGTCCACTGACACTCCTTTATTTTATAAATGAGTGAATAAACAAATAAATATATAACCTCTTCCTTTTTCACTGTTTCTTTCAGGAAAACCTTGAAGCAATGTTACTCTAACACCTTGCTTTTACTAACACTCTGGAAGTTACTGGCAACCCATGAAGCCTGGGTGCTGCTGCTAAGTCCACTACAGCTAATTCCATCGATAATATTCATGTGCTTAAGGGCAATCAGTCTAATGTCTTGGTCCTCCAGTTTTGTCATCTCCTTATCTCAAATAATCTCTCTCACTCCAGCTTATTCACCTGTACTCAGAGAAACAAGCTGGATCTTGTCACCTGAGTGAGTTACTCAGACTCAATCACGGTGCTAATTATGATATATCCTTTGATGACAGAAATTATTTTAAAGTTCTTAGGTAAGTAGGGTTAAAGGTATGATTGTATTTCCAAATCTGATATATTTTCTTATTATGTTGTACACTTTCACTAATATTTGTATGCCTAGTCCCCATGTATCACTGTGCCTGTCCATCACTTTGCTTAACCACCCACTTATTATTTTAACTCCTTGAATGAATGAAAGTTTTAATGTATTCACAGATAGTCACCTTACATTTCCTTTTCCTGAAAAAACTTTGTCTCATTCTTCACTGATTTATCATAAGAGCTACACCAATTCCAACAACGCTTGCTTGTAACCTGATACCCTTCCCGGTCACTAAGTGATCACGCCTATCTATTCTTCAGATTAAAATTCACCAACTTCTGTGGGCCACCATACATAGCCTAGCACTGTTACCTACCTCTTCCCTTCAACACCCATTACATACTTTTTTTCAATCTTCTACAATTTCTGATTTAACCTCCCTACCCTTACTCTCATTGAATGGCTTTGTTTCATCCCAAAAGCAAAGGAATCTCTCAGTGTCCCTCTCATGAATCTTTATCACCAACCACTGTTTATAATCATCCTCTCTTTCTTCCTTCTGTGAGAATGGAAGGAACACACCTCTTTATGACCAAAGCTGGGCTTTCCATATAGCTTCTGGATTTTCCTGTATCAGAGATTCAAGGGTATCCTACAGATTATTCAAACATTTCCCTGCATTTATACCCATTGCTCTATACTTCATCCTCCATATCAATATTCTTTTTTTTAAAGATTTTTATTTATCTATTCATGAAAGAGAGAGAGAGAGAGAGAGAGAGAGAGAGAGAGAGACCAAGACACAGGCAGAGGGACAAGCAGGGGGCAGGGGGCCATGACATGGGACTTGATCCCAGGTCTCCAGGATCAGGCCCTGGGCTGAAGGCGGCGCTAAACTGCCAAGCCACCCAGGCTGCCCCCTATCAATAGGGGCATATGTATGCATTCAAATATGCATACATATTTGAATAAACCCATGCCAGGTTTTATTTTGTGTGTGCGTGTGAGTGTGTTCCGTTCTGTGTTCTGTTGTTTTCTGTTGTTGTTGTTTTCCGTTGTTTGGTTTTATTCTCTCCCCTCTGGTCCCATACTTTACAGCACTCTGGTGCAGGAAGGAGCAGAAGCAAAAACAAACAAACAAACAAAAAACTTTAAAAAAGGAAAAAAAAAAAAAAAAGAACCAAGACATGCCACCTTTCCCCTTCGCACTGTTGCTTTTCCTGATGGTTAATACTACTGTCACGTAGCTGTGTTCAGAGATGTGAAATACTTTCAGGCAAAAATAAACTGTAAGTGACTCATTGAAAAAAAAAATCACCTATTCTATACAGATATAGATACATTATCCCTTTTATATTAGTCTTTGTGATCTCCTTAAAGCCACATTTCTCAAAGCAGAAGTTGCTTACAATCCCTATTCTCTTTTCATCCTTTCCAATTTGATAAAATTTTTTCTTGCTGAGGTCATCAGTGACATAAATTTATTAAATCCAATAGACATTTAGTTTCTGTGACACCGCAGCCACATTCAATATAGCTAATGAGATGAATCTCATTTATACTCATGGTCTCTGTGGTATCACTTTCTCCTGATTCTTCTCAGCCCTCTTGGATTACTGGCAAACTCTAACTTCTACTTTAAACTCTGGAGGTAAATTGACTCATGCCTAGTTGATGTATTGTTGAGCAAATCTCACAAACATCTCCCTGGAGAGAACATCTGATAACCAGATTTGTCCCTCTTCCAGCAATCGCTTTCTCCTTAAGTGGTAACTTTACTCATCCATTTGCTAATAACTCCCACTGAGGCATCAACCTTGGTATCTTCAATCCATCACAAAGGTCAATGGATTGCATTTCAAAAAAATCTCTTCATCACCCACAGCAACCTCTTAGACCAAGCATCATCATCTCTCACCTAGACTATTGCAAAATGACTTTATTCTCTTTATGTATTTTTTCCCTCCTCCAAGCCATTTTTCCACGCAAAAGCTGGAGTGATTTTATTCAAACACATGTATGATCACATTATTTTATCCCTTAACATTCTTCAGGGCCTGGCCATTAAATTTAGGATAAAAAAGTTAAAATTCTGAACATATAACTCAAAGATTCTGCATGACCTGGATCTTACTTAACAAAACTCCAGGCTTGTTCATTAAGCTCCAGGAATAGAAGCTCTCTTTCTCTTCCTGAAGTATGAGAAAGCTCTTTTTCTACCTAAATGTCATAGCAGGCTGTTCTCTCTTCTTAAAACATTCTCCTCCCCACACTTTATTATTTAATTACTACTCATGCTTCAAATCTAAACTTAAACATCACTTCCTCATGGAAGGCTGTCTTGATCTCTCAAATGAAATTAAGTTTCTCCAGTAACTCTCCAATTATATTTTCTTTTAAAGCACTTAGCACACCTTTATAATTGCATATTTATTTGTGTAATTAATTTTTTCATGTCTGCCTTTTTACACATTTATACTTCTTCTCAGGGCTTAGACAATCCCTGTTTTGTTCACCATTAATGTCCTAACTCCTAGGTATTGTCAGTCTCAGGATCATCTTCTAGCACTCTAACAGGTTGTTCAGTGCACAAAGGCAGCAGTCCAAGGAGGTAAATAGTGGTTTAATTTCAGCTTATGTACTGCTTGCAAGCACTGCCCCTTGGCGCAGGACTGTGATCTCCTCAAGGTGTATTTTTTAGGAACTTGTCCAAAGGTACCATATAGACTAATGCTGGGCCTTATAGGTACTCAATAAATAAATGGTGGCAGAAATAAAAGAATGAACTTTTATGGCAACTTAAAAAAAAAAACCTACAATTTTAACAAAGATCAGATTAGGAGAGGTCTTTCTTATCTTTATTTTGTAACAATTACTCTAATTATTGGCGAGGCATGAGCAAGTAATTTCACTTGGCTTTCACTACATTCACATGAATTCATTTATGCCTTTAAATTTGTCTTCTTAGTTGTAGGACTGTTAATAACAATATACAAAGCTAACTCCTTTGACTTAGATACAACTCTATGTTTGTAGCCTTTGCAGAGAAACAACTGTCATGGAGAAAAAATGTTCATAAAGTAATTAATTGTCCGTTTGACATATTATGCCATCTACTCAAGTTATCTACTTGGCACAAATTGGACTTCATAAATTCTACTATGTAAAAGGACCTTGCTTAACTTTGCCACTTGGTCTGGGTATCTGTCTCATAAAATTCTGTTCATAATCATGAGAATAAGAAAATATGACCATAAAGTGTGAATGGGTCAATGACTGTATATTAAAAATACAACTGATAATATTCCCTCACCACTAGATTGGCAGCACTATCATATTTAAATAAGCAGACAGTAATAACATCATCACTTAATATAGCACACAATTGCACTCTATGGAAAGGTCATGGAAAAGTTGTTAGCTTTTTTTAAAAATGTGAAATATGTCTGAGAATGTAGGGGAAAGGGTATATTACAGGAAAGGAGTGGGGCACAAAGTGAAGGATGCTTGATCACCTCAAGTTTTACTTTAAAAATATGGTTTATTTTCTTCAAATTTACCTAAAAGACAACAACCATTTTATAATGCAACCATTTTATAATGCCTAATAAGGCAATCTGGGGTAAAAGAATAAGGGGACCAGATCATTATTTTTAGGGGCATAAACTGATGGGAAGACCTGCCACATAGAGACATCAAAATATTTGATAGTTCTATGTCTTAGCAACAGATTTTTAATTGCCTAGGAAAGGGAACCCAGAGAGGTCCATCTGCTGGTGCTGATTACTTTCTCAGTAAAACCACACACCTGAGGTGAATCAAATCTGGCCAACAGCATATTGAGGTCAATTTTCAACAAACTTCAGTTTTTCCTGGATGAACCTGAGGTTGCCACAAATGGCCAAGATCATTCCTCCATCTGTTTCTGGTGAAAGTTTGCTGTTCACTGTGGTTGGGACACAACATGAATCATTTACAAGCAAAAGATCACCCTGCAAAGGCCACAATATGCTCAATTAATTTAATGTACCTGAGGAGAAGTGCTAGCAAACATAGCTTTCTATCGGGTAGCATGTCGATGTAACAATCTAATCATATGAAATATTTAAAATCTAAGGAAGTGCCTTTTGCAGACACTGGAAAATTATAATGATGAACTTGATTTAGAAAACTATTGAGGTCATTTTTTTTTTTTTTGTAAATAATGAAATGTAGGCCCATAACCAAAATTAAATCTATCCCATTATAAATATTGTTCATAGTCACAGAACTGTTTGAAAACAAAGCATTTTTATGATAATGGCACTTAAAGACTATGGGAATGAACATACTATCTCCAACTGATTACAGGAAAACAAGTATTATGAGGTATACTGGCTTCTTTAATCTCGTATTCATGATAGATACTATCGCTGTAAAATGCTAATCTTAATAACTGGTGCATATAGTGATATTTACTAACATATACTTAACCATTAATGTAGGCTGCTTCCTCGATTGAAGAATTAGATTCAATAAATCATAAGGAAAAAGTACAGAAAAGAAAATATATCTGTAGAAAAATTATAAGGAGGTAGAGATCATAGTTTTATGTGCATTCTATTCTACAATGTCATTCATAGAAACTCATAAAGTTCTAGTTACCCCTGAATCTCAGGTGGGCTATGTTGCATCTTTTCCGGAGACTCAATTTAGTATATTTCCTATAGACAAACAGTGAGATTAACACTCTATTATCATTCCACACTTCCAAATTGAGATTTAGCTGTTATAATGTTCAAAAGATACTACTGGTGTAGACCCTAGGGCTTCTGGAATCAGAATCTATGAAATCATTTGCATTGAAATTTGGCTTCCAACTGCTTTAGTATATTGGCACTTTAGCTGTCAACTAAATTCTTAACTCCTTAACGGAAAGAACAATGTTTAGTGTTTGTCTTATTTAAAGTGCCTGGTATAATTTTACATACAAAATAGTGTTTCAAGAAATGCTTGTTTTGACTTATTGATAAAAAGGACTCTGTTGTTCATCTTCATGGAGTGTGCAAATTTGTGAAAACATGGAGGACACACAGCCTGGGACTTAGTATTATAGGGAATTTCAGAGCTTGTTCAGTCCCAGATCATGGTCATGATTTTTAATGCTACTTGGAAGAGTCTCCATGCCTTCTTTTCTAAGGTGTGGTCCTTCCCAAAACAGATCAAATGAAGTTTCCTTCATAAATACTTCAATGGCTAACTGAGGCAGATGTGATATTTCTCCTCTTCTCTTCCACATCTTGTCCCCTCCTTCTCTGCCTCCTCCCCTTCTTTTCCTCCCCTGCTCCTCCTCCTTCTTCTTCTTTCTCTCCCCTCACCATCTCTCTCTCCCAAAATTCTCTTCTCTTTTCTATTTTGTTTCAGTAATGATATCCAAGGTCAAACTCTCCAACTTAATTTTATTTTCCTAAAAGATGCATATAATTATATACATCTTGTCTCCACATGCTTTTCCAATTAATAACTGAGGGTTTTACAGAGATAAAAAGGAGTATAATTCTTATCTCACATATATATATATATACTTATATACACGTATATGTATATATATTTAAAATCAACTTAGTTTTCTCTATGTGTAGGAGGGCATGGCATTTGATTTACAGTTCTACTTTTCTAGAAAAAACTCAGTGTAAAATTAAATCAAAACCAAACAAGATGTTTAAATACATAAAAATTTTAAAAAGCTTTTCCAGATATTTCAAAGGTAAACAATCTTTTGAAATCTCTAAATATTAACTTTCTAAAAATATATGCACACTTGTTTATTCAGGCTTGTTATTTCATTTTGAAAGCTTATTAGATAAGAACGAAGGGGAACTTGAAAGAAAAAAAGATGAAAATTTGAGAGGTATGGTCAGGATTCTACTTACATTTTATTACGGGAAATTCAACAAAAAACAAATAATAAAAATCTCAATAATCTAAAATCTCTGATTTAACAAGCTATCCTAATATTCTGATCTGGCAAAATTCCATAACAAATAAAGCTAATTATTGAATACTATTTAAGGGTAAAAATATATTAAAAAAAATCATAATACTAATGTTGGGCAACATTTCATTTCAATGCAAATAGTTTGCATCTTTAAATAGTGATCATTAAAATATGATAGACCATATATTGTAGGTACAGATGATTTTGTAGGCATAATCATAATAAACATTTATTCACTTACTGAGAGAAATAATTTAAAAAATTCCTTCCTCAGGGGCAGCCCAGGTGGCTCAGCGGTTTAGCACTGCCCTCAGCCCAGGGCATGATCCTGGAGACCAGGAATCGAGTCCTATGTCGGGCTCCCTGCAGGGAGCCTGCTTCTCCTTCTGCCTGTGTCTCTGCTTCCCCACCCCCCCTCCCTGTGTCTCTCATGAATGAATAAATAAAATCTTAAAAAAACATCCTTCCTCAAAATGTTCCAGCTTTGGATTAGACGGTTCAGGACATAGGACAGTTCATTTCATACGTGCCTGGTGAATGGTACCTGCAGAACCCCTGTCCTCTTAATTTGTTTTATAAGTAGAAGCATGCTTGTTAATTGTCAGTGTAGAACACATATAAGAGGAAGCATTCTCATTCCATGTACCATGGCTTTAGGAGAGTGAAAAGAGTTTCCTTTAGAATAACAAAAACACCTCACAAACAAGCAAGTTATCTTTTGAAAGACGTATTAGAATGTAGCCAGGATAATTCTCTTTGTAGGATTTCATTTTAGCTTGGTAAATGAGTAAATCTCTTAATCTCAGTGATTTTTCATGTAAAATGAGTAGGATTTTTATTTAACACAAAAGAAAGAGGGAACAGTAATTTCTTCATGGCAATAAAGAACTCTGAAAATAAAAAAAAAAAAAAAAAGGAAAACACTACTCAATTCCTTAGTGCCAGATAATAAAGAAATAATTTCATAACATCAGATTAAATCATCTTTAGAATGTCCATTTAAATGTTAGTTGGCAGTCTCAGCATCCTTTTGGCATTGCCTCTTTGAAGGGTCAAGAGGCTCGCTGGTGGATATTCTGCTTTGATAAGGGTTCAGGCATTGTTTGATGATTATGTTTAATTCCTAGGTTATGTAGTATGCTCAGGAGCTTATTTGTCAGCTTTTAGTACATCTGAATTCGGTTACTATGAATGTAGAACCATATGCTTTATATTCTTCAAGAATATTATATTCACAAGTATATCAACCTCTACTTTCTAAGTGAACAGTATGTAATAGGCAATCTAAGCATTATGATGAACAAGCACAGCAATTTATGTGAGATTAAGAGCAAATGTTTCAGTGTGAATTAAATAACAGTTTTTAATGCAAAATGGTTTTAAAATAAGCATTTTAGTGATGAATGCTTTTTGGGAGAGTGCTAACTTCATTCTCCTGTGGTACCTAAGTTAAAAAAAAATTGAAATGTTATACATACTGACTTGAAGGATATCTTAAAGATATTTTTTTATTATTATTATTTATGATAGTCACAGAGAGAGAGAGAGAGGCAGAGACACAGGCAGAGGGAGAAGCAGGCTCCATGCACCGGGAGCCCAACGTGGGATTCGATCCCAGGTCTCCAGAATCGCGCCCTGGGCCAAAGGCAGGCGCCAAACCGCTGCGCCACCCAGGGATCCCCAAAGGATATCTTAAAGCACACACAAAAAAGGTATCTGCAATGTTAATTCAAATTAAAATTGCTAATGCTTAGGCCATTGGCTTAGTGATATAATTGACTCGAATTAGTCATTTGTAAATACAATTTTGATACATCCCTAGTGATTTTCTTTGAGCATGGGGATGTAATATTGTAGTTAATGTAAATTCTCACAAGAGGTCTCCTTAAAAGTGATAAGGTAAATAAGTCAAGACTTTTGCTTTTGGTTTCCCTTGTTTTTTTGTTTTTGTTTTTTTTACAAAATCTCTGCAAATGTCAAAGTTTTAGACTGTAAATTTTAAAATGAAACTTCCATACAATGATGGAAACTGTCAGGACAGGGTCTAAGAGTTGGGATTGATAGGAAGGACAAAAGCTACAGCTACACATTGAAGACATTAATTTTCATCTATAACTTTTGTAACCCATTTCTTTTATGGTCAGATGATCTTGTTTTAAAACACTTCAATCATTACAATGTCTCAGTTCTTAAATCTCTACTCCTCAGGAATCCTTGTATGACAGCTTCTCCATTACACTTTGCTATATTAAAGAGTTGTACTTTGTGTAATTTCTTTTCTCAAAATACTTGACACAACTACTCAAATGTCTTCTCATTTATAGATGCAGACATCTCCATGGGTGTCTCTTACGTAGGCACAATTACTATGAAATCATTGTACAGGACACTTGACAAAAGCTCAATAAGAGTATATGAAATATATATCAGTGATTTTATTGTTTTAACCCTAAATAAAAGTATTTGACTCATATTCCCTGTCCAAAAATTAGATATTAATTATATTGTTCGATCTAAAAGTAAAAGAGGCTTTAACCATAAGAGGTAGCTCATGGTCATTCCCCATCACACACATGTTCTCCAGACCTTGCTACTAAATGTAGTAAGAACACAGCCTCAGCACCACCTGGGAGCTTGTTAGAGACAGAATCTCAGGTCCTTCTCAGACCTATTGAATCACAATTTGCTTTTAACAAGATCTCAAGGTGATTCATGGGGACTTTAAAGTTCAAAAACATTGCCCTAGAAATACAAGGTACAGTCCCTGAATTTTTTAAAATACTCTTTCAAAGACTCTTTAATTGCCTTAAATCTCGATCTGCTTCACTTTACCTTTCTTCTGCAAGTGTTTACAAACTCCTAAAACATTCCCCATGATGTTGATAACTAATCCTAAAGGACCTACACTGATGAAAGTCTTCATGTTTAAATCTATGCACACATTTTTTTTTATCTTGGATAGATTGTTCAAAATATATATTTATAACTCATGACATGAGTTGTATACCTGCTGTCTTATGTCTAAAATAAGTTTAAATGGTTTAAGAAAGAACAAGTTGTCAGGATATAAGAATTTCTCTTATCAGACAGCATGGAGGATTATCATTTTATTTTTATTTTTTAAGATTTTGTTTATTTATTTTAGAAAGAGATAGAGAGAGTGAGTGGGAAGCATGAGGAGGGAGAGGAGGAGGGAGAGAATCTCAAGTAGACTGCATGCTGAGCCCACAACCCAACACAGGGTTTGATCCCACAATCCTAAGATCATGACCTGAGCTGAAACCAAAAGTCAGATACTTAACCCACTGAGCTACCGGGCACCTTAGAATTATCTTTTTAAAACTTAAAAAAAAATCATATCATGCTTTTAGTTTTCATTTGAGCTTTTATTATTTTTTTTTTAAGATTTTATTTATTTAGGGGATCCCTGGGTGGCGCAGCGGTTTGGCGCCTGCCTTTGGCCCAGGGCGCGATCCTGGAGACCAGGGATCGAATCCCACATCAGGCTCCCGGTGCATGGAGCCTGCTTCTCCCTCTGCCTGTGTCTCTGCCTCTCTCTCTCTCTCTGTGACTATCATAAATAAATAAAAAATTTAAAAAAAAATTAAAAAAAAAAAGATTTTATTTATTTATTCATGAAAGACAGAGAGAGAGGGCAGGGGGGCGGGCAGAGACACAGGCAGAGGGAGAAGCAGGCTCCATGCAGGGAACCCGACGTGGGACTCAATCCCAGGTCTCCAGGTGTGGATAGTAGCTTTATTTATAATTGACAAAACTTGGAAGCAGCAATGGTGTCCTCCAGTAGGTAAATGGTTAAACTATGGTACATCCAGATAATGGAATACTTTTCAGTGCTAAAAAGAAATGAGCTTTCAAGCTATGAAAAGACATGGAGGAATCTTAAATGCATATTACTAAGTGAAAGAAGCCCATGTGAAAAGGTGACATGCTGTATGCGTCCAATTGTATGGCATTCTGGAAAAAGCAAAACTCTGGAGACAGTAAAAAGATCAGTGGTTCCCAGGATTAGGGGGCAGGGAGCAGAGTGCAGAGGATTTTTAGGGCAGTGAAAATACTCTATATGATACTATAATGATGGCTACTTGTCATTATGCATTTGTTGAAGTCCACAGAATATCGAACTCCCAGAGAAAACTGTAATGTAGATATGGACTTTGGGTGATTATGAATGTGGCAATGTCAGTTCATCTCTTGTAACAAATGTACTGTTCTGGTGGCAGTTGTTGATAATGGGGGAGGATATTGCATGTGCTAGTGCAGGGGAATATGGGAAACATCTGTACTTTCCCTTCAATTTTGTTTTGAACCTAAACTGCTTTAGAAATATACAGTCTTAATAAAAAATTTCTTAGATGATAGAATTAAGATATGTTCTATTTTATTTCAATTATGATTTATCTTTTTGTTATGTTGGGCATTTTCACTAACATTCTTATTTCTAGCATTAATGAACCAACCTCATAATGTTCCACTGTGTCCTTTCACCCATTTTGCTTTATTCACTTATCTATTATTGCAGTTTTTGAATGATGTAAGGGTCTTATGCATTCACAGATATTCACATATTATTTCCTTTCCCTGGACACATCTTTGCATCCTTCTTCACTGACTCAAGGGGAATCGGGCCAAAAAAACACTTTCTCAAAGAGATCTTCTCTGCTCCTGCCCCAAAAATCTACAGTATCTCCTCTACTACTGTCCTTTTCACGGAACTGACATCTCCATCAGAGTGCTTATTGGAATTTGCGTGAAAACCCTTTTACACTATGGTGATAAATTCTGTAAGTCAGACTCCCATTTACTCATCACTGTTTCAAGAACTTGTAGCTTAAAGAATGTCATTTCAACCACACATATACTATAATCATAGCTTTATAAAAATAATTATGTTTGTAGCAGACATCATATATGGAGTCTGGCATCCCTTCTCTTCAAGATCAGCATTCTCTGATTTATACAAGGACTGAGAAAAAAAAACCTTAAAGGGAGCATCCACGAATGCTGACTAGCTGGAATTTGCATATATGAAGACATGTCTAGTAGGCTTGTATTAGTGGTAGGTCCCACAAGGGTATGGGACTGAGGTCTATAGGATTCCTGTGTGAGAATTCACCAGGGGAAAATAATCTGGGATCATAATACAATCACAGGACCAGGAGATGAGAGACTTATGTAAGGAATAGTTCCATGTATAGTATATGGCAATTATTTGTATTGTCAGACCCAACCGCAATCATAGCATAGATATATTGAAGAAAAGAAGATGAACACGTGTTTTAAAATTCAATGGTATTACATCTCATGGTCCATGAGTATAGCATGGACCACTCACTGTATTCTTTCAGATACATGGAAGTGAGTGCTGATTTTTGGGAGCATTAAAGTGTTTGTTGGCAACCCATGGCAAGTGGCATCCTGTGGTGTGATGCAGAGGTGATTCCATGGGCAGAGTTAAGAGAAAGATCCGATATTCTAGACTGAAACGACCGCAGAAAGACTAGGGAGATCAGAAGTGGTAGTGTGTAGCATCCCTGGATAATTTGAATGAAAATTGGGGGTTGGAAATGGCATGTTTTTTTTTAAGATTTTATTTATTTATTCATTGAAAGACAGACAGAAGGAGAGGCAGAGACACAGGCAGAGGGAGAAGCAGGCTCCATGCAGGGAGCCCGAGGTGGGATTCGATCCCAGGACCCCAGGATCATGCCCTGGGTGGAAGGCAGGCGCTAAACCACTGAGCCACCCAGGGACTCCTGGAAATGGCAGTTTTTAAATGATACAACACAGAAGCCCAGGGATGAGTAATGGCAGTGCAAAGAGAAGGTGTGAGAAAAGGCACACCAGGATGGTTTACGAGTGCTATGAAATGCTTCTTGAGGAGTTCTGTGAAACCAGAGAAGAGAAGGGATCTCCAGAAATGGAAAAGACAGATCCCTATCATGGCTGGAATATTTTGAACTACAAAAAATTCAGTCACATTATGGTCACATAAACAAAAAAACATATATATGCAGAAAAAGTCTGTTATAATAACTTCTTAAAAAGGGTGTGTATCATGTCCTCCTAGATAATTATTATAAACTGGTTATAAGAAATTATAAAAAAAATAAAAGGAGGATGTAAGAATCAGAGATGCAGAGTAGTTAGCATGGTCATATTTCTGTGAGAGAACAGATTTGTGAAAAGTTAGACTGTTTTTTGTTGGCAGTTAAGGCATCTAAATGATGACAATCTATAGTTTTAGACACTCAGGATTAGTGAGGAGGACAAGAACATATTGTTTAAGACAGGTTTTAGGGCATAACAGATATAACACGTATAGGAAATTTGTAAAAAAAAAAGACCATGTAAGTAGTTGACAGACTAAGTAATAAGGCTTGTAAAATTCTTAGGAACCAAGATTTTGCTGTGAGGAACGTCTGCCTTATGCTCTCATTTATTCAACACCATTTTCAGCTTGCCAAACAATTTTTCTTACAGAACTAAAGTTGCTAATTTGTGGTTAGCATTAAGTTTTGGTTTCTATTAATTTCTTAATCTGATTTCCAAGTTGAAATTTAAGATTCTCTGAGTAAGATCATCTGTCAATTTGAGTGCTGTTTGAAAACAGATGGAGCAAAAAACCCAGGATGAATCTCTAAAGTGTGATACCACAAATGCCTATAAAACAGCAAGTAGAGATGACCTTTTACATGCCAATATACCAAGAAATTCCTCAACAGCCAACTGAAATATTTTATGTTTGAGAAGAGAGAGATTAAATAATTTGATTACGATATAATAAAATTAATAACTTTCAAAAATAATTCAAATCTTCAGCTTGATTTATTCTTTAAGGTAATAATATTGTTTTCAAAATGTAGTTTGTGATTCTTTGAGTCATATGGTGTTGTAATTTAAAGAGAATAAGTTATAGGGGCACCTGGGGAGCTCATTCTGTTAAGTGTCCAATTCTTGGTTTTGGCTCAGGTCATATCTCCTGGGTAGTGGGATGGAGCCCTGGGTGGGCTCTGTGCTTAGTAGGGAGTCTGCTTGAGATTCTCTTCTTTTGCCCCTCCTCCTACTCACACACACACACACACTTTTTCAATTTCTCCAATAAATAAATAAATCTTTAAAAAAGAGAGAGTAAAGTACACCTTTTGCTCATAATGTATTCATCATGGAAAACATATTCACATGCACACACACAAATAAATTCACGATTTTTAAAAGTAATAAAAATCAAAATTTGACCCTCAGCCAGTAGATGGAGAAGTTGATCTTAGAGTAGATTCATACTGCTATTAAAAGTCTGTTTAAGTTGCAGGAAGGAGCATAGAGTAAAATTGCTGCTGATTCAGATATTTGGGAGTGTTTTCATGTTTATTTCCTGGCTGCTCTGCAAAAACAGCTCTGGCATCACCCAAGGGATCAGTATTGTTTCTTAGAAATCTATCCTATACAGTCCTTGTGTGCTTTGTTTATAGGCACATTTCTTTTTTTACTGTCTATTCCATTTTCAAACAAGCTGGGAATGTTTCTTTTCTTCATAAATTATTGCTGAAAGTTTGCATAGTACATATTTTTAGGAACCACAAAATGTTTATGAGCAAAGGCACTGAGTGATGGAATCAGCATCTCTCAGAGCAGGATGAAAATATAGATTCCTTGTAGGGCAAACTGGCTTTCTGAAAAAAGCAACACACATTATGTACTTCAGCATGCTCTCAGAAATTATGCAAAGCCACATCCTTCAGGGATGAGCTCAGAAATAAATAAATCAATTGACAAATTCTCTTTTACAAATTCCACTACCAGACCCAAAATCATTTGTTTAGTACATTGACAGTTATCCTATATCTTGAAAGATATTGAGAAACATGAAAATTCCATACAACTGAGTGTTCAGTTTTGTTCTTTTTTGTTGGCATTTTTTTGTAAAAATGATCATGTTTAGACAGCCAAAGCAAAATATAAAAGTGCAGAAATATACGTGAGATTGTGGCCAGATGCTAAATTTAGAAGGGTGAGCTAATATTTTAATAAAATTTAAAAAATAAAATAAAATAAGATTGTTAACAGTATATATTAAGATAAATAAAAAAATGGAACTATAATGAAATTATTTTCTGTAAACCAAGTGACAACTTAAAAATACGTGTCCTTTATTAAAGATATCAAAATGATCATTATCTGTAATTCAATAATACCCATTGTCTAAAAATACATGCTGAATTTTGCTATATTTAAATGTATTAAAGACCTTATAAGCAAAAATAGAAATCATGTTTGTAGGGATGGGCTATGACTAATATGTAGTCACTAATTAAAAATATAGTTCTTTTCATTTACAAAGTTGTGTAAATTAAAAATATAGTTCTTTTCATTTACAGAGTTGTGTAAATTAAAAATATAGTTCTTTTCATTTACAAAGTTGTATAAATTAAAAATATAGTTCTTTTCATTTACAAAGTTGTGTAAATTAAAAATATAGTTCTTTTCATTTACAAAGTTGTGTAAATTAAAAATATAGTTCTTTTCATTTACAAAGTTGTGTAAATGAAAAGAACTATATTTTTAATTAGTGACTACATATTAGTCATAGCCCATCCCTACAAAAATGATTTCTATTTTTGCTTATAAGGTCTTTAATACATTTAAATATAGCAAAATTCAGCATGTATTTTTAGACAATGGGTATTATTGAATTACAGATAATGATCATTTTGATATCTTTAATAAAGGACACATATTTTTAAGTTGTCACTTGGTTTACAGAAAATAATTTCATTATAGTTCCATTTTTAATCCCCAGTTATTCTAAAATATAGTTTGTGCTATTCTATTTAACAATTTTTTTTAAGAGCCTACAATTTGCCAGTAATGAAAAAGAAAGACACACTAGGTTTCTGCTTTCATGAAACTTACATTCTTGTGGATGAGATCAACAACAACAACAACAAAAGATACAGATCATTAGAATGGGAAACATAAGAGGTGTCATAGAAGAAATAATAAAGGTATATATAGGAGTAATAATATATAGAAATAGGAGTTATAGGTAATACGAGATACTAAAAAATATAACAAACATAGATACAGAGGTAGGAAAATCTTAGAGCATTAAAAAAGACAAAACAACTCTGAACAGTACACTCACTATACTGCCGTTTGTAAAATAATTATATAGAAAATTAGATGTATATACCTTATACATAAATTCATATATATGTATGCAAAAGGGATATCTATGCGAAGAAAGTGGATGTGGTTCCTCTGGTCTTAAAATTTATGGATGATTTTTTCTTCTTGTCTTTTTTTGGTTTCCTTTTGCTTTCCTTTGGTTCATATTTCTGAAACTGACATATTTTAAAAGTTTTATGTTGAAAAAGTTAATACCCATAAAGAAGGGCAAAATAGTTGAGTTGAAGTAGTTAAAAGCACAGTATTATTCTCTTTAGGCCCTGGAATATTGTTCATTATTAGGATCTAAGATATAAACTATTTTAGCTAAAAAGCAATAAAGATAAATGTTCTTAACTTTCTTTGTGATTCTAGAGAGATACAGATGAAAAAAAAAAACTTTTCAAGGAATAGTGGAGACAATATGAGAAGATAGAGGAACCAGATTCAGAAGCTTATATCACATACATTAAAAAATAAGTATTTCTAAAAAATTAAAAAATAAGTATTTCTATAAGACTTAAAATTACTAAAGAAAAGACTTCTAGAATATTAGAGTTCCATTTAACACAGATTGGAAATTACATACTCAGTTTTCACAGTTAATGGGAATTTCACTGTACATAATCTTCACAACAGGTAACTATAAGAATATATTATTTATAAAAACAACTTGTGGATTGTCTAAGATGGAAAACAACAGTACAAAAGAAAGATCATTATATTAACGCTTAGAAAAGGCAAAATTCTAGTCCTGACTTTTTCACAGAAGCCATCTGAAGAGATCATTTAACTTCATAGAATTTCACTATAATCATTTACTAATGGAGAGGCTCAAACAAGATGACCTTCAGCTCTTTCCATGTGAAATTCTATGACATGATTTTGCAAGGTAAATACATCAGACTGAGGAAAGCATTCCCATTTTCCCCCCAACTGTTCAGATATAATTTTAATCTCCTAGGATTTTGAAGCTTGCAAATGAAAATAGAGATAACCTAGTCCTTAATTTTATGAACAAAGGTACTGCTGCTCAGAAGTATTGAGTAACACAACTAAGTTTTCAGAGTTACATAGCGGTGGAGACAACTTGAATTTAGATTTAGTAAATTATCAGCATGCAAATTTTACAAAATTCCACGGTAGGGCAACTAAAACCAGATGCATTATTTTACTATTTTATTTTCATTTCCATTAAATTTTGAATTGACAAAAAACTTTGAGCAATGACATTTAGAAATCTTATAATGAAAATAATAGTAAACAACAACAACAATAACTAGATACTCCAAATAAGGAGAAGTGGAGCTCCTGATATTTGAGAGAGCTCTTCATCTACTGGCTTGTGTTCCTCTGAAGTCATAAAAGAAAGCCTAGCCATCTGAGAATCATGAGGTATCACGTGATAGAGAAAAAGAAACAATAGCACAAAACTGGGAGTCAGCCAAAGCTGCCTCATTGCCATAGAACAGGGAACCTGAGAAAATTAATTAACAAACAAGTATTCGTAACAGAAAAAATCACAGATCCTCTAGAAAGAACGAAGTATAAATTTCTTTAGGTATAAATCCAAAACTTAGGCACATGGGACACTCAAGAACAACTTAGGTGGAAAATAAGATAACAAAAATAATATACCAATTGAGGAAATGAACTATGAGGGGAAATATGTTGTTAAGTCTAGATTAGTATTGACTCTAAAAGTAAGATGATTCATGGTGAGCCAAACAAAGAAATTAAAACATTAGATCAGATCCTCATGAGTGAAGTCAGCTAGTAATAGCGATAGTCAAAGTATTCAAGGTCTTGTATTCTTTGGAAGCAGGTAAAAATATTGATTACTTTGGACTTTTTAGGTATATACTGTAAAAACATAATAGTAATCATTACCATAATAGAAATAGAATATTTGACTTCTAAGTTTGGTAGTGCAAAAAGCTTAAAAGAAAACACAAACCTACAGCAAACACAGATATAAGCAGGAAAAGAATAGAGTCAAGTCAAATAAAGAAACTAATGGATAAGTCAAAAGACAAAAAAATTAAGGAGCTTAAAATATCATTTTAAAGTACACATATTTTAGTGGGATCCCTGGGTGGCGCAGCGGTTTGGCGCCTGCCTTTGGCCCAGGGCGCGATCCTGGAGACCCGGGATCGAATCCCACGTCAGGCTCCCGGTGCATGGAGCCTGCTTCTCCCTCTGCCTGTATCTCTGCCTCTCTCTCTCTCTCTCTCTCTCTGTGACTATCATAAATAAATAAAAATTAAAAAAAAATAAAGTACACATATTTTAGCAAAAAAAAAAAGATTTACAACTAGAATTCCATTTTAAAAGCAATAGACTGGTTAACTGATAGTTTTCTTTTTATAATTCAAGTATCATTAATACACAAGATCACATTAGTTTGAAAGTGTACATCATGGGGATTTGATATTTTTATATTAGAGGTGGGGAGGGGTTGGGGGTCAGTCAGAAATAGGCAAAGAAGACATAGAGATAGATTATTTATACAAACATAAAACCTATACAATATTTTAAAAATATATACTTTATTTAAATACCCAGAAAATTTGAAAGCAAGGAAAAATAAACATGCCAAGGAAATATTAAGTCACTAATCAACTACTTAAGTAGATACAGGGCACTCACTAAAAGCACCCCGAATGTAGGAGACTTGGTTTTATTTCCTCGTGAGTACCCAACATGCATTATATAGCCAATAAGTATTGACTAAATTGATGTACCAATATACAAATATCTGGACTGGATGTGTAAACATCTAATTCATGAAAATAGCTCTCTCTGATAAGATAGTGGAAGAGAATAATGGTAGGAAAATAAAATTCCCCATAATATTCAATGCCTTTTATATCAATAAACATCAAAATCCATTATCTTAGATATTCCATTTCTTGTCCAGTCAAATAATTATTATCAAGAATAGTAAAGAATATCAATTAATGGTTACCTCCTCTTTTGTGTTGTTTACTATCTTAGAATTGAAATTCTAGAAACGCAAGCAGAACAAGTTTTTCAAAAGTATTGCTCATTTGCATGAGTGATGCAAGAGATGTTTGGGAAATCATGTCCCTGAAAATAGTTCACCAGACAAGTTATCTTCAAGGGAGTTTTAATTCTGGTATAGTTTAGCATCAATTGTGTAATTCAGATTCAAATTGAACATAAAAGGAATTAAAATTTATGTTCAATGGGCCAGTGACCACAGATGCAGCACAGAGCTATGCTAAAAAAGCGGATGAAACATTTGACGTTTTATAATTAGACTGTGGTTGTAACATGCTGATTGCAATCAAGTGCAATATGGTGGAGGAAGTAGTGACTTTTATGTTTATTAAATCCTTTATCATACAGTATGACATGCTTGTAGACCTTTGCAAGATCAGAAAGTTTGAACTTTTAAGTACTGCCCAGAACTTCAATTTAGACAGCATAAAGTGTGCTCAGTGTTGTCACATGTATAAATTCTTCATCATATGAGATTTTGTATTTTTCATCTATATATTTAATTAAAATAATCATGTTCTTTTAAAAGGCTCATAAAAGGATTATTTCTTTTTTCCTTCATTTATCTTTTATTTATTTTTAAAGATTTTATTTATTTATTTATTTACGAGACACATGGAGAGAGGCAGAGACATAGGCAGAAGGAGAAGCAGGCTCCAAGCAGGAAGCCCAATGCGGGACTCGATCCCAGGACCCTGGGATCACAACCTGAGCCAAAGGCAGACGCTCAACCACAGAGACTGAGTCACCCAGGAATCCCTCCTAATTTATCTTTTAATTACAAATTTATTTTGGAAGTATAGTTGTTATAAAGTGTTATATTGGTTTCACATGTATGTGAAACATGCATGATACCATATGTACCATGTTATATTGGTTTCATATGTATGTGAAACATGTATCATACCACATGTATGACATAGTGATTGCAGTTTCATATGTGACACAATGCTCACCACATTAAGTGTACTTACTCTGTCACAATAGCACAGTATTACAATACCACCAACTATATTCCCTATGTACTTTTTAATCCCTGTGACTTATTTATTTTACAATTAGAAGTTTATATTTATGTCCTCTTCACCTATTTCGCCCATCCTCCCCACTCCCCTCTCCTTCGGCAACCACCAGTTTGTTCCCCGTATTTATGAATATGTTTTTGGTGTTTGCTTTGTTTTTAGATTCCATATATAAGTGAAATCATAGTGTATTTGTATTTCCCTGACTGATTTTCACTTGGCATAAGACCATCCATGCTGTCAAAAATGGCCAGATGTCATTTTTTTAATGGCTGAGCCATATTTATGGCTCATATATATGATCCATATGTATGGCTGAGTAATATACATTCATATATATATATATCACATATATATGTAGGATATATGTGTGTATGTGTATGTTTGTATGTGTATATATATATGTGAATGTATATACACATATACATTCATACTGCATCTTCCTTACCCATTCATCTATTTTTTTTAAAAGATTTTATTTATTTATTCTTGAGAGACAGAGTGAGAGAGAGAGGCAGAGACACAGGCAGAGGGAGAAGCAGGCTCCATGCAGGGAGCCTGACATGGGACTTGATCCCGGATCTCCAGGATCCCACCCCGGGCTGAAGGCAGTGCCAAACCGCTGAGCCACTGGGGCTGCCCACCCATTCATCTACTGATAGACACTTAGGTATTGGAGTAATGAACATAGGAGTGCAAATATCTTTTTGTATTAATGTTTTCTTTCCTTTGGGTAAATACCCAATAGTGGAATGACTAGATCATATGGTTATTTCATTTTTTAAGTTTTTGAGGAGCTTCCACGGTGTTTTTCACAGAGACTGCACCAACTCACAT
Organism: Vulpes vulpes; assembly: GCF_048418805.1. Taxonomy (NCBI): domain Eukaryota; kingdom Metazoa; phylum Chordata; class Mammalia; order Carnivora; family Canidae; genus Vulpes; species Vulpes vulpes. Next base: position 28,917,297 of record NC_132788.1, read on the forward strand.
TCCCACCAAGAGTGTAAGAGGGTTAAAGGGAATGTCTTATTACAATATTCTTTTTTACAACTTAGCATATAAACAGTAAAAAAAAAAAACAATGACTCACTGAGGAGTATAGAAAAATATCCTTCATTATATTTTTTTCTGAGGAATAAATCTAGGAAGTGTTTTACTAGAAATCATTAAAATAATGTTTTTTTTTTTTTCATTTATATGGCTTCTGTCAGGAAGATGATGGTGTTTCGTTTCCAGCAGATGTGCTTTGTTTATCCCGTCTTGTATCAGGTATGTGTGTATTTGTGTTCGTGGGCGCACGTGTGTTTTGTCATTAGTACCACTATTCATGGATTATTCTTAGCCATCAGACTGCAGTGTTAAGTAGCAAGATACTTCTTCCTTGCTATGAACTTCCTCTCCACAAGTTTCAATGTTGGTTTCATTTGGTTTCACTTAATCATCTTTATTAATCTTTTTCATGCATTTTTTTTCTCCAGAATCAACGGACTTCTGATTAGCTCTGGGACTTCAATTCTGTCATCCTCTCATGCTCTCTTTTTATAGTAGAAGCCAGTTTTATTAAGCATTTTTTTAAACTGACAATGCACTTAAAATACTGATGTTAAGATTATTCTTATTTATTTAGTTTGATAAATATTTATTTTACTTGCTTTAAACTAATTATACGTTATATGCTTAAAATGATCAACTTTATTAAAATAAAGTATGAATCAAGGTAAACTCTTCACTGAATTTGTACTAATACCATCTGACAAGTGATGAACTGGGCACACAGAATGTATACCACATGGTACTGAAAATGTTATTTTTATATTTTTTTCTGCTTTCCTTACCAGATTGAGAGATACTTGAAAGAAACAGGTTGTGTATAATTTATTTCTGTTTCCCATTAACTAATATAGCGCTTGCTTCAAATTGTTGGAAAAATCTGAGAACCAGAATGTGTGCTTTTGCTAACACATAAGCACTTGCCACCCAGACACATGGGAAATGCTTTTCTTTTCTCTATGGTATTTCTATCCATATCCTGTCACAGCAGTAAGGAATCAAAGTAACACTCTCCAATATAATTCTTTTTGTTGTTCCCTAAAGCTAATTTAATTTACATTAGGGGCAAAGATTAATCAAATTAAGGTTGTGAATGGTTGTATAATAAATGGTACAGAATTGATAGAGAAGCCAGAATCATTTGCTGCGTCTCTATCCTTTCTTAATTTTAAAAAGAGGTGAGTACATCTCTTTTATACTTTGGTGCAAAGACTTTGAATATTTATAAGTTTCTTTTTACTGTTAGCCCTTTTCTTTTAAAACTGAGGTCACTGATCTTTGATAGAAAAACAAACCAAATCTTTACCCCATATCTCTTGCCAAATAAACTTTCTGTCAGTTCAGATTCTAACCTCTGATGGTCTTTACTCTTGATCCAATTTCTTGCTGTTACACAGTAAATGTTCAATCTACTGAATGGATGTAAAATTTGAGGCCAGGCTCATTAAACAATTGTTCAGACCAGCTAAGCAGTTGACAGCATAAATTCTGGGAGCAGCTTTCCCGTGCTTGAATCCTATGCTTGTTACTTACTACTTATAACTTTGAGAAAATCATTTAACCTCTCTTAGGTTCAGCGTTCTTATTGTAAAATGGAGGGGAAAGTGAACTCTATATTATAGGATTGTGTGAGGATTAAATAAGTTAATATTTATAAAGTCGGAAGATGAGCAGCACAGGGTCAATGCTATATAAATGTTTATTACATAAACAAGATTTTTATAAACTGGTAGAGTTCCTAACATTCTCTTCAAGATTGATTTAATAGGATATTACATTTCCAAGGGCATTAAAAGATACCATAAATCCGTTCCTTAGAGTAGTAAATTTTATAAATTTATTTTGGCTAAATGTAGCCTGAAGGTAAAACTTGACCTTGTTCATGGCTTCTTTTCCTGCAACATGTAGCTGTTGAAAGGGTAGATAACTTTAAGGCTGGAAATGTTCAGGCACGAAGAAATGTAATGAATTTCCTGGGATTACTCTTATTATCCCCTAAATTGGATAGGCTTGCTGAGATTGTCAGTACAGAAATTTGTGATAAATGCCCTCACTGCATACAATAGCACTACGACCCTAGTCTCTGAATTAATTATTTGGGTAGAAAGTAAAAGTAATTTAAAAAATGATGTTAAGCAGTGACTTGTTGAAAACCTAAAAAATATTTATTATAATATACACAATTTCAGAAAACTCAATAGAAAAGGCCAGTATATCCCAGTAAAGTAAAGCAATGTTTTTGAGTAATCAAAATGAAAACACATAATGGCTTTTAAAAATTGAGCTTTGAAAATGGCTTTTAAAAAAATGGCAGAAAATGTATTTGTGGATATAACGGGGTAGTTGACTCCCATGAGGGGACTATAACCTAATTCTAAAGGGACAGAATTGGGTCCTATGAAGGCGTATACTTCTTGAAATTTTCAAATTTGCCCATAAGGTAAGATATGTCCTCCCTGAGCCTATAGAAAGAGAGCAGACAGTTCAACATTTGCATACATTTGTGATAATTTCACAACAATTATATTCTAGAAAGAGTGGATTTAATCCTGAGATTGTTATTATACTAATTATACCTAATGATAGCTGAGGTTACATGAAGATGCGTGGTGTTAGATTATAGTCCGTTTGCTCCCTTAGCTGTGAGGTAACATGTCATTGCTTTCCTGAGGGGTATAAGCTTTGATTTTTCCAACAATTCTGTTAAAGTTCTGGAATTCTATAAACATCCAGGTGTTTTCTAAGTTATTTAATTAATAGTTAAGTAATAATTATTAATTTTTTAAATGTATCTTAAATACACTTATTTTGAATACATTGTAAAGATATATGCATTTGTTTGACATTTTATTTTTCCATCAGTCAATACAAAAGTTAAGTATTCCAAATGCTCTTTTTCTTTTAAGTAAATACCTTCTAGTCTTCCAGGACATAAACAGGAAGCAATCATGGAAAGAATAAAATTTAAATCACCACAGTCTATAAGGTCCTCTATGATCTAAATCCAGTGTGATTTTCCAAATATATTATTTTTTTTAAGACTTTATTCATGGTGGCTCAGTGGTTTAGCACCTGCCTAAAAAAAAAAAAAAAGACTTTATTCATGAGATACACAGAGATAGAGAGAGGCAGAGACACAGGCAGAGGGAGAAGCAGGCTCCATGCAGGGAGCCCAATGTGGGACTCAACCCTGACCCCGGGGTCATGCCCTGAGCTGGAGGCAGACGCTGAACCACTGAGCCACCCAGGCGTCCCTCCAAATATATTAAATTGGCCTTCTTTTATACCTGGAGTACATCGAGCTAGTTCTTCGTAAACAATATTTAATGATTTTGTTCCTTCCGCCTATGATGTTTTTCTTCCAATTTATTGTTGATGCCTTTTATTATTCATATAATCAATTTAGTAAGCAAAGAAATAACTTCAAAAGTTTTCTTATTATAAAAATTGTAGGGGATCCCTGGGTGGCGCAGCGGTTTAGCGCCTGCCTTTGGCCCAGGGCACGATCCTGGAGACCCGGGATCGAGTCCCACGTCGGGCTCCCGGTGCATGGAGCCTGCTTCTCCCTCTGCCTGTGTCTCTGCCTCTCTCTCTCTCTCTCTCTCTCTTTCTGTGTGTGACTATCATAAATAAATAAAAATTAAAAAAAAAATTGTAGACTGTAGAAATTAAGTATAAAAGCACGAGATAACTAGAATAAAGATATCAGAAAATTTAAAATGCAGAAAATCAATCTAATTATACAGTTGAACACCAAATTTGACTCTGAGGTGGCTGACCAAAAAAAAAAAAAAAAAAACAAACAAGCAAACAAAGGAAAATTAAGAAAAGCATTAGACTAATGAAATACAGTAAAATGAAATACAAACCAACTGAATGATGCAAAAGGGAATAACATAATAATACATAACACACAAAATATCGAGTATGATGAAGGTATTCAGACATTTGCATTTTCCTCTGGGTCTATGTAATTCATAATAGTGTGTATAGTATACCATTAACCTTTAATTTACATCAAATGTAAAAAGAGCTGAATGGGAAAAGTCATAACTTTTTCAACCAATCGTAATTCAGTTCATTTGGGAGGCTTCAAGAATGGTTTGTGCTGCTCAAGCAGATATTTTCAAATGCATTTAGAACCTATTTCATCAACATAATATTGCAAAATATGTAATCATCTTTATCAGGCCTCTGCAGCAGCTCCCATGCTTATGGTAACATCCCCACATCACTGCAAGTTGGCTTTTCCCCAGTTGCCAAGGCTTTCAGCAATCACCACTCTGTACAGAATGCAGCTGGCTTACTATTTGGTAGCCTAAAGAAAAACAATTCAAGCGTCTGCACAATCATTTGGTTTCCCATTCTATGGCAAAGCGATTTCAAAGAGCAGATTCTTTCATAACTAACACCTGCCACTTTGCTCTTGCAATGGCATAAAGTTATAAGCAATTCAAAGAGGGAGTAGATTCTCATCCAGGTAGGGGGAAGTCAGAGAAAAAGTTCAAATATCTATAACCCTAATATACTTTCTTACTTATCCTTCAGCTATTTGCCTATAGTTTGTTGTTTTTTGTTTTTGCTTTTTTTTTTTAATTCTGCAAATCTTTTACCAACTTGCCATGGTACTCATTGTACTCTGTACGTCCTCTTCCTTTAGGTCTGCTAAATCGGATTCTTCTGACTCCTTCCCTAAATAAAAGTCAAGGTATGGCTCAGGCAAGACCCTTGCAGAAGGACTTCCAGTCACTTTTTCTATCAACTCAGGGGAAATGTCTATAAATTTAATCTCACAAAGGTGTATATGGTCAAAATATAAAGTTTTCCCTAGATATATTTAGAGTGTAAAGTGTATGTACTGTTTCAAAATAGAATTGAAAGATACGACTTTTCTTCCCCCAGAGTCAGAATCTTCCTTTTACAAGGTATAAATAAGAAAATATAAATACAATCAAAGGTCTCTTAGGGTGATAAAAGAGGTAATTTTTCATGATATGTATCAATAATTAAAAATAACATACAATAATTACATATATGAATAATTACTTCCCAGTTCAATTATCTTGGTTTCCTAGCCTCTGGCTGCAAGCTCTCTGTGATTGAAAGATCTAAAGGGATCAAATGAAGACTCCTGCTAACACATCCACAATAAAATCCCATGTCTATTAAATTAAAGTAGGAGTGACCCAATCTTGAAAGAAAAAAAAATTCCATGGTTAATAGGAAAAGCTGGGAGAAAACAGACTCCATTATTTGAAAACTGATTATTTACAGTTAATTCCTTGGAGGTCTTTATTGTTTCACATATTAAAAACTGTAGTTTGACTCTATTTCTTTGTTTAGTTGGTATTTTTTGTAAATATTTTGAGTGGAAATGACTAAAACTGTTATGAAAGTGGTTTTAATCATTTTATAATAATTTACCTTGTGTCATCTATCTGCAAAGACTATATATAATTATATTCAAGTATTTCATATGATCACAATACATTATTCTGAAAGTGTAAATAAATTATTAATCTTTTCAATATTTAAATAGATATGTTACCACGGAATCTGATTTTGATGCTAGACATATCACATTTTGAAACAAAAACATTGGGCAGGACATCCCAAGTGGCTCAGCAGTTTAGCGCTGCCTTTGGTCCAGGGTGTGATCCTGGAGACCTGGAATCGAGTCCCACGTCAGGCTCCCTGCGTGGAGCCTGCTTCTCCCTTTGCCTGTGTCTCTGCCTCTCTTTCTCATGAATAAATAAATAAAATCTTAACAAAAAAAACAAAAAAACATTGGGCAGTCCCGGTGGCCCAGCAGTTTAGTGCTGCCTTCAGTCCAGGGCATGATCCTGGAGACCCGGGATCGAGTTCCATGTCAGGCTCCCTGCATGGAGCCTGCTTTTCCCTCTGCCTGTGTCTCTGCCTCTGTGTGTGTGTGTGTGTGTCTGTGTGTCTGTCATGAATAAATAAATAAAATCTGAAAAAAGAAACAAAGACATTTTAATAATTTTCTGATCTTTAGACGACATTCAAGGTCACTGAGGAACAAATACTGAATACCGAAAACAAATACTGAATGAACTCGTGGAACAGAAAGAGATCACTGAGACCATAAAGGGCAGACTGTATTTTATTCGCATCTATGATGAGCTCAATGGCCAGGAAAGTAAAAAAAAAAAAAAAAAAAAAAGTCAAACAGAACCATACAGCCAATAAGTCACTTACTGTAAAATGAAGAAAGAAGACAAATCACCTACATCATTTCTTCTTTTTTTTAATGGAAGGAATTTTTCAATGTGATCTAGACTTGGACCAATTTTACAAAGCCTCATATCTAGTCTGAATTGTCAAATATTTCAAACTAACCAATTAAAAGTAATATCGAATCTATTGACTTCAATGATGTGAAAAATGCTTGAATTATGAACGGATAAAGCCAAACTATGAAGTGTATCTCCCACTTCTAATGCTGTAATGAAATACCCTGTGTGAAACTTCTGTGTGAATCTGGAATAAGTACTGGGAATTGAAATTCCTTCCTAATTAAAAATAAGGACTAGCTTTTGGGCAGCCCAAACCCATCTGAGGTTGCTTTATCATTTTTAAATTAGAATTGGCATGTCTGTCACAAAAATTTTTGAAGAAAAGCAGAATCAATGACTTAAACTTACATAATTAAAGTTAGTTTTCAACATCTTTCTTTCATTCATACACACATAAAAACACCCAGAATACGAGGTACCTGGGTGGCTCAGTGGTTGAGCACACGCTCAGGCCATGTGATCCCAGGGTCGTGGGATCAAGTCCTGCATTGGGCTCCCCACGAGGAGCCTGCTTCTCCCTCTGCCTATGTCTCTGCCTCGCTGTGTCTCTCATGAATAAATAAATAAAATATTTAAAAACAAAAAAATAAAAAAAAATCTGCCAGACTTAAAGCATCACATGCCCCCCACTCTCAGAGCACTTGTACTTTAAACATGTGTGTAAGAGGGAGAATACAACAGGGAGTATTTCTCTTTTACTCATAGGTTTTATTTAAGACAATTTCTAATGTTTTTTTTTACATAAAAGTTTCATATTTTAAAAAGTACATATTATTTGTTAATTCTATAGAATCTTCACCCAAAAGTAAAAAGAAAAAACACATTACATTGTCTTAGTCAAATTATTCATTCGACAATTTTCTCTACACCTAATTATTCAATTAGCTTTTCATTTAGATTGACTTTTATGTGACCCAACTACTGCAAATGCAGAGAAACTCTTACCTGTCATACAACTGGCTTCCTTATCTACAATTAAAACTATTACTTATTCATTCTTTTTTATATACACACCATTAGCTTTGAGGAGATATGTGAAACTCTATAGGTTGACTTGTCAGAGCTGTTCAAGTCAAACCCCAATTTATCATTCTTGTCTTAACAACAACAAAAACTGACTCTTCTGCAATTAATATAAATACATGTATCATTTCTTGTAATTTCACAATGGTCCAATAAGGGAGATTGTTAACCCCTATCTTAGTTATATGGACACTGATGCCTAAAAAGTATAAGTTCAGCTTACAAGGTAAAATAAAATGCCAGAATTAGAAATCACGTTGTCTGACTCTAGAGGACATTTTGTTTTATTACTAAATTACCTACTTGAGCAGGCCAATGATTCACTCTCCTGAAAAGATAACATTTTTATCTTTTCATACATTTTCCTACACTGCTCCTAAATGTCACCTCTTATTCATTGATTGTATAAAGTCATAAAGTCTTTGCCAATTGAGGTTTTTTTCTCCCTTTTCTAAACCTCTTTGATACCGTGACCCTCAAACTGGGCTGTGAACAACTGGGGCAGGTGGACATGAAAGATGATTCATTGGAAAAATAACAAAACAATTAAAGTTTAACATTTAATTATTTTTAATTCTCTTTCAATTTTTAAAATTTGTTTTTACAATAAGCATTGTTAGTATAATACTATATGGATATACCATGTAAAAATAAATCTATATATTGGGAGGCATGGTTTAATGTGTTTGTATTCAGTCTACTTGATCAAAAAGTGTGCAGATCATAAACCAATATCATTAACTTAAAATTTTCTCACATATTGGCTTTTACTGTTTTGTGATAGGTTATTTCTTCATGTGAACTATTTGCTCCTAAGGACAGAAATTGTTTTAAATTTTCTTTAAAATTATCTGTGTCATTAGAATGACCTTATATATGTGACCAGAAAGCATTTATATATGTAAAACAGTGAAATAATTGCAAAAGTCAAATTAAATGCTGAAGGATGCCAGCTATAAATAAGAAATTTGCTGACTTCATTAATGCAGGAGAATTTATTATTGATTTGATTTCAGCTAAGAGCAAAGGTTGTGTGGCAGTTTTGTGGGTTTTTTTTTTTTTAAGAGATCCTTTTATAGCTTCTGGGCATGCTATTAGTGTCTTGAGGATGAATCTAGTCCAGAAGCCTGGGCTGGAGACTATCTGGATTTTAAGGTACCTCAGTGCTCTGCACAATTAATTTATTTGATTTTTAAGAAGACATAATTGCCTGGGGAGATTTGTTAATCAGAAAATTGAGTTACTTAAAAATAAAAACTAATATATTAAAATGATAAGTACAACTTAAAATATTTAAGTTATTTTAATTAAGTTACAAAAGCTGCTCAGTATCTGTATTTCTCTTCAGAATGGGTGGTTCTTTTTTTGTTTTTTTAAGATTTTATTTATTGATTCATGAGAGACACAGAAAGAGAGGCAGAGACATAGGCAGAAGGAGAAGCAGGCTCCATGCAAAGGCCCGATGTGGGACTAGATCCCAGGACTCCAGGATCATGACCTGAGCCCAAGGCAGATGTTCAACCGCTGAGCCACCCAGATATCCCCAGAATGGCTGGTTCTTAGGTGACTTTTGAGAAGCAGTGGGTAGTAAATATGGAAAAGTTTCCAGAGGTCACATCCCCAAAGACCTCACTCTTTAGTGAGGCATGGGGCACAGCTAGACTACATTTCCCAGACCCCTTTGCAGTTGGATGTGGCCATGTAACTGAGTTCTGAACAAGGAAGATGAGCAAAAGTGATTCTCTATGGTGCTGTTTTTATTATTCCCCCCCCACCTTCCCCACCTGCTGGCTACAGGGAAAAGATACCATGACCTAGAGGGGGACAAGCCACAGATGGAAGAAATCTTTGTCTCATTTCATGCTTTGAGAAGAGCTGAGTAGGAACACCTGTGTTGCACTGCTGTATGAACAGGAAATAATTCTTACATCACTGAAATATAGGGACCATAAATTATAGTATTTGGTCTATCTTAACTAATACAGTTGTTGAACCTCTATTTCTCATCACTCTGATTCCACTCCAACTTATAACTTTTCTTGAATATATTATATATTTAAATTCAACATATAAAATATTTAATTCGTCATCACTTTCAAATCTCTTTTCCAACTGTATATTTATTATTTGATGATGTATGCTTTTCCACCCAGTTGTTTAATATAAAGGCTGAAATAATCTACAATCTTCTATTTTCCTCATGTTTCTTATCCAATAAGTAATTCATCAAAACCAATCAACCATAACTGTTTACTTACTCCAACTCATTCTCTCAGTGCTCAATGTCACCATCTTAATCTATGTTCTCTCAATTGTTTACATGGGATTACCATAGAGTCTCCTAACTTGAATCTCATACTTCAGTCAACCAATTTTCCAAAGTTTTGTCAAAAAATTCTGCCTTAAAAACAGATTGTATATGTCACTATCTTTAAAATTGCTGTCTCTATATTTCCTTTCAGGAAAATCTGAATATATTAGTAGAAAATAAGATCATTTATGATATTATATTTGAGATTTTTTCCAAATACTTTGCTCTCTTCTCAATCGTCATTTGTGTATATTCATCTTATAATTTCTCATTTATGTCATGCCTTCCTGTGTCCCTGTAATTTTGGACATATTTATCCCATGGACCAGAAGAGTTGCTTCTCTTCCTGAAATAGCCTTAGCTAAAGATAGACTGGGTATCTTGAACTCAGTTCAGGTATTATCTTTGCTATAAAGACACTTTCACATGCTTGCCCAAATCCAATACAAATCAGATGGGAGTAGATGTGATGTTTTTATATTACTGATTATCCATTCTACTTGAAATAAAAACTCAAGAAAGTATATCATAGATATTTGTTTATCTTCATATTTTTTAAAAAAATATTTTACTTATTTATTCATGAGAGACACTGAGAGAAAGGTAGAGACATAGGCAGAGGGAGAAGCAGGCTCCATGCAGGGAGCCCAATGTGGGACTAGATCCTAGGACCCCGGGATCATGATCTGAGCCCAAGGCAGACTCTCAACCACTGAGCCACCCATGTGCCCTATGTTAATATTTTCCACTAGACAGTAGAACTCTAGGCTTTAGATCAATATTCTTCACTCAATGTAGATATTCAATAAATATGTTGAAATCAATGGACATGAATAGTCTATTATACCCAAATCTCAATCAACTAATTTTTATGTAAATGGAACAACTCAAAATGCAGCTGTACAGACTATTTTATACTAATATGCGTATAACCACTTCGGGGATCCTCTCTTTTTTTTCTGGGTATCCTCTCATCATAGATCACTACCTCATTACCTTACCTTAACTACCAAGTTACTATATACTTCAAGGAGAAAAAATGGAATTCAAGCAGATTTATATACTGTGTGTCCTGCTGTGCTAAATTGATAATATAGTGGATGGTCCAGTATTGCTGATGATTTAAGAGAATATGCACATTAGTATTCTACTTTTTTTTTTTTGCTTAGTTCATTAGTCACTTGAAAGTGCATTTCTCAGTTAGGTCATTCATTTGTAATTTTCAGTGGGAAATCATACAAGTAGTTTCTCTCATGCATACATAAAATTAGATGAATTAAAGCATACTCTAAGTAGATACTGACATATATATGTTCATGGCATAAGAAGTAAGACAGGAAAGCTTCCGGTTTCTATATTTCAGTGCTGCCAAATGACTTTTGAAACAACGCTAGAAATAAAAAGGATACTTAAAGAATCAGATGGCAATATCACATGAATGATACATTTATAAGAGTAGGCTTTCCTTTTTTCATCTCAAATAGGAACTTTTTTTTTTTTTTTAGAGGTTCAGCTGTTTTAACCACTACATTCAGAACAACACTGAAAGGTTTAAATAAGATTAACCTTATGGCTTATCTCTAGTAACAGGACAAATACAAGTTTTTGGCTTCTTTTTAAGACAAATTCTATACATAATAATTATATATTTTTTAGCAACTGAGATGGTAGAAGGGGGAAAACTTGCATCCAATGATACACACACAGGCACACACTATTACAAACTCCAGGTTTCTGAAATTACAAAGAAAAAAGCTTATTGGGAGAAATGACAGAGAGTCTAATTGACAACAATAAAGCTTAAATCACTTCTGACCTCAAAACTTACCCACTATTGGTGGAAATGAATGTTTGGTGGTGGAGATAAAATGTCTCCTTAATCACTTTGAAAATTAAATATTCATAGTCTCAAAAATATATTACATAAAGATATTATTTAATTGGTTGTTTTTTAAACTATATCACTGATAAGAGAAAATTCAACCACAGTTTAGGAAATGAGATATCAACATGTAGCAGAGCACAGACTGTCAGGAATAAGGCAAATCCTGGAAACTTCAAAATTTCAAACATAATGAAGAAGCTGCTTTTATCTTTCTATAACCAGATGGGTAAGTTAATCTTGTACACATTAGATTTCTGGGCTATTCCCTTAAAAGTATCTTTTGCTTTCTCTTTTCTACCCACCTGAAAAGAAAACTTTAAGTGTTCAATTAATAGTCTCAAGAATAATATATATATATATATTATTTTATAAGACATTTGCTTTACAAAACAGGATAGCTACCCCACTAATTCTTTGCTAGGAAATAAAACAGTACTTATCTAGACCAGTCATTATGGCTGATGTTCATTTTATATGGTTGATATGGATTAAAAAACACAAAATGAAGCATCTTGTGTATACAATGGACCGTGTAGTAGTGCTTTTGAGAGGCATCAGGATATGCAACTTCTCCTCCCATGGCACTTAGCATTTCTTCTGGAAGGCAACATGGTAAGATGAAATAAAAGAACCTACAACCACACATAAACTTAATGCCACGTAGATGAAACCCAAGGTTCTGTGGTAAAAAAGAAAACTTGCAAACTCTTTTAAGGGAAGAAGTAAGCAACAGACAGTGTATCAAAAGCAGAGAGTTGAGATCACAAAGAAATGGTGAAATTTATCTTGATTTAGTAATGGACAGTGCAAATAAAGGGGATACTGTTTTATGTGATGGATGAATAACTGAACTCTGCATCTGAAACTAATGATACACTATATGTCAACTAATTGATTTAAATAAAATAAGTTAAAAAAAGAAAAATGTTTTCTAAAAAAAGGGAGGGATACACAATGGCCTTTTCTTTTTCCAGCTTTATTGAGATATAATTGACATATAATACTATGTAAATTTAAGACATATGGTATGTTCATTTGATACACTTGTATATTGCACAATGATTACTACCATAGCCTTAGCTAACACCTCTAACATGTCACACAATTACCATACCCTTTCAGTGATGAAGACATTTGAGATGTACTCTCTTAGTGACTTTCAAATATATATCATACTATTAACTATAATCATTATGCTGTACATTTTCACCAGAACATATTCAGTTTATAATTTAAAGTGTGTACTCTTTAACTGATACCTCCTCATTTTTTCACCCCACAAACTCCCAATAACCATCTTTCTACTGTGTTTCTATGAGTTCAATGTTTTTAGATTCCACATATAAGTGATATAATACAGTATTTGTCTTTCTCTGGCTTATTTAATTTAGCATAAAGCCCTTGAGGTCCATTAATATTGTTGTAAATGGTAGGATTTCCTTCTTTAACATTGTTGAATAATATTCCGTTGCATATAAAAGCATATCTTCTTTATCCATTCATCTACTGATGGAAACTTAGATTGTTTCCATATCTTGGCTATTGTGAATAATGCTGCAATGAACACAGTTGTGTAGATATCTCTTTGAGATACTGTTTATGTATACATATATGAATATATATCCAGAAGTAAGATTGCTGGATCATATGGTAGTTCTATGTTTAATTTTTTGAGGAAACTCAATGCTGTCTTCTATAGTGGCTACAGCAATTTCACATTGACATCAGCACTCTACAAAGGTTCCCTTTTCTCCTCAACAACACTTATTATCTCCTGACTTTATTGTAACCATTATAACAGGTACGAGGTGATATTTTATTTTGGTTTTGATTTGCATTTCCCTGATGATTAGTCTTTAGTGATATTGAGCACCTTTTCATATATACAGTGAAATATATGTCCTTAATTCCTAGATGAGCCGCTTATTTAATGCAATTATACAAGGAATTGATTAGAGTGATGGATCAGCCATGTCAAAAGAAATGGGGGTAACTAGGGGCATGTAATTCAATAAAAGACAATGTGATTTAAGTAATTTTTAAAAATCACCTAAATATATCATATTATCCTACTAGTTAGAGAATATATATACTTTGGGGCAAATTTGCTGAGTGACATATAAAAATTAATAAAGGTTTTTATTTCTCACAGAATCATTTTGTGTTGGTGGCAACAAAATTAACTTCATGTTGAGCTACACTATTAAAAAAAAGAGAGAGAGACTAAGATGTGTGACATTGGTCACTGAAGGATTCCTGGAATAAGGAAATGCTTGCATGTACTGAGTACCTACTATGTGCCAGATGCTGGGTCAGGCCTTGATTCTAGTAAGTATACAAGGAAAGATATAGTTGAATTGAAAGCTGTGGAGAAGCAACAGATCTCCAAAAGTGGACGTGGACATGCTGCAACTAGTATCGTGAGTTCTAAAGATCCCTTGGGTATCAGGCCTTTGTAAAATTTATTTTGATCAGTTTATTTCCAATTTGAATAAAATATTCACCTCCCCTTACTTCGAGAACCCGAATAATAACCTAAAAACACAGTGCAATGTTCTAAAACAAAACAAAACAACCACAACTACAACCACAACCACAACCACCACCACCACAACAAAACAGTTCTGCTGTAATATAAAAATATATTAGAAAAAGTGTGTCATAATCAGGAGAAGGGAACTATCTGAACAAAATAAATAATAAGTAAATACCAGTTCTTCTATTTTAAATACAATCTTCATTCTTGTCAAACAGGTGACTCTTTTATTATATTGAACACAATTCTTCAGCCAAAGAAAGAGATCCTGGTTTGGTTTAATACAAAGCCAAAGTACTTAGACATATTTTTTAAAAAATTATTTAAAATTAAAACTTCAGCAAAAATCCAAAGACTATCCTAAAATTTTGTTTCTTTAATAAAACAGAACATGTGGTAGACTCAACAAATAAAAAATGTACTTATTTCCAAGATCTCAAGATAAAGTAGTATAGTTTCAACTTAAACTATTACATAAATCATATCCATAGAAGGGAGTATATAGATAGTACATAGATACAGTATCAGAATTTTCACATATCCTATATTTATATCAAATATATAATAAAATATCCCATTATGAATGTCTTAATCTTTAAAATTTTTTTAACAGTATTTTAAATATTTTATTTATTTATTTATTTATTTATTTATTTATTTAAAAAAGGGAGAGAGAGCAAGCACAAGCAGGGGGAAACAGCAGGGCAGAGGGAGAAGCAGACTGAACAGGAAGCCCAATGTGGGGCTGGATTCCAGGATCCCTGAAATCATGACCTGAACCAAAGGCAAGTGCTTACCTGACTGAGCCACTTAGGCGCTTACTAATGTTCAAAATCTGAAGTAGTTTCCTAAATCTAATCATATTATCGTATTGGGGAATTATTTGTTTTAGACAATGAGAACCAAATGCAATTATTTCATATTTTTCATATTTATTTCATATAAATCTGTAATAATTTTGATGTTCATAATTGTATGTGATAAACTACATTTTTTGGAAAGATGTAGCACAATTTATATTTTTTATTGCCCATTCATATGGTTAATTATGTATATTAACTTTTTTGTATATTAACTTTTAAGGTAATTTACATATTTTGCATTTTCATTATTTTCAAGTATAAAGTTTATAGGTAAAACCATTATGAAAAAAGATAAGTCGGGACACCTGGGTGGCTCAGTTGGTTGAGTGCCTGCCTTCTGCCCAGGGTAAGATCCTGGAGTCCTGGGATTGAGTCCCACATTGGGTTCCCTGCATGGAGCTTGCTTCTCCCTCTGTCTATGTCTCTGTGTCTCTTTCTCTCTGTCTCTCTTGAATAAATCAATTAAATCTTTAAAAAAAAGAAAAAGATAAGTATTTTTAATTATCTTCCTAAAGATTAACTCAAACACTAAAAAATGATTTTTGACCTAAATCATGGAATAAAATAATTGTATTAGAATTAAATGATAGATGCAAGGATTCCAATTGTATAAGCCATACTTAAAATATTAGTTTATATCAATATTTAACAGTATATTTTTTATTTGATGGCTTTTGAGGGTATTTATCTTCCATAAAATGTACTAAATGCAGATATTAGCATAATTTATCAAACTCAAGACACATTGTGCTTTCTGAACTGGAGCATCAATATCATTTATTATCAGCCATTTTCATTCAAATATAGCTTGTATCCAATTCTAACTATTCTCTCCTTATGGGAAGTATATTTAATGTATGTTGGATTACACAACATTTATTCTTATTATCACTTTTATATTTTCCATTTTTTTATCTTAGTAAACTTCAATCTGAGTAACATCCTTAGATTTATCTTCCAATTCACTAATTCTATCGTTAGCAAGTTCTAATGGCTGTTCAAAACATCTATTGGTTGTTAATTTCTAATAGTATTTTATTTTTAATGTTTGAAATTTTTAATGTTTAGTTCTGTCTCAGATCTGATATATATGATTTTTTTGCTTCTAAGTGTACAACTTATATTTATTTTATAATCTATGTCAGAACATTATATTATCTGAAAGTCTTGAGGTTCCTTTCTGCTACATATTTCTGCAGATTTTATTCCATGCTCTATTATTTTCTCATATAATTTTATTATACTGAGTTCATCATAAGTATGACTTTACTTAAAAAGAATACAGTTTATGCTATTGACAACATTTTCTCTGTATTAGTTTTATATTTGTTTCTGTTAATCACTCCAACAACAAATTTTCACTTCAATTTTTTTTTTCTCAGCTTGGCAGGCTGGTTAAATCTTTTTTTAGTTGCAGTAGCTGGATCTGTTTCAGGTTCAAATTTGAACTCTAGTGTTATGTGGGGGTACAGATCTTTGGTTATGTATACTTGGGGAAGACCTTTTTTCCTCCCCTCCCAAAATTGAGTCCAGCAAACAAACAAAACAAAAGCTTCTTTGTTGATTCACTTTACTACTAAGAAGTATTTTTGTTTTCCTAGTCTACCCTTTCACTGAAAATATCTCATCAAAGACATCAGTTCAATATTGATGTCACATTTTTTTGCATGTAAGTAATTCCAAAACCTACATTTGAAATGCCATCACTGGAACTCTAGAAACAACTTCCTTCCTTTGCCAATTGACTTCTTGTTTGGCTCTGCCAAGAGGGGATGCCACCACCGGAAGAAAGAAACGTCTACTCTTCCCTTTTTGTCTGCTGTTTTCGATTTTGCAACCTGTTCGCTTTTCAGTATCTGTCCCTAGTGACTGATTCTTTTTTACCCTGTTAGAGGCAGTGTGTTCTGGTATCATTGATTTGAATTTGCAATTTTTTCAGCCTTGTCATCTCCTTTCAGTAGTGCCCGCATGGAGAAGTGAGCTTTCCCTGCCAGAGGTGGGAGTTGTTATGGCCAGGTTCTATCTCTGAGTGAGGAGACAAGAGCACTACCTTTTCAGAGTTGAGTTCTAGCTCTGCAGGACCCTTCTGTCAAGCTCCTGAGTTGTAGTAATTCCACCTTCTCCTCTGTTCTAGCACCCCTGGGGATGACACCTGATGCCTGCAGCTTCTAACTTCATGATATCTTAGTGTTCTCATTTTTTTTCAATTCTTCCTTACCTAGTTAATATTTTTAATGTTACATTATTTTATTTGGTAACTGTGTGGTGTCTGCCTCTTTATTGGACTTTAGCTGCTATGCTCCCTAAAGAGAAGGATCCCTTGATATGCAAAGGTCAAGAACAAGGATATTTTTAGAGCAATGTTATAAGCATTTTATTTTAGTCTCCATTTCATCTCTTTGAAGCTTTTGATGCTCCTTCTTCTCCTAAGAGCTGACATAGACAGGCCCGGAGCAATTCCACATGGGAAAATCTTTTCTCTCTAGAAACATTAGGATTGAACTAAGGGTCAAACTACTAAAAGCATAGAGAGAAGCTTAGAATTTCTCCCACTATCCCTTGGACTTCTTTCTCTAAAGCCCACCTTCCATCCTAATCAGAGTACTAAAATACAGAGAGCAAAAGTTCAGTGGCAGCTTATGGGAAAAAGTGTTAAAATATTCATTGGCCTAGGTTGTGAAAGACAACTTTAGTTTGCCTATAACTGAAGCAAAGGAGTCTCCAATTTAGCTAGGCTTATCTCACCAGGGTACTATCTGCTCAGGTTTGAACAAAGTCTCTTAGCTTCCTTTGTTAGGGGATCCTAAAAGGTAGCAAGTCCAGTAAAGAAGGTGTCAGGATTCTGTGCCCTATTTATTGTTCAATCTTTCTCTTCTGGAAACTCGATCACATCTGTTAAGTCCTTTATACCATGTAAAGTAACATCTTCATGGGTTCTGGGGTCTAGGACATGATCAGTTTTGAAGGCCATTATTTAGCCTAACAAATAAGGGTAACAAAATGTGAATTAAGTTAAGGATTTTGAGATGAGGAAATGGTCCTGGATTATCCAGTTGGGCCTAATGTAATTTCAAGAGTCCTTTTAAGAGAAAGGTGGATGGGAGAAGGATAAAAGGTGATGGGACCCTGATTCAGCTTCTGCATTCAGGAAAAGGCAAGTAACAGATTTTTTCTAGATCCTCTAGAAGGAACCAGTCCTGTGGACACCTTGGCTTTAATCCCAGAAAACTTACTTCAGACTTCTGACCTACAGAGCTGTAAAACAGCAAATTCATGTTGTTTGAAGCTATTCAGTTTATTGTAATTTGTTTCAGCAGCAAAAGGAATGAATACATTTTCAAATGCTTTTAAAAACTGTGGAATAAGGGTATTTAATGGACTACTATACCCCTGTTATAACTTTTATAATTAAAGTTTTTATTTCTAAAGTGGAGAAAAAATAGATCAATAGGTGAGCCAAAACCTTTACCAAAAAAACTTCATAATGCTTATTTCTAGCTGTGTCCACAACATATTAAATTTCACATATATTATTCTCCTTCCTCTTTATTACAAGAGTGCAAAGCTGGTAGGGAAGATACTTGTGTTCTTTTTATAGCTATACAAATTGATATGCATGATTTTCAGTCTAAATAGTTAAATATCTGAATTTAGATAGACAAGCAGTTCAAAACTCAGATTCTTGGGCTTCACCCTAGACATACTGAATTGAAATCTCTATAGGAGACTCTTATGCAGATTGCAGTCTGAGCAGTACTAACCTAGAGCAGAATTTGGCAAACTGTATCTTGAAGGTTGATTTAGTAAATAAAGTTTTACTGGAATACAGCCATGTCCTTCATTTATGTATTATATATGAGTGCTTTTGTTCCAATGACAGAGTTGAATAGATGCAACAAAGACTTTATGATCTGCAAAGTTTAAAATACTTATTCTCTGACCCTGACAGCAAAAACTTACTGACCTCTGGATAGAATACAACATAGTCTAAAGTTGGGTGCTAAATGGTTAATTCTGTGGTTTTTCAGGATGTTGTGACAAGTGGCCAAAAAAAAAAAAAAAAAAGGTTATAAAATAACTAACACATTAGCTAATTACTTTTTTTTAAAATATGTCCTTCTCTTCTGAATTTCTGAATGTATTGGAGCACATTCCACAAAATCCACTAGAGTTCAGAATTAGAACTTGATAATAACCAAATAATGAGCCCATTTAGTTTTCTAAAATGTGTTAGAATAAAATTGCTTTTCTGTTACTATGATTAGTGCACTGAAATAAATCTGAAATGCAATCTTAGAATGAGATAAACCTTTTTAATGGAGAAAAATATAGCTTTTATAGCTTTAAACTGATATGAGTCACAAATGCACAATAAAAATGACCCCACACATTATTTTAGCCCTTTTATGAATACACTGCAAATTACATTTTCTCAAGCATTATCCCGAAATACAATAGTTTAATATTGAAATCAATATTCACATACTATTTACACAACCCATACTGTGCTTTCATAACACAATTCTTATTAGGGTCATGTAACCAGCATGGAAATAACTTCATTGCGAATAGGAGATTTGACGGGATCGTTATTTTTAAAAAGTTTTACCTATGTATCTCACACATAAAGGAAATTGCCATTTCATTAAAAGTCAAAAAGTTAGGAGTAAAACTAGAAACACTGTCTGTTTCTCATTTCAGAAGTAAGTTCAGTTCAGAAAAAACAAAAACAAAAACAATCACTACTTAATGGAAATTTACAATCAAGGAAAGTAATTCTTCCACCACCACTCTCATTTCTCTTTAAATATTTTCTGAATCTAGTTTTATCTTAGTTTTAATTTCCTTCCTATATTTCCTATAATAATCTAAGACTTCACCCTTGTTATTATTATTTCTCTTTTTTTTTAAGATTTTATTTATTTATTCATGAAAGACACACACACACACACAGAGAGAAAGAGAGAGAGCGAGAGAGAGAGAGAGAGAGGCAGAGACAGAGGCAGAGAGAGAAGCAGGCTCCATGCAGGGAGCCCGACATGGGACTCGATCCTGGGTCTCCAGGATCACACCTTGGGCTGAAGGGGTGCTAAACTGCTGAGCCACTGAGGCTGTCCTACCTTTGTTATTATTATAAGGACTTATTTTATCAAAGTCTTGATTAACACTATGTTAAAGCCTTGGGGAAAGGACTTTAAGAAGCATATTTTTCAGCTTTATATTATGAGAATTTTCAAATATATGTAAATTAATTGTAATAGTAAAATGAACTTCAGTGTACCCATCGCTCAACCTCAACTACTATCAACATTCTCTATTTGATGTTTCGTCTATACCTCCATCCCCAATTACTGCTATAATTACTCCACTTATAATTCTTTTCCTTTAATTAAAAAAAAAACATAAGTTTTAATGCACAAAATTAGCTTTACCATTTTGATAAATGGGTACACTCAGATAACCCATCCCCCTGTCATGACATCAAACAGTTCCTTCTCACCAGAATGTTCTCACATTCCATTCTAGTTACCTTCCCCTCTTTTCTGCCCCACTCTCAATTCTCCAAAGGGAATCACCGTTCTGATATATACTTTTTAAATTTTAGAAGAATTTCACCTGTTTTAAAATTTTCTTTATTAATGGAAGGATACAATATAGTTTTTTTCTATGTTTGGCTCCTTTGCAGTGCCAAAGTGAGATTCACCCATATTAGAGCATTTGCTTTTTGCCTTTTTATTGCCAATATTCTAGGTATGAATATGCAGTAATTTGTTTTTCTACTCTCTTGTTGATGGACACAAGTTTTTTTCAGAATATAATATTTGAAGCCAAAAATTTACCTTAATTACATTCAGGAATTATTCTGGGAAGTTGGTGAAATAAACAACAACAATTATAAAATAAATTGTTGACAGTCTAAAATAAAGTACATTATAAAATTAACTTGGATGTGCTGAGGTCCTCACTTTACTAGGCTCCTCTTTAATAGAGGAATAGTTCCACTTTACAGACTAGTTATGAGTATTAAGGGAGTTTCTACAAAGATAGCTCTTATGACAGTACCTGTCACATACTAAGGTCTCAGTGGGTGCTAGCTTTCATTGTTTTTATTATCAGTAATAGAAAAAATGTAATGAAAACAATCTAAAATGACTCAATTATCATAAAGCTTCAGACAGTATGCTATTACTTTGGGGCATAATATTGTTGATTTAATTTTCTATTAGTCTTCAGCTGGAAGAGAAAACGTTTGAGAAATCGGGATTGTCGTTCAGATACCTGCCTGCATATGAGGAGTGGGGGTTGGAGGAGGGTTGTGACTACATTACTGTGTTATTTGATTACATTGCATCTTGCTCTTTGAAGTTTGCTTTAAAATTAAAAGTTGGTGGGGTGCCTGGGTGGCTAACTTGGTTAAGCATCTGCCTTTGGCTCGGGTCATGATTTCGGAATCCTGGGATTGAGTCCCATGTCAGGCTTCCTCTCAGCGGGGAGTCTGCTTCTGCCTCTTCCTCTGCTCTGCTCTCTCTCACTCACACACACTCTCCCAAATAAATAAATAAAATCTTTAAAAAATAAAATTAAAATTTGAATCTTGAATTTTTATTATTCTATTTTGTTATCTTATGATGATAGTTTGAGGCATAATAAAAGAAACAATTTCTGTATAAAAATGATATATAAGAAATTATATTCACATGGCTTTTTTATTTTTTATTTTTTTATCACATGACTTTTAAAGTTAAAACAATATGAAATAAAAACCAAATTAATTTAATTCTCTCTAAAATTATTTCATACTTGGGTTGATATTTCTAAACTACTAAAACACTACTTTAAAATTATGTTAGGATATCTTTCTATTTAAATAATTCTTTTTTTTTTAAATTGTTTATTTATTTATGATAGTCACACAGAGAGAGAGAGAGAGGCAGAGACACAGGCAGAGGGAGAAGCAGGCTCCATGCACCGGGAGCCCGACGTGGGATTCGATCCCCGGTCTCCAGGATTGCGCCCTGGGCCAAAGGCAGGCGCCAAACCGCTGCGCCTCCCAGGGACCCTTATTTAAATAATTCTTAAAATTACTTGTTTTTTTAGCAACAACAAAAAATTGAAGAAAATCTCATTACATTTTCTAATTTTTTATATCATTTAGAATTAAAAACTATAACACATTTTGCAGTTTAAAAAGTTTGCTTCTGCACAATAAAGAAAACAACAAAACTAAAAGACAACTTACTAAAAAAAAAAAATAAAAGACAACTTACTGAATGAGAGAATATATTTGCAAATGACATATATGATAAAGGGTTAGTATCCAAAATCTATAAAGAACTTGTACAACTCAATACCCAAAACCAAATAATTCAATTAAAAAATCTGAACTGAAAAACAGCAAATTCATGTTGTTTGAAGCTATTCAGTTTATTGTAACTCTGTAGGAGTTCAGAAGACATGAACAAACATGTTTCCAAAGACGACAAACGGATGGCTAACAGACACATGAGCAGATGCTCACCATCACTCATCATCAGGGAAATGCAAATCAAAACCAAATGACATATCATCTCACACCCACCATAATGGCTAAAATCATAATCACAAGAAACAAGTATTGGCAAGGATGTGGGGAAAAGGAACCCTTGTGCACTACTGATGGGAATACAAACAAGTGCGCCCTCTATGGAAAAGAGTATGGAGCTTCCTTAAAAATTACAAGTATAATTACCTTATGATCCAGTAATTCCATCACTGGGTATTTACCAAAGAATATGAAAGCATAAATTTGAAAAGACATATGCTACCCTATGTTTGTTGCAACATTATATATAGCCAAATTAAGGAAGCAGCTCAAGTATCCACTGACAGATGAATGGATAAATGGATGTGGTTTTATATATAAATAAATCATATATATATCATATATGTGTGGTGTATATATCTCATAAATCCATATAACATATACCACATTTATATGTGAATGAATATATATGTGATATATATACAAATATATATGACTATTACTGAGCCATAGAAAAGAAAGAAATCATGCCATTTGCAACAACACAGATGGACTTGAGGGTATTATGCTAAATGAAATAAGTCTGTCAGAAAAAGACAAATACCATATTAGTTCACTCATATGTAGAATTTAAAAAACAAAAAAAAATAAGCAAAGAAAAGAAGAGATAAGCCAAAAACCAAACTCCTAACTATAGAGAACATGTTTTCCAGAGGAGAGGTAGGTGGGGGGATGGGTTAAATAGAAAATGGGGATTAAAGACTACACTTATCATGACAAGCACTGAGTAATGTATTGAATTGTTGTATGACTATATTGTATATCTGAAACTAATATAGCACTGTACATTAACTATAGTAGAATTAAAATCAAATAAATAATAATCAAATAATAAAAACAAAGTTATGTTTTGAAATAGCATTGTAACTGGGAAACTTTTTCAAAATTAATTTGTCTATGTTTATATGTTTACCTGAGATCTTGTTTTTAACTTTTCTCCCTATCCTCCTCTCAGAGGAATAATCCAAGGATAGACATGTAGTTTAAAAATCTCTTCCAACACTAGATACCACTAATTCAGCAAATCCTAAGATAATATTTCAGGAGAGAATATGTTGGAGGAATGAAGGACCATGATAAAATTTCTCATATGTACATGAAAAGTTGCCTAGATAGAGAAAATGAAGCTCTAGGAGAGACTCTTGTATAAGCACATCCTCAAGGGGATGATTGCTTTGGAAATGACCTATTTAAAAAATGTCTCTGATGCAAAAGGGTCTTTTTCTTAGCTTAACAACGGTCATGAGTTCATTTGTATCCCACTGAGAGGCACTAATGCATCAAAAGCAGCTGTGAGCATCCCAAGAGGAGATGCAAGTATATAACATGGAAAAGAAACCATTGCCAGGCTAGTCACTGCATGACTGTGTCCTCCGTTTCCCACAATCTGAAAGTTTAAATGTCAGCAGTGACATGAATTGCAAGGCATATGTTTTTAGACTGAAATCATCTCAACTTCCAATATTGGATGTATATAGATTCCCTTTCCCAATTATAAGGAAAAAAATTAAACAATTATAAAAAATACTGAAAGAGACCATTAAGTAAAAACAAGGCACTCGTAAGCAGAAAATGAAAAAAGAAAATCTCACATTCCCCTTACTCCATCCTAGAAAAGGCTTATTGCAAGGAACCTCCCCACCCACCCACCATCCTGTCAAATGTGGAAAGGTGGAGCTTATAAAAATCTCTAATTTGTATCCTGAAGAGAATCAAACATTTAATTTCTATGAAAGGAATCAGTACAAAATCAGAAATGTTTTGTGCTGTGCAACAGAAATACATGAGTCATAAATGTAATTTAAAGCTTTTTAATTGCTGCAAAAAAGTTAAAGGTAAGAAAAAGGTAAAATTAATTTTAATTGTATATGTAATGCAAATGTACTCAGTATTATCATTTCCAAATGTAATGTTTAAAACTTACTAATATTTTACTGTCTTTTCTTGCACTGTCTTCAAAATCCAATGTGTGTGTTTACACTTAAAATCGATCTCAGTCTGGACTAGCCAGGTTTCAAGTGCTCAAGAGCTGTATGTGGACAGCGGCTACCATACTGGACAATGCAGTATTACATTAAAAATTATATTATGTAATATTATAATTAAAAAAAGAATTGTCATTTCTGTACTTCTGCTGTGCTCAGAAATTTCTTCCCCAGCTTAAGAACATTTAATTTTTTTTCTTAGTGATTTTATGTCTACTGTTTTATATAATTGAAATCTTTATTACACCTGTAGTATATTTGGAGTAAGGTATCAGGCAGACAGGATTTTTTTATTTTTTAGAGTAGTGGAGGTTTCAGGACAGAGCCCAATGCCAGGCTCCATATCACCACCCTGAGATCATGACCGGAGCTTAAATCAAGAGTTGGACACTTAACCGAGTGAGATTCCCAGGCACCCCAACAGAGATAATTATGTTTCAGGTTTCTAGCCACTTGTCCCTAGACCTTTTATTAATTAAATCAATCACTTCTCCACTAATAGGAAATAATCAGGTTATTAAAAATAACTCTTATTAAAAACAACTCGTTTTCAATAAATTAATACTTATTGACATGTAATTCATATCTTCTATTCAATTTCATCTGTAGGAGTTAAAAATTTTTAGGCTTACATGAAATTCTGTACATTTTTTGGCGTTGATTTGATCTGCTATTCAGGAAAATTCTCCATAAAAAGAAAATGAAATTAATTGGGCATTAACATTCATCAAAGACATTCTTACTTCTCACTATCATTCCTTTATTAGTATACAACATTTTTATTTAAAAACATATCTTAAATTTTTCTAAGATACTTACTTCAAGCTTACTGTTCTATGGTCCATTTGTCTCTTCCACCTGTTTGAAACTGCCATACTTGTTGCATGTTATTTCCATTATTACTCAAAGATTACTATTAACTATTCTAGTCTTACATTTCAAAGAATATTTTGTAGTTTTGAAATGGAAATAATTCAAGTTGGAAATTTGTTTCTTTTTACAGACATCATTAATTTCTTACTATCTGCTCATACAACCAATACTCACTCAGGTCATATTTACATTTATCATTTGAGTCTGAGAAAGTACAAGATTAAAAGATGAATTTTGGCTGCTCTCCATAATCTAACAATTTGTATCATCTTATGAAGTTCTTTTCTATGTACTATGAACTAAAAACAATTCTTCAAAGTCTTTTTGATTACTTTTAGCATTTTTCAAAAATATCAGTTCTGTACCTTCCTGTTCTAATCTAGGTGTTCTTCAGAGTGTTTAATCACTATCTTTAATGCTATTACATTAACAGATGTCATCAGAATTCCAGTTAGAATTATAATTTCTATGGAAAATATTTTCACCAGGCCTTGGGTATTTAGTGTGAGACACCAAAGATATTGATCTGGGGCAGAAATGTTCTATGTGACAGAAGGTAATAACTTTGTGTCATTCCAGGAAAGGAAGAAAAATAAAAGAGATGGTAGAAATAAAGAGTGTGGAGCCCTAAGAATAGTTCACAGTATAATCTCACCATGTGAAGTACACAAATCAGTAGAACAGTAATAAAATTATTATATTCACAAACAGATTGGTGGGTGTGGTTTTATTGGGAAAATTGGTGAGACTGAGACATGTTGACAGAGAAGCATGTCCTCCAAAATTTTGAGAGAGTCTCTCAACACTAACATGCCATAAAAATAAGAGATCCAAAGTTTATTCAAGTTTCCACCAAGCAGGTCCGATATAACATCTAATTATATATTGGTTATATAATAAAAAATAATTTTATAGTTTAACAATAAAGTGGCTATGCTCATTATTTCTCTAAGCTTCTTAGAACTATCTAACTGTTAAGTATTCGTCTTCTTTTTTTTTAAAGCAAATGCCACTGATCCTAGTTAAACTGTGAATTTCTGGATTTTCACAATGATAAAATATAGCTTATTCTGACATTTTTCTTCTGATATTCAAAAGCTCTGAGTTATTTGTTGTTCCAATAACTGTGTCTCAACAATTAGGCAATTGAGGAGTTGTCATTTTATAGTTCAAAAATTGAAAATAAAAAAGCCACTGGACAAAAGAAAATACAATTAAGTAGCTTAAATCTCAACACACAGTTACTCATTACCATAAAAAGCATTGTGCTACAATATTTTAAAAAGAGAGGACCCCAAAAGGGTCTCATTTGCTTTGGCCATCTACTAATCTAGGTTAAGTATTTAGTTTAAGTGTTTAGTTTTAAGTGTCAGTACATTTCATGAAGATTTTAGACATCAACATGTAGACCATTACATCTTTGCAAGAGGTTTCATAAGGAAAACTGTTACAGCTCCACCTGGATAAATTTCTCTTTGATTTCTATTGAAACATCTAATTCAAAGCAGCACCCACAGGTCTCAGAGAGAAAAGTCAAAATATTTAAGAGGAAAACTAACAGGAATTTTGAAACTGAGATTCACATGTACATCTTAACATTTTATACAGTTTATTATACTTCTATATAAAAAGAGGTAGAAATGAAATGCCTGATTTTAGAAGCTATTTTTCTCTAGTATATTTTCTTCTTGGTACAACATGTATCTCTACTTCACCAAATAACACCAATTAAATAAGATAAATGTCACTCACAGATATATATACCAAAACCAAAAATGATCTTTGGATATTTGGAAACCATGCAGTTCTAGAAAGGAAATTATCTAAGAAATTATGTCACATCAAAAGCAGAAGTTCCAGAAAAAAATTTAGGTAAGATATTAAATAAGATTAAATAAAATCTTATATATATAATGGTACATCATAAATTCATTAAATAGGAAAAATGAGATAGAATGTGAAGCCAGTGGAAAAAAACACACTTGCTGAATCTAAAAACATGCTGAATGTAGAGCAGAGCAGATCTGTTCATACTGAAGTGAAATGAAACAGTCTTAAAATGCTAAGTAAGACCTTTAAAAACAAGTCTCTCATATATTCTAGGTGACAGATGAATCAAAATAAAGAATTCAAGAATGTATATAAGCAAAAGTATCAAAGATAGACGGTAAGCAGAAACCCTGAAATATAAAATCACCCCAAAATCATCTTACTAAAGTTACAAAACTGCAATTTCAAAAAATAAAAATTCAAAATTTATATTGAATACTTTAGTAGTATTAATCTAAAATCTCAAATTATAAATCATAGTAAAAATAAGGCAAGAGGGGATCCCTGGGTGGCGCAGTGGTTTGGCGCCTGCCTTTGGCCCAGGGCGCGATCCTGGAGACCCGGGATCGAATCCCACGTCGGGCTCCCGGTGCATGGAGCCTGCTTCTCCCTCTGCCTGTGTCTCTGCCTCTCTCCCTCTCTCTCTGTGACTATCATAAATAAAAATTAAAAAAAAAATAAGGCAAGAGGAAAGGAAATACTACATATCCCACTACCAAACAGAAAAATAAAGTTTTCCTTAAATAAAGCTCATGGTTTC
This sequence comes from Vulpes vulpes, assembly GCF_048418805.1. NCBI lineage: Eukaryota > Metazoa > Chordata > Mammalia > Carnivora > Canidae > Vulpes > Vulpes vulpes. Next base: position 28,945,322 of record NC_132788.1, read on the forward strand.
TTTATTCTTTCTTGTTTATTAAAATTCTAAAATACAATAAAACTAATAATAATCTATCATATTTTTAAATAATATTTTTGTTTTTCAAGGTACATATTTTACTCCGTAGCGTGGGTTAGATATGAACATAGAGGCTGCCTGCATCATTTCTTTCTTTGATCGTGTAAATTTTTAAGGTACAGGTAGTTGGTCTTTGCTTTACTGTCAAAAAAAATTCTTTCCTATATGTTTCTAAGAAGATAAAAATGTGACACACGACAATTTATCTTACTCCAGAATTCTCTAAAGTAGTTTCTCTTGGAAAACTGGTTTTTGACACTGACTCAAAATTTTTCTAAGTGATCATCCAACGAAACTGATGCAAAAAGAGAGCTCTTCCAAGCTTCCAAATGATATTTCCAACCACAATGGGGAAAACATAGTAGTCCTTTAATTCATCCTACACAGTTAGTTACATTTTTTTCTGAGAAGAAAAAAAATTAATGTATCCTTGAAAATACCAAGGCTTGGAAAAAGTCGATTGTTAGCCTCATTTCCTTTCGTTATAGGTGGATTTCACTCTAGAATGGATTCATCATAATGAAGAGCAATCCTGTTTTTCTTTGGGAGTTATGGATGTCAGTATATTTAGAGATTCAAAACCACCAGCCCAATTTGCAAGTTTTATTGAAAGCAATAACTTCTGTAGGTATATGCAGCAATCGACAAAAAGGAATTACCTTTTCTCAAACATGGAATTTAGGCTAGAAAGCATTTGGTGATCCAAATTCAATTCTGTGTAATCAAAGTACTCTTTAAGTTTAAAACACTGTTTTATAAATAACTGGCAGCTTTGGTAGGATTGGATTGCTCCTACAGCTCTCTAGGAAGATTTTTGGCAGAAAATACTTGTTGACTAATGTAGCACATTATAAAATAGAAACACTTTTTCTTTTGATTTTTTTAAATGCTAGTGACTAACCAAATATTGTGAAAGTACTATCATTGCTCTCTCCAAACATTTTTTTCCACAGTTTATCCCATCTTCTCTGAAGAATTTTGATACCACATCAATTATAATGACAGCTGTATTAATGGTCTGTAATAATTTTTTCCAACTCTTATTTCCTTGTCTTAATGTGATCAACTGTTGAGTGCAATTCACTTCTTCTGTAAATTATTCAAAACAAAACGGAAATCTAACATTTTTATTCTTAGCTTAGTTTTGTCCAATATTGAACAAAACCTATAATATAGATAAAAAAGGCTTATATTATTAAAAGTCTTACATTCCAAAATAGCCAAAAAGAGGGGAGAGGAAGAACCTCCTGAAAATCTCACACTCCAAGACAAACCATAGAAAAGGAGAAAAGATTCTGTTTAACTCTTTCAAACACAGAAACATCATACCAATTGATGTATATATATATTGAGTGTATATATATATATATATATATATATAATTGAGTGGATATATATATATATGTAATATATATATGAGTGTATATATATATATAAAATAAATTTTGGAAGCGAGGCCTGGGAATGGTTCTAGAATTCAGTTATTTGAGGAAGGGCGGACAGACGCAGAGAAAACAATATGAGGATATCTTCAATAGGTGAATCAATAACATCATTATGTCATATAAACATCATTTTTTAAAAATTTGACAAGTTCTTTTTTAGAAGTCTCTAATAAAAGCAAATTTAAAAAATATCAAGCTAAAATATTTGTGAGTTTAATTTTTCTTTTTACCCTTTTCTTCAAATCCCACCAAGAGCTGCATCTTGGTGTCATCCCATGCAGTGAACAGACTAACTTCAACCATGGTCCCTGAAAACTCAAGCCTTTGGCAGGGATCTTTCTGCTCAGGTCTCCAGGGCTCAGCTACACTGGCCAGACCGACTAAGCAGTAAATTGAGACTTCACTCTTTTTGGCTCAGTTATTTGATTCATTTCTGTCTCACAGCCCATTGAATTGTTTCTGTCCAGAGCTACTTACTCTTCATTACCCATATAAAATTACAGAGAAGTTGACGCTTATCTCTATTAATTGGTTTGTGGTTTGTCTGCAGGATTGCAAAAAATTTCAGTGACAAAGCTACTCACTACTTCACAATTTGGTCACTAGACTGCTATTCAAACGATTTTAGCCACATTTAAGCCAAATGGTTTCAAAGTGGCCCTGTGTCATATACCTAGGATAGGTGGTAGCTTGATTCACCTATTGAAGATATCCTCATATTGTTTTCTCTGTGTCTGTCTGCCCTTCCTCAAATAACTGAATTCTAGAACCATTCCCAGTCCTCCCTTCCAAAATTTATTTTATATATATATATATACTCATATATATATTACATATATATACACTCATATATATTTATTATGTATATATTTATATATCATAATATTTGCTGCTTTTAACAATATGAAATGGTTTCACCTAAAAATGAGCCAAATTTATGTTGGCCTATGATTTGCCTTCTTTAGACGTATCTCTTTGCTTTTACGTGGGGAGTTCAACAATATATTTTAATTATAATGACCCAAGACTTCATAGAATCTTACTTTCTTTTAGCATTTAATATTGACTTAAAGAATTTAAATTTTCCAGGATCCTCATCCAGCACATAGATAATTTGCTATTATATTCACTACATTTAGTTTGTTCTCAAGAGGATTCCATATATTCTTAACACCTTAGTTCCAGTAGGGTATAAAAACCCCAAAGATAATAAAATTCTACCAAGGAAAAAAATCCTTTATTTAGGAAACCAATTACCATCTAATGGATGGCTATGTCTCTCACATGGTCTAAAAAGATTTAGAAATATCTAATATCTATTACAAAAACATATTTTAGTGGATTATTGGGATAACAGGATTTTGTAGGCAAACTCTTGAGAAATTACTAATATCTCCTCTGGAATCTTAAAGCTGATTTTAAACTTTTCACCATTAATATTGCCATGCAGTGGGTCCCTACTCAGGGCATACCAAATTATGCCAAGCTTTATTTTCACTGGTAAATGAAAAACAAGCAAATGAGCTTGGATCTTGCCTCAGAAAACAAGAAGTTACTGCTAACTACTGTTTACATAAGTATTTCTCTGAAGTCTCTTTCCCTAAGTCATTTCTTTTTGTCTGAAAAACATAAAGATTTCTTATTCACATCTGTGTTCAATATCTGGATCGACCAAGAAATGTCATTGCATGTTTGAAAGATATGTAAATCTTTGACTTTACTATTGCCAAATGTTCTCCAAAGTATCGGTATCAGCTTATAGGGTGATAAATAGTCCTGCTTTAGTTTTAAATACTTAGCAATTTTAAAAAAATTTACAATTGATATTTATTTTGGTTTATCAAGTATCAAATTTTCAAAAAATCATTTCCCTACTCTTTTTTTCTTATCCACGGTTGAATTGTTTAGGTTCAAATAATTGTTGCTTGTTTCAACCTGTGTATGTAATATGTAAAATAAGTGTTGTCATCTCAAGAAAATTTTTATTTCATATTTGATCTTGAATGAGTTTTTCTCATACATTTGACAGTTGAAAATTATTCAATTCAGTACTTTTAAGGTATTATTCATTATATGTTCAAGAATTTTTTGTTTACTAATGAAAAATAGACATCTCTTTGTTAACCTTTCATAGGTAATCTATTTTCTTTCTAGAAGCTTCTAACACTTTCTCATTATTATTGATATGCAATTTTACTATAAGGTCAACAGGTGATTTTCCTTTTATTTATCTTTTTTGGGACACTTTTATTTTCTAAATCTGAGATCTGGTTGGTATCTCTCTCTTTTTTTAAAGATTTTATTTATTTATTCATGAGAGACACAAACAGGGAGGCAGAGGAAGAAGCAGGCTCCCTGTGGGGAGCCTGATACAGGACTTGACCTCAGGACCCCAGGATCATGACCTGAGCCAAAGGCAGACACTCAACCACTGAGCCACCCAGGTGTCCCTTGTTGAGTTCTTTAATTAAAAAAAATTATTCCACATGTCTATAAATATTTTCTCACTGTCATTTGCTTTATTTTCTTTTTCTTAAAAACCTATGGAAGTATTTTCGGAGTTATTGCTTTAGTCCCATTTTTTAAAGCTTTCTAATTCATATTTTTTTGTCTTTATCTCTTTATTCTGTATTTCCATAGATCCATCTTCCAAATCAATTATTCCATCCATTGTTTTTAGTCAAGTGTTAAACTCTTCTAGTTTTTTTCAAAGACCATATTTTTATTTCTACAGTTCCTGCTGGATTCTGTTTATAATCTGGGTATTCTGTTTAATAATGATTGGATTTTGCCATTAAGTTTCTTTTCCTTCTTTTTTCCCTTCAAACATTTAAATCTCATCTAGTTGGCAGTTTATTCCCATTTTTCTATTATATCATCCTTATGGCAATATATGTACTGTGTTTTGCATCTCTTGACTCTTTCTCAGCGCGATTAGTTTCCATGCGATCTTTAAAATTTTAGAAAATATACAGCAAAAGCTGTCATATATATAATTCATCAGTTGTGGCGGTATTCTCAGGGATAATTCCATATCTATATCTACCAGGGCCCTTTGGTTTTCACTGTTATGGGTCTGTTCATATTAAACTTTTACCATGGGCTTCCTCCATTTGAAAATAGTACAGATTTTTATGCCACAAGTATGAAAGGCAAAGGTTAAACGTTCTGAATTCTCACAATGGAGTTTTTCCACTCACTAGTCGGGACTATCAATCTACTTCTATGATTAATATCAGTCATTTATAGGGTATAGGCAGAGTTTCAAACCAGATAAAGTAGAAAATCATAGATGTAAAATTCAGGTAACACAGAACAGACTCAGTCATAGACAAAGATTATTCAAATCCTACCTATTTGGAGTTGTCTGAACAGTACATGTAATATAAAAACAAGGTCATACACACCTGAATTCATTTTTCATAAGATGCATATAAGGAGTCTTTCTTGATGATCATGATGTTTGCTATCTAATTAATAAATCTCTATTTTTTACTACTTTATTTCCTAGTCTCCAATTTAAAGCAACCTTATTTCTTTATGGATTTCTAGCTCCCTGCCTCTGATTCATCTCTTCATCTTTCACACGCAACCTCTGTTCTTCAGTTTAGGTTAATTTCTCTTGAATTGACTATCAGTTCAAGAGGTATTTTTACCTCTCTCTGGTTTGGTAAACACTCAATTCAAGAGGTATTTTTACCTCTCTCTGGTTTGGTAAACACTCACTGTCTAGATTGATAAATATTTTCAGGAACTTTCTCCACAAAAGGCCCTGATTGAATTTCCAAAAACCTGTCCCACTCCTGGGTCTTGCCCCAAAGTCTCTGCTTTTGGATGATTGGAAGGTGGAGGCCAAGGTAACCTCGGGCTAAGGGAAAACTGACGAGGAACATCAGGCAGGTCTTCCTTCTGGACATGACACCCTAGATCAGCTCAGGATAACTCTGAAAACTGCTGTTCTCTCAAAAGGGGATTACTTTTCCTCTTGCAGATATTAAAAAAGGTGTGTTGCTAACTCCACGGGATGCAGAGGAACTCTAAATATACATAAAGGACAACTGTATCCTGTTGGTTATCAAGATAGGGACAAAACTGTATACATTCCCTCCCTAATTGGCTGCAAGAATAGTTCAGAGTTGTCTATATGTATATAATGTGTATATTCCAAATAACTGGAATAGGAATTCTTCAGGGCAAGGGCTGATATAACTGGAAAATAAGCAACAAATAAATGTAGATCTCTTTGTGATTACAAAATATGATAAAATGCATATAGTTCCATTATGATAACACTAATCATAATAGGCTTATGATGTATAAATAAATATAAATGCCTTTAGACTTGCACAGTAACTCGTAATACCCTATCTTATTTAATACTTGTATAAATAATTAAAATCAACAGTATATATAATCTTTAGCCTCAGTAAAAACAGTAGCTTCTTCCTAAGGAGTCCAGTTTCTGATTAAAAACCTATGTGTGCTTTTTCAGACCCAACCATTGTGAATTTTCTTAGCCCAGGTGCCTCCATTCTTAAGTCTCCTTATCTTAGGTTTTGGGTGTAAGTCTTCAGGTATCTCTGCTGAGGCTTCCTTTTTCATGGGAAGACAGGGAAAATCTTAGATACTTTTCCCCCTTATGACTCAGTGCTCAGTACTTTTTCCCCATTTTGCCTCAGTGCTCAGTACTTTTCTACCCTCAACCTTGCCCCCTCTCCTTCTTCCTGGCTCCCAGGTCCATAAAAGGCTGGAGCCTTTTGTTTGAGGGTTCATTAACAGGATGATGACCCCCATGTCTGTGCTGATCCACCAGCCCTTGACCAGAACATCATTCAATGGAAGGAAAACAGAACAGGAAGAGTAAGTGGTTTCTCAGGTTTAGCCTCTTGAATATTCTATTACAGTGAGTGATGGTCTTCACTGTTCCTTCTATTTGGAACATTTTTCATTTTTTGTTTTAGGATTTTTTTAATTTATTCATGAGAGACACACAGAGAGAGGCAGAGACACAGGCAGAGGGAGAAGCAGGGTACTTGTGGAGAGCCTGATGTGGGACTCAATCCCAGGACCCCGGGATCACAACCTGAATCAAAGGCAGATGCTCAACCATGAGCCACCCAGGTGCCCCAATTTGGCTCTTCTTGATTTAATTGACTACTCCCAAACTTAGTAGCTCAGCTCTGTCCACAGCTCAGGTTCCTGAGGCGCCCTTGACATTAAATGTTTGGTCTTACTATCAGGTTTAGGAGTAACTCTCAACTGTTCCTATTAGCCAGTTGCTTCCAGCAGAACATCTGACATCATCCTTATTTAATCTGAAATATGATGGCCATTCTTCAGAACTAAAATGGAGAATCAGAGTAACTTCACTCAAGAGGTCACCACTCTTGACCTAAATCACCAGTTAAATATTGCTTTTATTTGAACTGTTTTTATGTATAAAGTCATACCAACTGAATTTTTCACGTCTGAACTATATTACTTTATGATTAAAATTGTTATCTGGGGAGAAAATAAGGGACTTAATGAGTTTCTGTAGCTTTGAGAAGCTGCAAGTGAAAACATAATCTAGTTTGCTGTTTTTTATAAATTATATTAGAATGAATTCAGTAAATTCCCACTGGAATACATATTCCCCAAGAATATCTAGAAACTCTTCCTTAATTATTTTGAAAACCACTGCTTATATCCAATATTCCCACAAAGATGATATTCCATTAATAGTTTCTGGAGTCAGGATTTTTTTTTTCAACTTCCGAAAAGCAGGTATGTTTCCTTTAATTAAACAATAAAAACTGCATAGTTTATAACGCGTCTTTTTTTACCACGACTTCTACAAAACTCAGAGACAAGAATTTCTTCAATAGGGATTATTGTTTTTAATTAGATGTTTTCATTTTAACCAGGGTTTTGATTTTTTGTCTTTTTCAACTCACTTTAAAATATTTTTAAAATTAAGCAGAGTATAAAAACAATAAATGAAGTGACTGATATTTAACAGTCAATAAATACTTGATGATTAAATTTAAAACCAGAAAGGATCACATCTCTTTACTTACTGGATGGGATGCTGCCCAAATCATGAACTTAATAAGGCCAATTACATCTTCAAAACAAAACAAAACAAAACAAAACAAAACAAAATAGAAAAGATAATCAGAGAACCCTTGCAAACTAGAACAAAGTCTAAATGATTAAAAATGATTATAAGGAAGAAGAAAAATAAATGGTTTTATTAATTGACAGACCTTTATTAATTAAACTTAAATATCATGTCTACTGTTAATATTAGGGAAGTATAGGTGATTATAGATAAATGTAGATGATACCAACTGTAGTTTATTTTCTGCATTTCTTTATAAATCTTTCTTTTCTCAGATCAAATCTCCTGGATGAGAATTAGGATATTAGTGCAGAAATGCAAAGAAAGAGCAGATGAATTTTAATTTTTAAAAAAAGATTTTATTTATTTATTCATGAGAGATACAGAGAGAGAGAGAGAGAGAGAGGCAGAGACATAGGCAGAGGGAGAAGCAGGCTCCATGCAGGAAGCCCGATGTGGGACTTGATCCCCAGACCCTGGGACCACGCCCTGAGCCAAAGGCAGATGCTCAACCGCTGAGCCACCCAGGTATCCCAATTTTAGTTTTAAACAGCATAATAAACATTTGGTAGTCAGAAAAGCAGGCCATGACGGGCACCTGGATGGCAGCTCTTGGTTTTAATTCAGGTGGTGATATCAGGGTCATCTCCTGGGCTCTGTGCTCACTGTGGAATCTGCTTAAGATTTTCTCCCCCTCTCTCTCTCTGTCTCTCATGCTCATAGTCTTTCTCTAAAATAAATAAATCTGGGGATCCCTGGGTGGCGCAGCGGTTTGGCGCCTGCCTTTGGCCCAGGGCGCGATCCTGGAGACCCGGGATCGAATCCCACATCAGGCTCCCGGTGCATGGAGCCTGCTTCTCCCTCCGCCTGTGTCTCTGCCTCTCTCTCTCTCTCTCTGTGACTATCATAAATAAATAAAAAATTAAAAAAAAAAAAAAATAAAATAAAATAAAATAAATAAATCTTTAAAAAAAAGGAGGCTTTGAGAAAAACTAGACATGTAGTGTACTCAATAGCTGTGGGGTGGTGAGAGCATAGAGAGAGATTAAATTACCCAGACTGGATGCCTGCAGAATGAAGGTAACCTGGGTGAGAGCTGTACACAAGGAAAATGAGGGGCTTCCTTGGAGTAGAAGGCATTGAATGTCTGAAGGAGGGGCTTTGCTCGGGAACACCAGAGAGTGGAGCTGGGTATGGCCACTAAAGACTGCTGCTCATTGATCTAGGAATGCAGGCAGGAAGTAGAGACCTCTCTTCCCTTTCCAGTGAGCATATCAGCCTGCTTGTAATGAGATGCTGGCTCATATCTTCTCAGCAAAAGCAGGCTGGTTACCTCCCATGAGCAGTCTAGCTGAAAGACACTCACTTGTACTTGACTTTAATGAGTCTCTTCAACTGCCATGAATTTCCACCCACTTACTCCCATTTTATAAGCCAAAACTCTTAAGGTTCCCAGAAAAACAGGCTGGGGTCTTTGACTAATTCAGATGGGGTCTTATTCTCATTTATAAAATGGAGACAATGATGCCAACCACAAAGATTATGGGAAGTTCTTGAGTTATGTAAATCCCATTATGGTATACTTAGAATACAATAGATATTTTATTAAATAAAGTTAATAATAATTTTTGTTGAATAAAGTAGTACTTTGCATATGGCTTTATTATTTTATTTTGACTTAATGATTACATTTTTAATTTTACAAATATTCATTATTTTTAAAAACTCTTGCTTTAGCTATTATATATTCATTAGTTCTATGTCTTGTATCTTCAATTTTCTCTTCACTGTTATCTCTCTGCCTTACTTTCATCTTGGAAAATATTAAGTTCAGAGATTGAAGGGCTCATCTTCTAAAGATGAAAGAGAAATGAATTTATATTTTCATTAAAAACTGAACAAATTGTAATTTTTTAACTGAAATCTGAGAGGTAGTACACAAGAAAGGTCTTAATTATACTAGAAAGAAAATGTACAGGTAACATACTCCATTTTGATTTTAATCTATAGTTCATATGTTAAAAGATATTTGCATTATAGACTATTTTTTTCTGACATTCCCCAATTAAATGACAAAATGCTAAGCAACCATTGTGGTGTTTAAGTCCTTAAAAGGTGAGTATTAATAAGAAATTAAAAGCAATATAAATCCAGAACAATTATTCCAGAGAATTATTAGCTTACTCATACAAAAAAATCCTATAGTAAAGAATACATTTTGGAAAATAAAACTGTCTCAAATGAGGAAATATAAGAATATATTTATAGTAATGTCATTGATGCAAATATGTATAATTAGATGGTTACTCTTTAAAATTAAAACAATAACTATAACTTATTGAAGCAGTATAATGTTAAGAAATGGGTCCTGTAACCAAACTATGAGAATTTCTGTGTCTACTCTTTGTCAGTTTGGTGTATTTACAAAGGTCATTTCTCCTCCCCTTGTCTCAGTTTCTATACCTGCAAATGGCAACAAAGGTGTCTACTGCAGGTGTTTTATGAGGAACATTCTTGATACACAGTAAATTAATCAATAAATATCAGCTACTATTTTCCATATGTGTATTCACTCAGTCATTCAACAATCATTTACTGAGCACCTACTATGCGACAGAAACTGAGTTAATGGGAAATAAAGACACAGAGAAATCCCTTCCTTCTGGAGCTTACATTCAAATGAGAACTTATATCCTATAATGGTACTGTTATCATTAAGGAGAAGCTAGGCATCAGGAATCATATTTGACACCTTGCATATGGTATCATATCAAATTAATATCAATGTTTGTAAAACTAATGAAATATATTCATGGTGGGAAATGATTTTATTCATCAACATAGTTGCATGGTAAAGAGCAAAGTTAATAAACGTAACTCTGGGTTCTAGTATAATCTCTTTTTTTTAACTCCTTTGGATCTTAAAAAATAGTGATAATAAAGTTAGTGGAGATTCAGAGGTTGAGTGTGTTAATATTTCTTTTGCATGGCTGTGATGTTACTGAGTGAAGATGAGAATGGCTTACTACGAATGAAGTCTTTTAGCAGTGGTAGTAGTACGGAACTAAGTTAGCACTCTTATGTGTCCCCTGTTACAATCACTGGGATATATCATGAGAATGGGGCTACTGGCTACAGGGGCTACAGGAGATAATCATTGGTTCATATATGGACCAAACCTAAAATGTGGCATATTGAAGCATCATGTTCTAACCAACTTAGCTATTAACTATAAATTAGAGAGTTTAATTCCTAATCAGCAGCAACGGACATTCGCTTTCCTCTCATAAATAATCTGGGCTCCCCATCAAATAGATAAATGAAAAGTCAGAAGAAAATCGATTGAGGGATGAAAATACGAAAGATCTTTTTACTCTAGGACTTTCGCTCCTGCTGTTCCCTCCCATGGAATGAAAGCAAGCCACAGAGTTTCTTACTTTAGTTCTTTCTGGTCTCTGAATACCAAAGTATCAGAGACTACTTCCCTAGCCATACTACATAGCCTCCACATAACAATCAGTATTGTCCTCTATTTTTATTTCTGCCAATTACATATATATTTTAATTCAAGTGATTTTTTTAAAGTTTACTTATTTTTTTTATTTTTTATTATTTTTTAAAGATTTTATTTATTGATTCATGAGAGACACACATACAGAGGGGGGGTGGGGGCAGAGACACAGGCAGAGGGAGGAGCAGGCTCCATGTAGGGAGCCTGAATGGGACTCGATCCTGGGACTCCAGGATCATGCGCTGGGCTGAAGGAAGTGCTCAACCATTGAGCCACCTAGGCATCCCTACTTATTTATTTATTTTACATGATCTCCATGTCCAACATGGGGCTTGAATTTATGACCCCAAGATCAAGAGCTGTATGCTCTTCTGATGGAGGCATTCCAGCACCCCACTTTTTATTTCTTCATAGCACTTGTCAACAGCTAATATATTGTGTACTGATGTGTTTATTTATTTTCTGTCTCTCTATTCCTCTCTAAATGTAGCTCTGTTTTTGCCAGGAATGCCTCTTTATTGTTCAGTGGTCCATCTCCACACCTAAGAATGTGTTTAAGAAATAGTGGCTACCTAATATTTATTGAATGAATAAAATAATGATGACTAGGAATATTAAACATAGATCTTTTGTAATTTTTATTAATGTCTGCATCCTTCCAAGCCAGATCATCTAGACAAGACAGACGCTTGACTAAGTGAACACATTAAAGAATGCCATCTTGTCAGGTCCCAAAGGGTATACAGCTGGCTGCCCTGGGAAACCTGGAAGTATCTTCCCTTTTGATAGTGCCAGTAGGAGAGTGAGAGCAGATATCTTAATTTTCTGTATATTTACCAGTTCCTATCAGTAACTTCAATTTTTTAGTTTCGGACACATTTTCTTTCCCAGAAGTTTATTGTACGCTCAGGATGTTTTAGCACATGGCCTTGTCTATTGCCTAAATTAAAATACACAGTGTGATGGGTAACTGAATAGGTTTAAAATAAAAAGTGCAGCCATGTATATTCATTTATTATTATTTCTAAGCTTCCAATAGCATTATGAAATTATATAATGATCTTCACTAACCACACCATCCTTTCTTATCCCGTGTCTTCCAGTCCACAACTAACAGTTACTATGTACTCTGATTTCCACCTTCTCAGACCTCCTCGGCACTCCTGGCTCCATCTTGTCTCTCTCTCTCTCTTTATCTCTCTTTTTAAAGATTCCCCATTTATTTGAGAGACAGACAGCCAGAGAGAGAGTACAAGCAGAGGGAGGGGGCAGAGGCAGAAGCAGAAACAGGCTCCCCACTAAACAGGGAGTCTGATGTGGGGCCACTGTATTGTGATTTGATAGTCTCCAGACATTGTCATATGTTTGCTGGGGTCAAACTTCCCTTGCAGTTGAGAACCACTGGTTAAAGCAATGGCAAGAGACATTCACAGCTATCACCGACTCAGAATGGTTTTCCTGTCCACCAATCTTGCTCACTTCCATATAGCTTCTTCCCTGCTGTCACAGTAATCCATACAATACACAAATAGCCACATTCCTCTGTTGCTATGGTAGTTTTCTGATCTGAATGCATATTGAAAAATCTTGGAGAACTTGTCATAAATAAAGGCTCATACCTCATTCTCCAGTTAGTATGATTTAACATTATTACTTTCCCACTATTTTTCTGTGTCCCTGTATTATCCTTCTTTGCCTTGTCTTTCTGGAATATGTAAGACTCACTTCATATATCACCAGCTCTGGTAAGCCTTCTCTAAACTACCTACTGAACCCACCCCACCCTGCCCTACCAAACTCTAGACAAAGTAGTCCATATAATATATCTATTTATATCATAACTTACACTATGTATATAAATCCCAGTCCTGTTCCTAAACATTTTAAAAATATTTTAAATACGTAAGTTGTGTTTTAATTTTTATAACTGTTTCCTAACACAAATCCTTGTATATATAATGTATGTGATGTAAACAAATAGCTGCTAGTTTATTGTACTTTTTAATTATTCTTTTCAATGAGTGGGCCTTATTGCCATGCCTATATCCTTTGGCAGCGTGTATTACTATGAAATTTTAAAGCTTCTGGTTTACCATGGCTGACCAAGCATAACTGTGACTTTCTTCCCTTACAAGGCCCTTTTTGACCACAGAAAAATTCTAAACAGAGTAACTTATTATCAAAGAAAATCACATGCTGGGGTGGGGGAGTGGGGGGGCACTTTGGTAACAAAAATTAAGGATGCATTTGACATATTATAGAGCACACTGTAGCTTAATCAAACATGAGTTTGCTTTTCTAACCTAATATGACTGAGAATAGGCAGTTTCTGGCCAGTGTAGCCAGCCTCTCAACAATGACAACAAGGACTAGGTCTCTGCTCTCTGCCATCCTCAGAATCTTGGCTTTAATTTTCATGGTTATAAAATAGTTTGATTCCTTTGAAGTTCATGGTCACTTTGGGGGCAGAAGAAGGGAGGGGGACAGCTGGAGGTAATGAATTGCCTGAATTTTTTTTTCATTTTTTCACCTTTGCCAGAAGTCCCTCTATCGGACTTCTGCTTTCATATTACTGGACAGAACTATGTCATTTGTCAATCCACAGTTGCCAAATTCAAGGAGAACGGGTTTGTGGTTGGGGCAGGGCTAAAGTCTAGCAATGAATTTTTTGACATATGGAAAATCTATAGAATATTGAGATAACACTTGTGTGAACATTTGCCAACTTTCAAAATTTAGGAGGCAATAGTGAACGTAAGAGCTGGTTTTTTCAATATTGCTCCCTAAAGACTCCAAACATAGAAATAACAAGAATGAAAAATGGAAGTGGGTAATAGGGTCAAAACCAGGAAGGTTTTGGAATCTTATCTTAAGGACTGTCTATAAAGAAACGTACCATTTGGGACCAGTCTTCCACATACCCATCTCCAAAACTCACATTTTCAGGGTGACTGGAAGCCTGGCATTTGCACAGAACAAAAATCAGAAGTGCTTCTCTAAAAAAGTGTGATGCTCTGCCTGCATGCAGAAGTGTTATTCTCTATAGACTGGCATTTGGTGAGAGAGGATCTTAGCCTGCTTTCTATACACATACTAAAGAAAAATCTACCAGTTCCGAGTAAACTATTCTTTCATGAGAGATCATCAGGATATAAACCTAAATTTACAATAGCAGAGGGCCTTCATATCAGTTACTTACATTAATTTAGTTCCTCATTTTAAAATACAAATGACTAAACAAGGATCATTAGGCATTTTTGAAACATCAAAAATACAAGAAAAGGTCTAAGATGAGTAAGCAGAATAGTTAATAAAGAAAAATGTATCATAATCGGAGGAACAAATGGAACATGCAAAAATCCTAAAGAGTCACTTCTAAGAAATTAAGACAATTAGAACCAACCAAACAAGAAACCATAAGGGGCTCCCAAGAAATGGCAACAATCAGAGAACAAGGAAAAGACCCTTCGACCAGGTGGAAATACAATATTCTGAGGAAGGTTCTGAGGATAATGTCAAAGAAATTCAGAATTTAGATCATATAAAATGAAATGGAAAAATGTGGCAGAAAAATCCAGGATATCCAGTATTTGATTTATAGAAATTCCAGGGAGTGAGGGAAAATGGAAAAAAAAGATTATCAATGAAATGAAAAAAAATTTAAAATATTAGAATTATTCTACATTTTCTTGTAAATATAAATATAAATTTTAGAATACTAAGGATAAGAAAATAGTAATTATTTCCAGAAGGAAAGGTTTTCCTAGGAAGAAGTGAGATTTCACCACTGCACCGTCCTTCTTATCATGAGGGATCGCATAAGCCCTTTGCAATTCTAAGAAAATCTAGATTTGCATGTGCAGCTCTGATGGTTACCCAGTTATATTTCCCACTTGTAAAGCCACCATCTTACGCCTCATTTGATGATGCTGGGCAAAGTCTCTGCAAATCACAAAGTTCCCTACCAGCTGCCTGCCTTGTTAAGCACCATAATAAAGGCACAAAGAAAGAAGCTAAAAAAGGTGCTGCCTTTTCCTGCTTAATGTTTTCTCAGCATTTCTCTATCAATACTTTTTCCCTCTCTAGCAGCAGTGACTTCCTGTTTCTATTTCCTCTAGCACCTGTATAATCCCTTTCATGGCCCTCCTCCTCCTCCTCCTCCTCCTCAGAGACAGCCTCCCTGGCTGCTGGCCTCTCCTAGGTTCCCAGCAGCCAAGTCTGTTCTGTAAGGCTCCTTCTCAGAGTTCCTGAGTGACCAGTTGAGCATCCCTTGCTCCCGAGAGAGAGAGAGAGAGAGAGAGAGAGAGAGAGAGAGAGGTTGTGTTAGTTGCCTTCTGCTTGAGGACCCCCATATAATATACCTCCACCTTGGAGTTCGCTTGGCCTTTTTAATTTTCTAATAGGCAGTGAATCTCTTCACATTCTTACTTAAAATAGTAACTGACGTGATTTCCTTTTCCTGTTTAGATATCCTCAATGACACCCCTACCAACCTGATTTTCAAATATGAGGGTAATTGCTAAAATTTTAAATCAGCAAAACTCGAAAATTTTACTTTCCCATCAGCGATTTTTCTGAAAAAAAAAAAAAAAAAAGAGCGCGCGAGAGAAGACTAGGAAAGAAAAAGTGTAATATTCAAGTGATGGTGGAATTATTCCAGGAATGCAATAAAACTGCAAGATATAGCTGTTAGGTAGACAGAATAGAATTTTAAGCAGGAAGTTGGAGGATTCCAAAAATTAGCTCTTTAGGAAAAAAAAGTAGATAATGTGGAATGCTGAGGAAGTTAATAACCTTAAGGTGATGGCAAAAGTATAAGCTAAAATAATGACAAAAATACTCTTTAAAAGAAATAGGGCAGCTCCAGTGGCGCAGCGGTTTAGCGCCGCCTGCAGCCCGGGGCGTGATCCTGGACACCCGGGATCGAGTCCCACATCGGGCACCACCCCGCAGGGAGCCTGCTTCTCCCTCTGCCTCTGTCTCTCTTTCTCTCTCTCTCTGTGTCCCTATGAATAAATAAAATCTTTAAAAAATAAAATAAAATAAATAGACAATTAAGGTCTATACAACAACACTGTGCTTCAAATAGGAGGCAAATTAAAACGTAGCATGATTTCAAAAATTTTAGGGAAATGAAACTTAATCAATTCTGATTGTCATCACAAACTTATTTGGGGGAATAACAATTAACTATGTAGGATTATATAACTCTTTCTATAGTACCAAATCATTAACTACTTGTTCTACAGTAAATATCCATACATCTTTAATAACGCAAATTTTATTTTTTTTGCAATTTCTGAGATCAATCTATAGTAAGAAACCTTATAATAAGTATTTGAACAACAATAATTACAAAATAGAATATAAATGCTTTACTGTTGCAATTTTTTTTTTCAAAGTTAAGATGTGTATGGCTTAAAATAGCTATATTAAAAAGAGGATTTACTGTAAAAAACCTCACTACTACTTTTGTCTCTACTGGTTATCTTTGCGTCCTGTGGATAACCACTTTCTGCATTCATATATATTATTTTCCCCATTTTCTTCACAATGGTACCATGATATATATACTTTCTTCCGCACCTTGCTTTCTTTCACCTGGCAATGTATTATGAAGCATTTTCACTGTTACCCTATTATTTTTACCTCACTTTAGAAAGATGCATTGTGTTTTATTTTGCATATATATAAATGTTTATATATATATATTTATTTATTATTTATTTATTTATTTATTTATTTCACTTCAGAGAGACACCTGGGCTGTTTCTAATCTTTTACCATGAAAATGATCCTGCAATGAGTAACTGAATACAAGTCATTCTCCACAGTAGAAGGTAAGAAATGGAAAACAGTACCAGGAAGGAGACAGACTATTCTGCTCATTATGTTCTAGACAAGATGCCAAGCAACACTAGAACATTCAATACAACAAGGAATACTCATTTTATTGATATTTAAGAGTAAGGTTTTGGCATATTATTTTTAATTAAGTAAGGTAATCATAAGCTGCATAATTATAAACAATTAGAAGTTGTTAAAAAAGGGAAATAGAGGGAAGTATAAATGGTTGGGGAATAGTATGAGTTAATCAGCTTCTGATTTTTCATGGTTGGAAGTCAGTAGGGGTATGGATTTGATAAATCACTTGACAAAAATAAACCAGACAGGCATAAAGCTAGAATAATGGAGATCAACATCAGGAGAGCTGGAAACATGAAAAGAAGTGACCAAATTTGGTCACTTCTGTGGGGTATGATTGCAATGTATACCATGACTCATCACTTTTTTTTTTTACCTTAATTGCAACTCTGTATATGTATGTATATGTGTATATATATATATATAGGAAGAAATACATTTTATTTTTAATTTTTTTGAAAAACAATTCATAATAATGATTTAATTAAAACTATTTTAGAACCAAGTTTAGAGGCAAAATAATTAAATCTACTTAACAAAGGCAGCTTGTATGAGAATAAAATTGAAAAATGTAAATGATTCTTGGAAACAGTTATCTTTTGAACTTAGCTTTAGTGAAGCGACTAGGAAACTAATGCTTCAGACAAGATGTTTCCCTTCACATGTTAAATATGAACATATTGCAATAGATCTTCAAGTATAATTATATTATTCATTAAAAATATTATAGTATTAATTTCCAGTTTAATTATAGCTAATGTGTGCACCTAATCAGAAAAGTTACTAAATTATTATCTCTACTATTTGACCTTACTAAATCCCTCAGGGCAATTCATTTAGGCAATAATTCCAGCAGAGAGAATATTAATGTTTTTCTCCATCCACATTGATAGAATTCTGGTTGATGTAAACAAAGACAAACTCTCTGTGGCAGTGTGAGCAATAATAAGCTCAGGGTGACTGAGTTTGGGTAAAAAGGCTGCAGTG
Source organism: Vulpes vulpes (assembly GCF_048418805.1). Classification (NCBI taxonomy): domain Eukaryota; kingdom Metazoa; phylum Chordata; class Mammalia; order Carnivora; family Canidae; genus Vulpes; species Vulpes vulpes. The sequence continues at coordinate 28,963,353 of NC_132788.1, forward strand.
TTCACAGGATATGCATTAAGTTAGTCTAAAAGCACTTGTTAAGGGCTGCAGAGTGCAAGCACTAATCCAGATACTTGAGTGTGAGGTCAGTCAGGCTAGAGAAGTCGTGAAATGAAAACTGTGACAAAGCACAAAATTAAGGAATTATAAAGCTGAAAGTGACTCTAGCAGGTGCTTTGGATTAGTTCCTAGAAGGAACTGAACTTCATCCCAAAAGGCAATTTGTTTTTGTTCACAATAGTCAATATTGTAAAGACATTTACAAAATATATTTAGATTTAGAAATATATTTAGAAATTAAAATAATTTTAACATATACTTTAATTTTACGCAAAATAAAATACTTTTAAATTCAAAATATTACAAATATATTTTGCTGTTAAACTGGTAGATACTTCACTACTAATGTTTAACTCTTATTAGTGTTCATTTTCCTATTATATATTTACATGGATGTATAGCTATATCAGATAAATAAAAATGTATAAATTACATTATGGAGATAGAATTGGCACATAAAAGCTGTACATACTTAACTTCTACAACTGAATGAGTTTGGGAATAAGTATATACCCATGAAACCATTGCCACCAGTAAGGTGGCAGACCTATTTACCATCTCCCAAAGTTTCCTCTCACCTCTTTTATTATTATTATTATTATTATTATTATTACTACTACTACTACTACTATTATCAATAGTGGGTACTTGTATGTGTGTGTATGATAAGAACACTTAACATAAGATCTACTCCCCTAGCATATCTTAGATATCCAATATGATATTCTTAGCTGAAGGCACTATGGTGTATAGTAAATCTCTAGAAATTACTTATTTTGTAAAACTGAAAATCTATTCTTATTTCTCCCTCTCTCCCCAAACCCCTGGCAACCACTACTCTACTCGTTGCTGCTATGAGTTTAACTATGTCAGATTCCACATAAGTGAGATGATATGGTATTTATATTTCAGTCTGGATCTTCTCACTTAGCATAATATCATTCTGATCTGTCCATATTATTGCAAATGATAGGATTTCCTTCTTTTTTTAAGGCTGAATAATATTCCATTGTGTTTTACCACATTTTCTTTATCTATTCACCTGTTGACGGATACTTAGATTGTTTCCTTATCTTGGCTATTGTGAATGATGCTTCAATGAACATTGGGAAGCAGTTATCTCATTGAAAGTCTAATTTAAATTCCTTCTGGTAAACAATGTTTTAACCACATAATGAAATTCTCTGATTCTTACATATATTCTTTTTTTTTTCTTAAAGATTTTATTTTATTTATTCATGAGAGACACAGAGAGACAGAGAGAGGCAGACACACAGGCAGAGGGAGAAGCAGGCTCCATGCCGGGAGCCCAATGTGGGACTCGATCCCAGGACTCCAGGATCACGCCCTGGGCCGAAGGCAGGCACTAAACCGCTAAGCCACCAAGGGATCCCCTAATTCTTACATATATTCTTGATCATTTATTTACTTTGCTCCAAAATATTTTGGGATTATTTTGCTACATCTTTATCACTCCCTTTATTTTTTTTTTTCATCTGCCCCTTTGATGTTCTTTTATTCAGGAGCTTCCAAACTTAGAGTTATTTTCAATAACTGAGCATACCAAAATTAAGTATTTCCACAATTTTTACTGAATCACACTTGTACTTTTCACTGATTACTATATATTTAGATTTTTTTTTTCATTTTTAACAACGTCTATGTTATTTGTCTACAGTCTCTTTTATTTAAATTTTCCCCCCAAAAAGACATTCTAATCTTTTGGGGTAACACCATCTTGTGCTTCACAGCTTTAAAAAATTCAGTTCTCCGTGATAACTGGTTGAGATTTAAATAATCAATTCTCGAAGTACCTGGATGGCTCAGTGATTGAACGTCTGCCTTTGGCTCAGGTTGTGATCTCAGGGTCCTTGGGTTGAGTCCCACATCAGGCTTCTCACAGGGAGCCTGCTTCTCCCTCAGCCTATGTCGCTGCCTCTCTTTGTGTCTTTCATGAATGAATAAATAAAATATCTAAATAAATTAAATAAATAAACAAATTATCAATTCTCAAATTACAGGTTGAGTTTTCAGGAAGGATCCTAGTAAATTATTTTACATGAGAATGAATGTGATATACATTAATATTGCTGCTTCCAGACCATGCTTATTCTCCTGCTCATTCTTATATTTTAGTAAATGTACACTTTCACCTGACAGTCACCACCTATATATGATTCAATATACTGGTAAAATAATATTAAGAGTTAATGATGAAAAACTGTAACATATGGTATGTCAAATTGGCTGATCCAACCTTTATAAAGAGTCAAATTTAACATGTGAAGTTTTTAGACACATCTTAGGCTAAACTATGTTTGGTATTGCATTTAAAAAAATAAAACAAAACACCGAAAGTGTCACTGTAAATTCATCTAAGATTAGAAAGATGCATAGACTTAAAATAAGTTGGATTTTTGAACAATGACACTGTAAACTTGCAAGCAGATTTACAAATTGTGCAGTAGATTGCATAAAAATAGAAACAAACGATACTTCCTGAACTGGGGGAATACCCAGAAGAGGGGACTGGCTGGCTGAAATTCAAAAGTTGTAGCCCAGGTAGCTCTACTCAGTCCTAGACTCGAATTGGTTTATGATACTGGAAATGCTGGTTACAGACATCCATGCAAACAGGATCTTCTAAAGGAAGCCAGTAAGAATACTAAAATGATGGCCATTGGGCTTACAAGAAGCCTCTATTTGACTCCCTTTTTGAAAAACTTACTACTACTCTAATATGTTTCTGGACATAAACTGAGCCTGTACTTACTATTTAAGAAAATCAAATAATTGGAGCCTTGAGATTCCAATAATTTCCTTGCTGTCCTCAAAGAAACATAAAAATAAGAAAAAGACAACAACAAAAAAGGGCTCTTTACAAATATGAAAAGCAAATACAAGTCAGCCCATTTGGCTAAATTTTTTATAGAGTTCATGGTTGTAAAAATTCTCCTTGTATATATAGGTGTTTTGTTTTTTAACTGTAATGTTTTATTGTATAATTACATATTCTCCTGATAAACATTCGGGCTCTTTCCATTTTTTGCTCTTAATAATTCTGAAGTAGATATAATACATCTCCATTAGACAGTTGTGTAGAAATTCTTGTAGGACAGGTATACCTACTATTTTCACAGCATGGGCCACATAAAGAATGTTACCATTTGTACTGTGCAATGTTGTAACCATATGAAACTGCTTTTGACCGGAGGGAACTGGTCTGAACTCAGAGAAATACCACCTGTGCCGTAATCCATTTGCAGAATAGCAATTGTACCATAGATCTGTCTTTATGGCACAACAAAAAGTTGCGTTATAATACAGTCATTTTTTCCCTCCTTCAGTTACATTCCTCTTTCAGTTACCTACCTAAGAGCAAAAAGAAATGTAAAATTAAACATTTCCCTTTGACAATGACCATGAATTCCCTGCTTATTAGCACTCTCCATCTTTTCTCATTCATTTCTTCATTTTCTCATGTCTCATTTCCTTCTCACCTACTGTAACCTAGTTCCCACACTAACATTTAACCAAATACTCTAAATACCTCATTTCAATGTCATCAATCATCTCTCCTTAGACAAATCTCTAGATAATTATTCACATTTCATTTTTTTAAATTCTCTACAGCCTTTGGCATAAATATAACTACATTCAGATATCCTTTAAACGTCTTCTTGTTTTCTATTACCTCATTCTGCAGGTATTCTTTATACCTTGGAATTACTCACTGATTTCCTTGATCAGACTCTGTTCTTCACTCACCTCTTAAATGAGCTTCCACGGGTTCTACACTTAGTCTTTCTTTTGGCATATCTCGAGTGTGTCCACACCCAGTCTTCCTTCATTTCTTTATTAAATGTTAAATGAGTACTTTCAATATATGAGGCATCGTTCTAGTCATTAATGATAGAACAGTGATAAAATCAGTCTAACTTCTGCCCTACTATAGCTTTGCCATAATGGAAAGAAGCATTTGTAAATGCCTCAAATGAATACATAAAATATGTAATATATCACATGATAGGTGCCATAGGCAAAATAAAGTAAAGAAGAAGGATAAGGCATGCTGTGGGGTTGGGAAGAAAAATATACAGTCTATTTTTCTGAATAATGTTATCTGGCAAGGAGTCACCAATTCGATGAGATTTGAGCAAACACCAGAAAGACAAAAAAGGGAATGAGTAATGTAAATATCTAGGGTAAATCTGTTTCTTATTGAAAATGCAGCAAGTGCAAAGACTCTGAGTCAAGAATGTTCTTGGAGTGTGGTTTTGTGTATGAGAAACAGCAATGAGAATGATGACCCTGGAGCTGAGTCAGTGATCTTGTAAGGGCTTTGAATGCTATTGTAAAGACTTTGGCTTTTACTCCAAGTGTGCTAGGATGGCAGTAGAAGGTTCTATGCATAATTACAGAATCAAACATACGTGTTAAATGGGTCAACTTGGCTGTGCTGCTGGGGCAAAAGAGTAGTGAAATAAAAGGGAGATCTTACAATTATTTAGACAAAGTGTATAACAAAACCTTGAGCCAATGAGTTTTTCCATGAGGGTGATGAAAACATCCACATTCTAAATACATTTTGAAGATAGAAACAACAGGATTGGGATCCCTGGGTGGCTCAGCGGTTTGGCGCCTGCCTTTGGCCCAGGGTGCGATCCTGGAGACCCGGGATCGAATCCCACGTCGGGCTCCCGGTGCATGGAGCCTGCTTCTCCCTCTGCCTGTGTCTCTGCCTCTCTCTCTCTCTGTGTGTGACTATCATAAATAAATACAAAAAAAAAATTAAAAAAAAAAGAAACAACAGGATTTACTCACAAATTATTTGTAGGACATGGGATACAGAGGTATCCCATTACAGATGACACTAAAGGTTTTGCCATTCCAAATTGCTGAGAGATAAGATGGAGAATATTCCAGAAGTAGGAAGTTTTGGAGGAAATACTGTTGTTTTAAATAGTAAATTTAAATGCCAGAGAGAGAGCACAGAGAAGAAATCAAGGGTCCTGAGAAAGATTCATTGAATGAAATCAATCCTTCTCTCTACATTCTGGGTAAAAATCACAAATTTTTAAAGCACTCTCATCACTCACATCTGTCTTCTCTACCTCAGCTTTTGTTCATGCTCAACCCAAGTTCATTTCATCCACTTTTATCATGCCCTCATGTTTACTTGCTGAAATCACATATGACTTCCATAACATTAGTGGTAGTAAGATAGTTTCTGCCTTTTTTCCTATTTAACCTTATCAAAAACAAGAATGATGGCCAGCCCCTGGTTCTTGTAACTTTCTTTTCACTTGGCTTCATTAACATAATCTTCTCTTTGTTTTCTTCTCTTTGTTTTGGATGTTCATTCTCTTTCTCTCTTGGCAGGCATATCTCCCTCTACACATACCCCCTTAGAGCTAAAGTATTTGTCCCTTTCCTATCTTACTCTTTTCTCTATCCTTGGTGATCTCATCTGCAATCACAAATTCAAAAACAACCTCAAAGATTTCATCTTACGTCCAGGTAGATCCTCTGTGCTTCAAATGCCAGGTTGATTTCTCATTTTGGAGATCTGAAATGCACCTCAAATTCAATCTATTTTGAACCAAATGAACTCCCCCCCCCCCCCCCCCCCGCAAAACCTATTCAGTTGTCAGTGAGTGATTTTAAAAACTGTACTTTCCTTTTATTCTCTTCCTATCTAATCCCTCATTAATACCACAATTTTACTTTGAAAATACCACTTGAATCTATTCACTTGCCTCCACCTACTACCACCTAGTCAAATCTACCATTACTTGCTGCCAGTCCTGCAGTGGCCTCATGGCAGTCACACCTGCATCAGTATTACTTTCTCTTGCATTCACCTTGCATCCCACTTCCCCCACTCCAAGCATTTTAGCAGCAGATGGAATTTTAAATTTATTTTTGTGATTATTTGATTAATGTATGTTTCTCCCACTAAATTAAGAATTTTGTATAACCACAATCCACTACAGTGTTAAGTACAAATTAAAATGAATACACAAACATGTCTTTACATGTTCTAAGCCTTAATTTCTAGGCCATGAGCTCCAAATAGTAATATTTTCCTATTTCATAGAGTTGTGTTTTCAATGATGTAATTGTCTACAAAGAATTTACTTTCTTTGTTTAGTCATCTCAATTTTTTGTGACGCTCTGATTTGTAGGATTTGTGATAATTACTATTATTCGTTTGGAACCTTACATATTTAGGCTTTTTGCTTGGAACTTTAAAATGTAGGTTTTCAAGTCCTTAAGATTATGATTTTTTTTCTTAAGATTATTTAAATAGGATTTTCATTCACTGTGACAGATAAGAAAACTGAGACTCAAACAAGTATATTCTCAAGGTCATGCAGTTATTATGTGGCAAAGTTAAGATCCACACCCAGGTATACCTGATTTCAAAGCCTCTGTTTATTTCATTACAGAGGACCTCATTTCATCTTGAAAAGCCATGGAGACATATAATGAATAATAAAAGCACAGGCATCTGCTAAGCTGGATCAAATCCATGGGTTACTTCAGTAACCTCTCCTTAGTAGATAAAATAAAAGGGAGAGAATGAGTGGTAGACTCACATAATGACAACTCAGATGCGTGTCCAGTTATGATAACAATAAACTCACTCTACTATCCTTGCTGATCAACTGTTCTAGCAAAATGTAGGTCTTGATACAGAAGACAGATAACATGAAAAAGTGTACATATCAAATATATGAAAAGCGTACATATTAAAAGTTTAACATAATATGTTAATATGTGATTGTGTGCCATTTGATTTGGGTGGCTTAGTAACATAGAAATGCAAATGAATGAGAGAACACAGTGGTGCCAGAAAATATCATGATGGAGTTAGGTCTTGGAAAAAAAACCTGAACAATGGGTTAGATTTGGAAAGCTACAGGGAAGTTATGTAGAGTAAGTAGGACCTCCTAAGAGATCAAGGATACAGTACTAATTACAATATCTCAAACCTTTTTTGTAAGATATAGTTCTGTAGTCTTATTTTCACATAAAAGGGACTTTCTAAGTCATTTTGCAAGTTTGTAGTATGCCATCTAGGTGTATGTATGTGTGTATGGGCATATTTCTTGTAGACCTCATTACTGCAATTAAATCACCATTCTCTTCATGCTATCATGTGTTCTGGAAAATTAAATTATATCCATTGTTTATGTGAAAGTGCCCCCTAAAAGGTTGGTTTTGGGTTTCCTTTTTCTTTCTTTCTGCCAAAAAGTGAGTGATGGGGGCAGGAAGGGTGGGAAGGTGGGGGAGTATAAATACTTACAACTATTAAAAAGAAAACCATCATTTAAGGAATCCTGTTGTGAATCTTTTTGTATCATTGATTATTGAATTCTAAATTACCTGCTTTTGGAGTTTAAACTGGCTAATATGTTTTTTTTGTCCTCACATAGAAAATATGATGTCTACATATGTTTTATAAAAGACCGAGGCTCAGAAGAAAGAGATTATTATCAAGAAAGAGAATGACAAAAAGCAGGCAAAAGTCAGCAATTCATTATTTTGCATGCAAGAAGTTGTACTTATTTTTTTAAGTGGACTTCTAGCAAATGTGCAGATGATGACAACAATAGTTTAGATCACAGAGGTTGTCAACTTCCAGACAGAGCTTTAGTAGCTTTATAGCTCTTTGCTAAGTTCAAATTTATTTCAATTATTTTGGAATTAGTGCAAACAAATACCAGATGTAGTCTCTTGTTTCTTAATCTCTCATGAATATAGATTGAAGATAAAAAGGCAGGATGACTTTCCATTATACACCCAATGGAAGGCTCAGTTCTAGCTTCTTCCTGGCCTTCTACACATCTTTCTCTACTTCCTTTCACTTCTATACATCCATGTACTTGAGTGTAATATGTTATTTGGACACAATGCATTCAAAATATACTTCAGAGCACTGTTTTAAATAGATTATGTGGATATTGATTTTAATTGATGGCCACCACATGACAGAATTTTGTAACAGTGATGGCACCAGGATATGCTCAAGAGCAGCAGTACAGGGTGTGCTTGTAGAAGTATCAGTGCTCAAGGAAGAGTGGAGAGCAGAGCTAACTTGGAGGTATTTCTCCTATGCAGGGATTTAAGTGGAATACTTGATGTACTATGTGGATGCCTTTTTAATCTATGACATTAGTAACTCCAAATAAATCATTAAAACACAAAAGAAAATTAAGAATGAGACTCAAATTGTATGATTTCTCTACATATATATAACATACAATATACAAAAATGTGGATAACATTTCAATATACACATACACACATATAGGCCTGTTTATAAATTTTTATTGCACTTCACGTGTCAGCATGGAATAATTTATGAAATAGTCATATAGGTTACATACAAGTATGTGTTGTAACCTGTAGATAAACCTAGTAGATGAAAATGCAGCATTTCAAAGCTATAGAGAAGCTTATTTAAAGATTTATGTTGGTACTACTGACGAGTTATTAAAAACAAAACACGTCAAAGCAAATGGTGGGTATTAAACAAAACTCTCACATCTAAAATGAAACACATTGTGTTTACTGTTACTTTATTGTAAAAAATTAAATGTAAAATTTAAGGATTACATAAATTATAGTTGAATAGTCTATATCATATACCAAAGGTATTTCTAAGCATGAAGCTAAAGTCAGAAATCATAAAGAAAAAACGTTAGATTAACTACAGGAACATTAAGATTTTACTTATAGAAACTACTTCCAACTAAATTTTTAGAAATCATAAAGTGGAAAAGAATAAAATCTGGTAAAATAATGTTTCTATAATATTTATGAGAAATAGTAGCTAAATATCCCTATTATGTTAAGAAATTATCTCTGTTAAAAATGAGTAATTATCCCAGTAGAAAAATGAGAAATTCATATTTTAAAAGCAATTCAAGGGATGCCTAGGTGGCTCAGCAGTTAAGTGTTTGCCTTTGGCTCAGGGTGTAATCCTGGAGTTCCGGGATCCAGTCCCACATCAGGCCCCTGCATGGAGCCAGCTTCTCTCTCTGTGTCTCTCATGAATAAATAATAAAATCTTTAAAAAAATTTTTTTAAATAAAAGCAATTCAAGACAAAAAAAAAGAGAATGAATAGAAATCCATTATTCAAATGAAAGGAATAGCTACTAAGAAAAGGAAAATGAAAACAATGAACAGCTACTAAGCTTTTACTTACTAGAGTGGCAAAACTTTAATCATAATGATGATGTATGTTATGAAAAAGTAGCAGTGATGAAAATGGTACAACGTTTCTGGAGACAATTGAGTAATAGGTGTAAATATGTGCAAACATGCATACTTTATGAATGATCAATACATTGAAATTAAAGGAAGAGAACTAAGAAAATAGTGTTAATCAAAGATGTTAATTAAGGTGTTGCTTGTAATAGGAAATTTTCTTAATTTATATAATCAATAATGCAAGCTTTATAAAACAAATATGAAACACCATACCATGGAATACTGTGTAGTTAATAATATAATGATCTAGAGTTATCTACTCATATTTTAGACACAAACAGATACGTGTAAGTTGACTGGATCTTATGACTGAAAAATACCTATGACATGTTCTTTAGCAAAAAAAATCAGAACAGAAACCTTACTAATAGCAGAATCTAATTTTTTGATAGGTATATACAGTAAATAGATAAAGACGGTAATGCAGATACTGATATAGATTTGGAAGTAGATAAAGACAGATGCAGATTTAAGTATATATGTACAGTTACATATTTGTGTGCACGTATGTATGTACACATACATTTGCAGGTAAGAACTCTCAAATTGGTAATAATGTTACGGAAACAGCAATATGTACATGTTTCTCTTATGATCAATGACTTTACGGCAGTTGTCTTTTTAATGACATTTAAGATACTTCCCTGTAAAAAGATACAAATAAGCACTTCCCTTTCGAAGACAACAAAATGACCATGCATCAAAATGGACTCTACTAGTTTGCTATACCCATATAGTACTGAATCTAAAACACTAGTTCTATATATATCTGGCTCCTTAAGTTTAAGCAATTTGAAGGAGCCGATTCATTTTTGTTTCCCTTTTAATAGTTATTTTCATGAATATCATTAATACTTAAGCCTAGTAGAGTTTAATATACAATTACCTACATATACATTCTATCGGTAAACTAAATGCTGGCCTTATAGTTAATATTTTTATAATTCCTCAATCTTATTATAGCTAACACTTGACATTTTCATTGAAAACTGAGATATCACATGAAGGCATAGTAGGAATATACCTTAAAAATCTTTTTATGAGCTTTAGTTAAATGGGACATAAATGAATAATGGGGAAATATGGATATAAAATGCACAGCAATACTCCAAGTAGTTTGTGAACTGGTTTATAAGAAGCATGCTATTTGTCTCATTTGTCTTGCAATTATTCTTGGTGACAGTACAGATATGGTGATTTCCTGCAGTACTAAATTTTCCCCAAATTTTACTTGACATCTAAGTTAAATGTGATGTTTTGCTTGTCCTAATAAATTCATATCTTCCCTTTGTTTTATTTGTACTTTTGTCAAGACAATTCAGTACACCTATTACCGTTATTAAATTGAAAGAGTGTTATTATCACATCAGTGCTATGAAGGTTGGCATATGAAATGAAAGCAAGAGAACAACATTTTTACCCTCCTGATGGGCTAGATGCAGAAGTCATGCTATTTTCTAATTATGTAGATTGTGTTCTGCGAAAAGAGATGCTGAATAGGACCAGCAGCAATAAAGTGGCATTAGTTATCAATGTTTAATATGCAGCAGAGGCTAATTTAGCAAATGAAAGCCACAAGAGAAACACAAATTCTCAATAATGAAGACCTTCTTGGGTATCTAGGTCAATTCCCAAAATGGGGATGCTATTAGGGAAAAAACACACAACCTGGTGCATGTCGCTGACAAAGGTCCATTTTTACCCAAAGGAATTTCTTCCTCTGCCAAACATGCCTCTGCAAAAGAGCCTAGACAATCAAACGAGCCAAAGTTAATGATCTGTGTAAACAGACTAAATAGTTTTATGCAATATGCTATATTTCAAATATCTTAGAAATTTAAGAATACCCAATGTATTTTTAAACTATACATTACTCACAAAGATGAAGTATATTTCAGGGATAATTAGCTTGCTCAGTCCTGTTACTTCCATATTGTTCTATATGATTGCCCACCTGTCTAGTTTAGTGAGCAGTCTTCTCTCTCACTCTCTCTCTCTCTCACTCTCTCGTATTTCTGGCAGTGTATTGGAGCAGAAGGGAGATATGTAAAGGCTATATTAACTGTTCTGGAAGCTACAGGCAAACTTTACTGGAACTAACTTTCTTCCTTCCTCTTTCTTTCTTTCTAAAGATTATTTATTTATTTATTTATTTACTTACTTAACTTACTTACTTTCTTATCTAGTTAGTCAGTTAGTTAGTTAGTTAGTTAGTTAAGTTAATTAGTTAGTTAGTTGAGAGACCGTGAGAGAGCCGGGGGAGAAGAAGAGGGATAGAGTCTTAAGGAGACTCCACACTGAGTGCAGAGCCCAGACTTGGGATTCTATCCCACGACCTGAGATCATGACCTGACTGAAATCAAGTCTGATGCTTAACTGACTGTGCCACCCAGGTGCCCCAGAGCATTTTTCTTTCTTAAATAAGATACAAGTTAGTCTTGGAAAGGTCTTTGTGAAAAAAGAAAGGAAGGAAGGAAGGAAGGAAGGAAGGAAGGAAGGGAGGGAGGGAGGAAGAGAGGGAAGGAAGAGAAAGAGAAGGAAGGGAAGGGAAGGAAGGAAAGAATGAAGGAAGGAAACTTCCACTGAGAAAGCATATTTCATTCTAGTAAAGAGGAAAAATCAGAATTTAGATGGACAAGCAGCTCTTAAATTAATTGAAATACTTATTAAAAGGTTATAGTAAAAAATAAGCAAAAGGAGAATAAATACAAGGTTTTCTAAACATAAACAGGATAGAAATCAAATACAATACTTTAAGAATAAGTGTCAAAGTAGTGTGTTAAATGTAGTGCATTATTAGATAATAATCATTAAAAATCGAAGGGCTCCTGGGTGGGGCTCACTCAGTTAAGCGTCTGCCTTCGGCTCAGGTCATAATCCCAGGGGTCTAGGATGGAGCCCATTGGGGCTCCCTACTCAGCGGGGAGCCTGCATCTCCCTCTTCCTCTGCCTGCCCCTCTAATTGTGCGTGCTTTCTCTCCATCAAATAAATAAAAATAAAATCTTAAAAAAATCGTAAGTTCTCGACAATGACATAGCATATGTGAGAAGTCACCTTTTATGCGAGGTAAAACTCCTCCCACATCCTCCCAGCTGAGAAAGAGGCTCCCAGGTATACCTCATCATACGAAATAGCTTCTTCTGTGATGCGCTCGCCACAATTATAATTACGGTCTTTGCAATCTGAAAATGCCACTTGCTTAATTTAAGATTTGTCTTCTGTGCTGCATTGCACACTTTATAAGATGAGTGGAGAGAGTGTTTTCTTTTTGCTTTTGTTCCTGTTTTCAGGACATTATCCCCAGAACATTGCATAGTGCCTGTATGCATGACTTAATTTTTCTAAACCCAGATATCATCATAGTTATATGATTGTCTGCAACTAATCCTTTTTAAAAAAAACTTCCCAACTGTAAAAGTATGAAGATCACGTGGCCACAAATTTAAAGCCGACAAAGGTAGATACGGATAACAGAAATCCACTTGTGACATTGTGACATGAAATGTCACCGAACTGGCTGAAACTAATCACCCATGTCTTGTTTGTTTTGTTTCATTAATTCCCTTCCCCCATCTCTGCCCCAAACATAAGGTTTTAAGCATTCGCACGTTAATGCAGTCACCCAGTGATGCAGGTCTTATTACATAGTTGGTTGCAATTGTCAGGGACACCTGTTTTTTAAAATGGTAAATTGGGATGGAGATTATAGAGTTAGTAACGAACATTCTTAAGGAATTTAAATATTTACTGGCTAAAATGTAATATAGAATTAGCTGCCAAAAAATATTTAACTGTTGTAGAATTTACAGGCAAACCTTACCAGAACATTTTTCTTTCTTTTTTTGAAAATTTATTTACTTGAGAGACTAATAAAGTATAAAATATTTAACACTGATTCCTTAAATGCATACAGTGTTTTATAGCTTAGAGACCATAATGAACTATGAACTCAGTGTTATCCCCATTCTACAGTTGAGGGAGTGGAGACTAGAAGTTAAGGGCCTTGCTCTTAAGTAGTGAGAACACGACACTCTGAGCCTGCTTTTTTGATGTCAAGATCAATGTTCTTCCAAGTACATCAAAATTGAATCCAGAATCCTTCCCATTAGTCCTGATTTGGTTGGCAGAAGGGCTCCAATCGACACCATCTCTACCTGTCCTCAGTTGTTACTGTTGGATCAAAGAGCTCGTCTCTAAGTTACATTTTACAATTCTTGAAAACCCCTTTGTAGTTTAGAGCTATGATGCTTCCCACCAGTTTCCAGCCCTGCTGCTGTGCTCTCGCTCGGGCAATAGATGATCGGTACTTAAATTTTAGTTCTTAATTACTGCTGCTTCAGAATGGCTAGTCAATGACAGAATCAATCAAAATTCCTTGACCTTTGTTTATTTCCTCAGGTGAAATTCTAGAGGGATAGAAGTATCTACAGTTATCTCTCTTCCCTGATGACCTATGAATGTTTTATAGGCAAGCAGAATCATAGCAGCCGGCTGTTATCTCCAGAAGGCACTCTACACTTTCACATTCCAAAGAAACATGAATACTGTAGCTTTCACCATTTTAATACTTTTAGCACTACTTGAGCCAAAGTTTCTTGTAATCAACTGGCAAATATTTACTCAGGGTCTTGCTTTGAGGCTGGTACTGTTCTCAACACTGTGGTCATGTCAATGAGTCAGAAAAAATGGATTTATCACCTCAAGGAGCTTACATCTGATATAAACATTATTTCTCGGGCTTGCAGTGCTATGATGAAGACACAGGATAATGTGGCAGAGACTAGGAAAGTCCTCTTGAAAAGATGGTATTTGAGTTAAGCTGTCATGTGAAGATCTGGGGAAAGAGAGCTTTAAGCAGAAGGAATAGTGAATGCCATGTCACGGAGACAGGAATCATCCATTATGTTAGAGAATTGTAGTTAGTGAAAGAAAAGGAAAGAGGAAGATGTGATGTCTAAGAGAAAGACAGGAATAAGATCATGGAGGGCCTCATAGCCCATAGAAAAGATCATAGTTTACCACATGAAATGGGAAGTAGAGGACTTCTATTATTTTACAACGAAGAAAATAAAATCCTTGACGCTGTGTAAAACATCAACCACATAGGGAAAAGAATGGAGAACAGCAGATCAGTTAAGAGACTTCTGGCAGTCAATAAATTATGGTGTCCTGAACTGAGACTTTAGTTAGTGGCAGAGATGTTGAGATGTGTTTGGGTAGGGAATACGTCTTGGAGATAAAGCTGACAGTACTCGCTGATGGACTAGATGTAGGATGTGAAGAAAGAGGAAGAAAGGATCCTAGGTATCCAGTTGCCTGAGTAAAAGAGCGAATAGAAATGTCATTTAGTGGGATACTGCTATAGACTGAATCGCGTCCTTATCCTCACCTCCCAAATGCATATGTTAAAACCTTAACCCCCAATGTGATAGCTTTTGGAGATGGGGTATTTGGGAGGTGGTAATTAGCTTCAGATGGTCACAAAAATGAGGTCCTCATGATGGGCTTAGTGCCTCAGTAAGAAGAGGAAGAGGGAGAGATCACTCCTCCTTTCTATACACACTTACTCAGAAAAGAACATGTGAGCAGAGTCAAAAAACAGCAGTCTACAAGCTAGGAGGAGAACTGTCACCAGAACTTGACCATACTAACACTCTGATCTCAGGCTTCCAGCCTCCAGAACTTTGAAAAGATGGATTTCTCTTGTTTAAGCCACCCACTCTATGGTATTCTGTATGGCAACCCAAGCTAAGATAGACGTATAAGAATTGGAGGTGGGCAGTACATTATGATATGAGTCTGAATAATTCTATGGTATCCTAGAAGTTGGAGACGCTTTCTAAATATTCAAGTGGAAATGCCAAGTAATCGGTTACATTTTACAAATATATAGTTCAGGAGGAGGTGCTATTTGAAGACATAATTTTGAAAGTTGCCAGTGTATGTAATACATGTGAAGTTGTGAAACTAGATAAATCACTGGAGAAAAGAAAGGAAAAGAGAAAAGAAGAAGAAAATCTGCAGACATTAGTCACTATGAAATTTAAAGATTCAGAGAAGATGGACCAAGAGAACTGAGAACAAGTGACAAGTTGGATAGCAAGGAAACCAGTCAAGTGTGGTACTGTACAGGTCCAGGAGCAAAAAAACTGCTTTTTAAGTATAAGGGAGTGGTGAGATTCTTCATTCTGTCACTATGGTGATCAAGATGATGCCCTGAGCAAACCATATGCTGCAACAATCAAAAACACTGGTTAAGAGAAAAACAAAAAGGAGCAAATGAACTAATAAACACATGAGGTCCTGAATACACAAATAGACAAAGACTAGACAGTATGTAGAACAGAACTTCTATCCATAACCTGAGCAAGTTGCCCAGGAAATCCCTTTTTTACATTAACTCTGCCAGGAAACCAGCCTTGGAAGTCAGATTTATAGGAAGTCAGAATCCTCCACCTCCAATAACAATCCAGGAAGCCAAACAATAACTTCTGTAACAATCTATCCAAAATGGCCAGGATCTGATTAATGACAACTTCCACAGTTTCTGTCCCTGCTTCCAACTTGGGACCCAACAGAGAAAGCCAAATATGTACCCCTAGCCAATGACATAGGATACCCTGCTTCCAGTTAGCCTGCCCCTGGCTTCTTTATGCCTTGACTTCAAATCAAGGCACACCCAAGTCTTCCCTTTTTTGCAATGTAAAGCTTTCTCACTCCTCTGCCTGCCTCTGACTCTCTGCCAAAATGCAAGTGATGGCAGCTGACTCCCTTGTTATAGCAAGTTCTGAATAAATAGCTTTTGCTTGTTCTCAGTTGGCTGGTCTTCATTTATTTCCACAGAGAAAATTCTACTATCTAAATGCACTCATTGGCTGGCCAGAAATAAGGAAAAACAAACAAACAAACAAACAAATTAAGTTGTGGAATCCAGGGAGGTAAGCCGAACACAAAATGGTTTTCCTTTTTTCTTTTTTCTTTTTTCTTTGCTTGTCTGTCTTTCTTTCTTTCTTTCTTTCTTTCTTTCTTTCTTTTTTTTTTTTAGAGGAAATTTGCTGTATCTGATGAGCCTGTGCTTTGGGATTTGTGACATCATGAAGCAGATGGAACATGAGGTAAGCCAACTTCCATTTGGCATAGGAATCCTAATAAGATTTAGTTTTAATAAAGATATACTTCACCATTAATATGGAATTGAACCATAAATTAAACTTACCTTTCAAAACAGAGCAAAGATAAATGCCTGTCTTTAAGGCTGAAAGGTATTGAGGAATGGAACAATCCTGGGAAGCCACATGTTGAAAATGAGAGACCTGGCTGCCCAACCTCTGACCCATCCATGCCCTCCCGTGTTATCCTGGGTGCCTGCATGCCTTCGCACTACCAGTCTACTTGTGGCTCATTACCTTTAAGCCACTGCATTTTGGAGCCCCCCCTTTTTTTCCTGATTCTTCACCCTTATAAGGCAATCTTTACTTCACCATATTAGACCTGACTTTCATTTTTAATGCAATTGTTTTCGAAACGTATTACATGAACAAAACAATCTGTGATTAAGTACATCTCTACAATCCTGGGATCAGTACAATTGAGTGTCCTGGATATAGGTCTTCTCATATACTCAGATATAATATAAAATAATATTATTTTATAGTGTCCAAGGAAAAGCATATATCAAACCTATTTTCCTACTAAATGTTTTTGCAAAGATATTATCATGGGAAAGGTGTTTTGAATAATAAAGTTTTAAAAATACATTTGGTGCTTTCTAGAAGTCAGTGAGTTAAGAGCTATTATTTACTATTAAACCATCTTCCACTATTTAGGTTTTTTTTTTTTAATATTTCTTTCATCTTGTTTTTAACCTTTTCCTTAATTTACCATCTTTCCCCAATCAAGTAGTCCACAAATTTCAAAATCTGAGGAAGCCACTATAAATAAAATGATCTTAAAACAAAATTGTGATCTCATCTCTTAGTTTTTGCCGAAAACAGAAAGCCTCCTTTCTGTTTTTAGAATGCACTACTCCTAGAATAGGAAGACTGTGCACCTGCTATTTCCACTTCCAGGAACGCTCTTCACTGGATGACCCTGTATCCTTCATCTTCCAGTCTGTGTGACCATGCCACCTTATCTGAGAAACTGGAGAGCAACCCATTGAGAATATAATTCTCCACTCCCCGTTTTCTATTATGTCCTTACACAGCTGATTTTTCTTCACAAGGCTTGCCATTACATAATGAATGTACTTGTCTATTTCTGTATTGTCCCTTCCCTCACACACAAGAACCCATGCTCCGGAAAGCAGATATGTTTTGTGGCCTGTTCATGTTATACTCTGCCACTCAGAATGGTGACACAGAACAAGTTTTCAACTAATATTTGTGGAATGACTAAATGAGTCAGAGGAGATATCAAATCCCCTACCTGATCTTGTCGATGAGGTGTCCTAGATATAGTACCATTTATAGCTTACTTATTCTTGCTGCAGGTACACTTTGGATGGCAGATATTATATAGGATGAAATTTATGAGGAAAATATATTTAGACACTGTGTATATTTATGATTAATTTGTTAATTTTGAAGAACCTCTTTTATGCTGAATAGTGGCTGAATGAATTTCAGTGCCACTATTAACTGTGATTTTAAGAATTTTTGAACGCTGATGGGATGTAGCTGACATTAATCATCTCTACTGACCTAGATTACAAACTACATAGAAAGAAATATGTATATTCAGGATATAAGTCCCAATATCTAGTAATAATATTGAGGGAGATTTCTCTTCATATTTAAGCATCTTCTTCAGTCTCCAGCTGGAAAGGAAAATTTCTGCTGAGTCTCTTTAGGAGGCCCATTAGCCCATCTGTGTGTGCTGGCATAAATAAAAATCTGTGGATGGCAACCAAACTAAAGCTGACATTTGTGCAGGAGGAGGCTAGGGAGCCCTTGCCTCTGATTTGTACTGCCAAATGCAATGAGTGAATGAAGTCAGAACAAGAAGGCAGGTGCCAAATTGCTTATACAGCTTGCCGGAAGATGCTCCTTATAAAGTATCCATGCTGGAGAATGAATTTTAAAAACTTACATAAGACCTACGTGTGAAATGGTAAAGCAATTTCATTCACTCTTTCACATAAGGGTCTTTACTAAATGTGAGCAGAGTGGCAAGCATGGCTAACAAAAAAAAAACACTGCTCCCATGGAGATTACAGTCTAAAGGAAGAGGGAAAAAACGATTAAACATACAATGTAACTAATAATGAGAAATGAAAAAGAATAATGCAGTTGAGGTACAAAGCATGACTCAGAGGAAAAATATTAGGTGGGAAAGTCTTTTCATAGGACTTGAAGGACACAAAGGAACCTTCTAATCTAAAGAGAAAGAACAGAAAGTGCAGGCGCCCAAATGCAGGTATAAATATATTATTTCCTGTGTAACAACAGGCAGTGTAACAGTTTAGTATGTTCCACAAGGCAGTGATTAGAACACAGAACTTGAGAGGGAGGTCATTATAGGATGCCATCAGAGATTTGGCAGGAGACAGATTAGGTAGCAAAGTATGGTGTTTAGCTCTTGTTCTGAGAGCTAAAGCAGCTGGGTGATGGAGGTGGCTTCAGCTAGGGTGGAGATAGTAGGGACCAAGACAAGTAGACTTTCAGAAATGTTTCAGGGGTGGCGTTGGTGAGAATTAAATCCAGATACTTAGGTAACAGATACATGAATGACAGAAATGAAAAAATATTCCCATACTTCTGGCTTGAACAACTTGGTAGGGACAAAAGCAGGGATGGGGTGGACACCAAGACATTTGCTTTAGATAGTAGAAATTTTAAATCCCAACTAGACATCCAAGAGCAGATGTCAAGTAGACCACTGGATGCACATATCTGAAGTCCTACTGAGAAATCTGAGCACAAATGCAAAATTGAGAGTCTTTCTGTATAGATGGGTTTGTTATGAAAGAAATTAGAGAAAAGTCACTCAGGTAAAGGTAAAGAGAGAGGAAAGGAACAGGAAGAAAAAAGTGAAAAAAAAAAAAAAACAAAACAGAAGAGAAGTGGCCTGTAAAGAGTCTTGGGGCACATCAACACTTAGAAATCTGATGGAGCAGGACATCTGCGTGGCTCAGTCAGTTAAGTGTACAACTCTTGATTTCAGCTCAGATCATGAGCTCAGGGTTGGGAGATGCAGCCTCATGTTGGGCTTTGCACTGAGCATGGAGCCTGCTTGAGATTCTCTCTCTTTTTCTCCCTTTGTCCCTCCTCACTTCCCCCGTCTCAAAAAAAAAAAAAATTAAAAAGTCTGCCAGAGTAAAGCTGACTGAAAGGCAGTACTTTGTGGATGCCAACATTGATTCCTTTTTATATTCTGCCTTTTAAAGTAGGGAATATTAGAGATGAGGATGGTCTAGGACGTAGTGTCTAACTGATGAAGTGAGAGAGAGGAAGAATAATTACAAGAGCAAAATCCTTAAGTGGACAAAAGTGGAATAAGAACCATGTGTTAGTAGACAGACTGACCAATGACAAAATCTGAGACACTTTATCCTTTGTAATAAGAAGGAAGGCAAGGATGTAGGCACATATTAATTTGCATGGATAGACCTGGTAGGGAGAAGGCCAAGGAGCTTTCACCCAATTGCTTCTCTTTTCTCTGTGAAGTATAAAGCAGGTCATCAGCTGAGAATGTAAATAAATACCTGTTAGGAAAAAAAGTAAGTGGTCTGAATTTCGGACAGTGTGCAAGTGGGTAGAAGAAAGAAAAAGCAGTGAAATGCTTATTTGGGAAAAAAAAAACCAACTAGCAAGGTAGAGTGGGGACATTAGGCAATAAGAAGGGCCCAGATGTCATGTTCTGTAGAAATGATCAGGGGAATCTTCAGGGGCAGCAGAGTCACACCAACAATAGAAAAATTCAGAGAAATGAGGCTCTGACAAACTACAGAGAGACCTTAAGGGATCAATGCACTTATCACTAAAATTCAGAACAGCTCTAGACCAATCCTGGAGCTGAGCAGAAGCTCTTCCTTAGCAGGATTTTTTTTTTTTTAAGTGCAAGTTCAACATTACAATATGAGAGAATGACATAAACAAAGCAAAGGAATAACAAGTGAGCCACTTGGGGATATATCTTACTAAAGCAGCACAAGGAATTGGAATATTTCAAATGCAAAAACATCCATCCTGGCATGTTTTCATAAATGAAAGTATTTTAAAAGGATAATTAAGATCTATAAATTACTTTAGCCAGGGCAAAGATATCACAGGTCACCATATTGGTTTCTCATTCTCTTTTGCTATAACTAATGATGTGGTGGGAAGAGGGACCTGGGTTCAAACAAATGCTACATTTAATAGAATGGTTAACCCCACTGCCCAATCCACTTTGGTTTTGCCATGTACATTTGGGGAATAATACTATCTATGTAGTGATATTGAAAAAATTAATGTGTGAAACACCTCTCATATTATCATACACAGCATAAACAGTATCACCACCACCATCACTATTATATTCATCACTGTTCAAATTACTGGAATTCAATAATAATTTAAAAAAACGAAGTTACTACAGAAATAACTTTTGGCAAGCAGTTAAGTATATGAGTGCTCTTAATTTCTATAAAAATGAAATACATACATGCACCCTCACAACATATGTACACACATACACATAAATACATAGACATAATGTAAAAATAATAAATAAATAAAATTGGTCTTTTGACGGTATTGAAAAATCTTGAGCCCATCAACTGTGCACCAATTACATAATCCAAAATGCTACACTAAGTAACATACAATACATACTGCACCATGTGATGGATAAGGAAATGTAACACTTTCAGTTATTCCTGTATGAGTTATACCTGTCACTTAAAGAAGCTAAATTGGCCTACATAAAAATAAACAGCTATATTAGCAAGGTAACTGTATCATTTTTTTAAAGTGTTTTCTTTCCCTAAAGTGTGGAGTAACAGTACATTCGTAGTTGAATCTTCTTTATAGATTTTGATATTATTTTTATTGTTGAAATGCCACTCTAATAAATATGTCAAGGTAAAAAAACCTTTTATTTATGTAAAGTAGAATTAAAATTGAAATTTTTGTTTAGCCATAGCCCCAGATTAAACAATTTTCAAAGGGAAAGCAGCACCCCTTTTTCAGTTTTACTGCAATGTTATTCTAGATCATAGAATGTCATTTATCCTGTTATGTTAGCCAAGTTTTATGGAAAAGCTTCCTTCTCTGTTTATCTCAGTATCTCTTGATATTACTGTCAAATTGAAAACTCAAACTTGTTTTTGAGGGAAATATCTAGAGAAATTTAGAGAGACATGAGCAGAAGATAAGTCTGTTTTGTGAGCAAACCACAAAACAATAATCATTCTTATTGATCTTCTCAGCTGTTTGATTAATAGGCTCACTGATCAAGAACAATCATTTTGTCTCAAAAAAGCCATAAAATCATGGAAACTATTGGTTTAAATAAAAGGTTAGACTCAGAGGTTGAAGACTATAAATAAAAAATATTTTTAATGTGTGGTAACATGTTTGAATTGGGAATTTCAAGTTTTCTTTAAGTCAGAGAAGTACAGTGGAGTTAGAAAGAACACCAAATTCAGTAATACTTTAATTACATTGAATAGTCAAATCTATTGACCAACGAAACTCAAATTATGTGGGGTCTTTTTGAGGTAGAAATGCTTATGGCTATTTCTAACATATTAACCTGAAGATTTTCTAGAATAGATTTTATAAAATGTTACCAAAATGAATTTTCCATGTAACATATCACGTGACATATATATCTTGAAAAAGGAATTTTTTCCCCTGGATCAAAAGGCTAGGTATGGATGCTGATGGGACCACCATTAGGTGAGGGGAATGGTACATACTTTTTGGTTTTGTCCTGGATTGCTAAATTAATCAGTGGGGCAAGAAGTGAGAATAATCCCACTTAGTTTCCAATCAGGTCCCAAAATTGGAGAGAGAGGTGGTGTCACTCTCATCCAGAATTCACAATGAGGAGACAATTCCATATCCATATACTCTAATTTCCCACTTGAGTTTATGTCTTATAAAGTCTATTTTACCCATCTCTCACTCAACGTTGGATATCTCACCCATTCTAGGTCAGAAATTGCTCCTGGACTTGAAACATATTCAACAGGACCGCTAACCATCCCCACCCATGTCCCCAAAATATAAAACAGGAAGGTTAATGCACAGACCATCAAAACTGTTCCTACTGCCTGTGACCTAGAATACCTTTTAGAGAAACAATCTGTCTCAAGGTTCTAAAGTATCTGACTTCAAGTTTACTCGAATAGGTCATTAACTATAATGGTTCAGGTCAAAGTTGATTCAGACGTGAAGGCGGAAGGCACCAAAAGCCAAATAATCATGTTGACGTGCTTGTCACTGTCTTTCAACAAGTCAGAGAAAGAAAGAAAAAATCTGACTGAGGGCAATGCAGTTAGCATAAGATGTTCTTGAATGATTTGACTGCAATGCCGTCAGAATTTAATATGGCTAATATCTGGATGGAGAGTTAATGTATGGTATGTGATATTACTAAAGATCCTGGAATAGCTTTGAATCAAGAATATATGTTTCAAAAAGGAGTGAGTTCATTTGGAGAGAACAGATTCTGATATAAATTACTAAGCAATGAAAATAAAATACTCCTAAAAGGATGTGGATAGTGGGCCACTCACTTAACATCAATATGCAATGCAATATTCAGACAAAAGACAAATGGGGATTCATATGCAGATATATAATAGAAACATCACATAAAGAATAAAGGCAATTATTTTTTCAGAAAAGCATTACTGTATGCACTTCTCATTCAAATACTTTAAAAAAATGTTTTGTTATATTGGAGAGAGGCCAAATAAGTACAATAAAAATGATACAAAGTTCAGGGAACCCTGTCTGTAACAGTAACAAACCTGTACTTGTGCCTCCCAGGAGGAGCCCTGAGGGGCTGTGTAAACTATCTGTAGTACTGGAAAGAACACGCTAAAATGGGAGCAAGGGACCTGCCTTAAGTAGTCATTCTGGGTCAATAAACAATAGTCGATAATGACAAATCAGGAAGAGTGTTTATTTAATTGGAACACAGGGGTTTGCAAATTGCATTCTTCAAAGGAGTATACATCTAGACCACAAAACAAAACAAACAGAAAAACTTGAAAATAATTCAGTCTTAGGGAAAGCATCTGTGATAGTCCATAAAAAATTTAAGGATTGGCATCTTTAAATCAGGGGGAAAAAAACCCCCAGAAATCAGTCGTAACTTGGCTAATTATGGTTTCCTTTAATTTGTAAGACTGATGCAACCTATTATGCCGAAGCAGTAAAATCAAAGGTTGTATTGAGATGCTACTTTCCCTTGGAATTTTGGAAAGCTACTCCAGGAAAGCGCTCTGCTTGTCTTGTCATCACAGTTACTGGGCTACCTTGTCCTCCCCCTGCAGAGCTCCCCAGGGCGGAAGGTGCTAAGATGCATAAAAGGACTTCACAGCAGCGTGAAGCAAGATGAAATTTTGGCTGCTGAAGAGCTTCTTAAACTTATTCTGGTGCCAACAACTGTTAGGCAGGAGTTTGGTGTTACATAGCTCCCAGTAATCGAAAGCACTTTATGAGGCACCCTGCCAGAATCCATGCAGACAGGGGAAAAAATAACTTTTATTCAACTTATTAAATTTTACATTGGTTCTCCTGCAGCAAAGGAAGCAGAAAGGAGATAGAGTGATGAATTATGATCCCAGGTAGGGAAGAGTTATTCATGGTCTCCATGATAGCAGGAGTTGGCAAGTGAGCCCGAAGCCCAGAACAGGCTTGTATTTTTTTGCACTGTCTGTACACATCTCCACTGCCTGGTGAAGCACCGGGCAAAAGGCCAAGTGATTTCAGTCATATGAAAAATGTGGCTATCTCCTAGAATTGCATTTTTAAAATGTGTGGCATGCTTTGTTGAAATGTATTTTGGAATGTTGACTTTGGATATAGCCACATTAGGTTATTTATTGCTTTGAAAATTTATCGATAGCCTGTAATTCAATAGCCAACCTTCTTTCATGGTATTTCTTTACTTTTCAGATACGACTTTCTACCAATGGAGAAAATAAATGTGTGTGTTTTGCAGCATGGAGGGGTGGAGGTAAGGTGGTAAGATGGGTGAGTCATAAAAGTATAAATACGGCTATGATTTAACCTTATTTTGTAACAAAAGAATCCCAGTTGGTGAGCCAGCATTTTGTAATGGTTTAATGGATAGGCTTTACAGAGAGACAGACATGAGTTCGATTGACGTTTGGGCCACTTCTAGGTGCAAGCTGTTAAATTTCTCTCTGTGTTCTTACCTATAAAATGTGGATAAAAATACCAACTTCAAAAGTTGAGAATGATACTAAATAACAGGCTGCAAAACATTTACAGTATAATGCTTGGCACAAGGTAAGTGCTCAAGAAATTGTGGCTATCATTTGTATTATTATTACCACTATTATTTACAGTTAAGGCTGCTCAAGGTAGGCATCATTGGAATCAGGAAGTTTGTAGATGCTGGCGGTGAGTGGTCTAAAATAAATCATGTTACTCTTTAAAGAAATCTAACCTGAACCATAGAGTAGGTTTGTTAGAGAATGTAACTTTATATACAATGTTTAAGCAACAGAAAAAGCCCAAAGGTTACATGTAGTAGGAAGAAAATTATATTCTAAGGAACACTTTCAGACTTTCTGAGAAGTTTAAAATGACTTTTATCAAGATTTCCAGGTTGCCAAGCAGGTTTTTTCCTATCACATATTCAAAAATGATCATTCTCTTTTATTTGCCAAATAAAGAATGTTGAGCATGAACAACAAAATTGCATCTTGGAGCCAAGGGGGCTGCCAGCGGCTCACTGGCTAGGCAAGAAGACAAGGTTGGGGATCTTCACAGAGAAGTGCCCTGCCCCTCTCAGGAGCCAACCACCTCCTCTGGCCAAGGAGGAAAATGAGAGCGAAAAAAAATCTAAGATGTTTAAAATGTTATCTACTTAGATTGAAAGAGAAGAGAAGCAAAGAGAGATACAGAGACAGAAGTTCTCATTACTTTTCTAAGTATTATAAATAGTGCTTCAACCAAATGGGTGAATGCCTGTGGGAGATACAGGCTTCCAGTTACTGAATGAGTAAGTCACAGGGATAAAAGCCCAACATGGGAGATACATAGTCAACAGAACTGTCGTAGTTTATGTGGTGACAGGTGGCAGCTACCTGTGGTGAGCACAGCATAACATATAGAGCTGTTGAATTACTATGTTGTATACTTGAAATCAAGGTAACACTGTGTGACAGCTATACTTCAGTTCTTCAAAAAGCAAGAAAACAATAGCTCTTTAAAGAAATAAAGAAGTTTTTTTTTCTAGTTATATGAATTTGTGAAGTCAATTATTTCAAATAGTTCTTGGCTTCAGTTAATCTTCCCCAGCGTATCCGTTTACACGTGCATTTCCCTCACGGCTAACTTGGAACCGTCATGGTTTACTCCCCCCACACTTGTACCTAAAATGACTAATGAAGGCTAGACATAGCATTAGAGCCCCTGTTTTATGGTGTTAATTTTTATTTTCAAAATAGAATAAGTTCAGCAAAAATTAACCGGAAGACCTTGAAAAGCTTTGTAAAATGTCTGTTGCCTTGCATATATCAGCAACTCATCTAAAGGGTCTGCAGAAAAATGTTTCTATGTAGTCAAACAAAATAGGATGCTGAGCAGTGTGAATGCCGATGTCTCAAATGTCTGCCTGAAACGGAAGGCAGCACGTTTGGAGGGGCTGACATATGTGGAAGACCATCATGATGCTCTAAGTAAACTTGTTTATATGTCCTTCTCCAAAAGACAATGAGATATATCTATCCTGAATTCTAAATTTTTCAGATTCTAAAGCATATACTTTTATTTACTTCTTTAAAAATATTTTTGTCTTCCTAGAGAAATATAATTTTCAAATTTTCATGAAGGTTCAGATAACATAGGGTAGCAATGAGTAGGATATCTCAGAGACTGAACATGTTTGAACTTTTTCAATTATGTGTAGGAACAGAGAAGCAGGAATATATAACAAAGTATAAACATTTTTAGCATATCTCATTCACAAATATGCATTTATCAATAGGTATTTCATTTATTATATATATACATACATGTATATATGCACAGAAACATTGAAATGCATTTTGCATGTATAAACTTGATTCTATCTTAAATTTTTAACTATGTCTGACTTCTTTGAGGTTTATCCATGTTTAGTAATTCCGGTTTAGGGATGGTCTTAGTTTAGCACGAAGGGACATATTTTTTCTCTCCTGGAGAATTACCTAAATCTCCTTAGAAGGAAAAAAAAAAAAAGAAACATATTTTATCTGCAACTGAGCTTTTACAAATTTAGGGAAAGAGTTATACTCTTAACCAGACCAATTTTGCCAAGGACAGACTGGGTTCAAATACCCTAAACTATCCTCTCAAGAGTACACTCCTTCCTCTGGGCTTTCTGGGAGCCCAGTGCCCTACATATTTCCATCAACACATGCTCTCACTTTGCTTTTCTATCCTAGGGAGATAATAAAATAAGAATGAAAAGAACATGACTTATGACAATGACAGATGGATTTTATAGTCACTTCTACTATTTACTAGTGGTCTGACTTTGAGTAGGACTTCAAATAAATATCACAGTATGAATAAAAAAATCACACTATGTTACACAATCTAAAAATAGCCTAAATTCTGACATCTTTAACAAATTCATATATTTTTCTAACTTTGAGATCATGGTTTAGACTTTTGCTTTTTTGTGGGTTTTTTTTTTTCAGTTCCAGAAAATCTTTTTGATTATTTTAATTTCCTTAAAACTTCTTTCTTATGTTTTCAATTAACTCCCATTTCAATTTTCTTCTGCTCTTCCTCTCGTTTATGTGTCTGTATTCTAACTGTTCAAGTGATTCAGCTTGGTTCTCTTTTGAGCCACAGACTCCTTCCAGATAGATAATTATTTTTCTCTGGGTCAGTGGATGTGATACCCTTTCCACCTATTTGGATTATCTTATGAGGTCAAGTATGAATACATGACAGTCATTGGCAGAAATAAAAATGGTGTTTTCTCTATTGACTCATTGACAATGGTATTGTAAATCAAGGACCTCTCTATGAGGCATGTCCCAAGGGATGCCTCTGCTCCCAGACACCAGCCAGAAGAGGTGGGCTCTAACCAAACACAACTACTCCATCTACAAGGTTCCATCAGAATTGGGGGAACAGCCAGCCTTTCACAGGAGAGCAATTAGTGAGAAGGAATAAGCCCCCTCTTTTCTTCAAAGGATTCCTTCTCCAAGGATAGTTGGCCTCTACTCTAGAAAACCCAGAAATCTGTTTACTTGCATGAGTTTTTCCTGATAGAGACACCATTTTTGAAGACTTCTGGTTCCCAATCCTCTTACAATTGCAAGCAAACTTGCACTTACACATTCTCTCTGAAGATGTAGTAGAAGTCTACACATATCTCAATAAAAGATCTGAATCATTTTGCTGGCTGGGATACACAGAGTGAATTAGAAAGGCAGGAAAAAATCAGAAACAAATGCTGAAGTCACTGATTTCTAAATGTTTTTTTTCCCCAGACTTAGAAAACATAGTCAAAGCACACAGCAGAAATAAAGTGGCCTTGAGAACTCTGAGAGAAGGGAGAAGGATAAGACTGCCATTTATTCACTAAACTATACAAAAGTAAACTACTTAACCAGAGGAAAAAAAATCAGTGACTTTAAATAAAGAGAATGCCAGTTAGGCAGTGGTAACTATGTGAAAATGAGTACTCTCTTGTTACCTGCAAATTATACACACATAAAAGTTTAGAGAATAAACTAGAAAAGGGGATGAGAATGGAGATTAGATGAACACATATACATGCAAGTACATTCACACACATGCACACATTTAAAAATGTCCCCATTGTAAGAAAAAATTAATTTAAAAATAAAATATAACCAAGATAACTGCAAAACTTTACTGAAATGAGAAAAGTTGAATAAAAAGAGACAAGTATTCTGCTGCTAGAGAAGGAAGTTAATTTTTACCAACACCTCATTTTTTCCTCAAAGTTAATCTATATATTTAATTCAGTCTCCATAAATTGATCAATTACTCTAAATACTTCTGAAATGTTTAGAAGGCGTGAGTAGAATAAAAGAGTGTTTATAAAATAGTATAGGTAGAGGAAGTTTATATGGCCAGATAGTATAACATGGAATGCTACCACAGTAATGAAGTCAGGTTAGTATTAATGCTAGCATAAAAAGGTAAGTAAAAAAAAATATCTATGTATCTATCAGATAAGGACAGTGTCTATCTATGCATGTGCACATAACAGATCATCTAAGAAGTACCACAAATCTCAAATCAATAAAGGATTAAGCCACAGAAAACTCAATTACAGGCTTAACTCATATCATTTCAGATGAATAAAAAGTTGATTGTTACAAAAATATATAATTAATATTTTAAACTTAAAAAAGTAATTAACATAGGCAAAAGTTTACCTGGTCTTTCAAAATAAACATTTTTTTTTTACAGATTTATTTATTTTAGAGAGAAAGAGAGAGCCAACGAGCGGGGGTAGGGGTAGAGAGAGAGAGGGAGAGAATCTCAAGCAGACACCCCACTGAGCATGGAGCCCAAGGTGGGGATTCACTTCATGACCCTGAGATCATGACCTGAGCTTAAATCAAGAGTCAGTGCTTAACCAACTGAGCCACCATGTACCCCTCAAAATAAACATTTAAAACAAAAAACAAAGGCTTCTCTCTCTCTCAAATAAATAAGTAATCTTCAAAAGAACCCAAGCATACCAGAGCTCAACTGAAACTGTAAAAAAGAATTGTAATTCATAAAAATAAAAAATATACATTTTTTTTCATGTTAAAAGCATCACAAAAATAAAATATTACTAGCCTGGGAGAATATTTGCAACAATAAGACAAAAATCAAATAAAATGTCTTATAATGAGTTTTATTCACATTAATAAGAAATATCAGAAAGGGAGACAGAACATGAAGACTCCTAACTCTGGGAAATGAACTAGGGGTGGTGGAAGGGGAGGAGGGCAGGGGGTGGGGGTGACTGGGTGACAGGCACTGACGGGGGCACTTGACGGGATGAGCACTGGGTGTTATTCTGTATGTTGGCAAATTGAACACCAATAAAAAATAAATTTATTATTAAAAAAAAAGAAAAAAAAAGCGCACCACCATAAAAAAAAAAAAATACAAAAACAAACAGGTAAACCAGGTAATGTATTTAACAAGCAATTCTGTAATGATAAATCATAAATGACAAATAAACATGTCAAAT
This sequence comes from Vulpes vulpes, assembly GCF_048418805.1. Classification (NCBI taxonomy): domain Eukaryota; kingdom Metazoa; phylum Chordata; class Mammalia; order Carnivora; family Canidae; genus Vulpes; species Vulpes vulpes. The sequence goes on from NC_132788.1 coordinate 28,993,107, forward strand.
GTTTATTTCGTTTATTGTCAAATTATTATACTTTATTTTTTTTCATTTTTTTAAAATTTTTATTTATTTATGATAGTCACACAGAAAGAGAGAGAGAGGCAGAGCCATAGGCAGAGGGAGAAGCAGGCTCCATGCACCGGGAGCCCGATGTGGGATTCGATCCCGGGTCTCCAGGATCAAGCCCTGAGCCAAAGGCAGGCGCTAAACCGCTGCGCCACCCAGGGATCCCAAATTATTATACTTTAAAACAACTTCTGTAACCTTTATTCTTGACGAATTAGCATCACTTTAAAAATTGATAATATTGGTGGTGTCACATGTTTGGGAGGAAATAAATATTGATATAAACTTTCTGGAAACTATTTTGCATTATGTATATTGAATTTTAATAGGTTCGTAAACTCTGATCCAAATACTTCTTTTTCCCATATGTACTCTAAGAAAAAACGTGCAGCTAAAAAAAAAGATTTATAGCAAATATATTAAATAGGGAGTTATTTACAGCAGTAAAAATGTGGTAGGAACTTAAATGATCAACAAACTAAATACGGAAGTTGATTGTGATACTTGCATATATGAAGATGCACCATACAACTATTTAAATGATACTTGCATGCAAGGCTCTTCTTGAAAAGAAAATTATGCTTTTGGCATAATGGCAAATGATAAAATGCATAATTCAATATTGTGTATAAAATATAAGTTAGAGTATATAAACAATGTACAGAGAAAAATATTATGTGGAAATGACTGTTAGCAGCGTCTCCCTTTGAATGGCAGAATTTTAAGTTAACCCTTTTATTATTAATAGAAGTTTTTTTAAAATTCATTTTGTTTATAGTCATCTTGGCTCAGCAATTTTTCTTAGGTTGAATATTTGCTTTCCCAATTACTGCACTAGGGAGCAAATGCATGGTTGCTGTATATTTCACCATAATAAACTGACATTTTTTAATAGAGTCATTGATTAATTCAATTACTCTGTGTCTATTTTCTCCCAAACTAAATAACCTCTGGGTGGATTAAAATTCAATTTCAGATCCTCTCAGGTAAATCTAAAACTGTAGGCCAATCTGGAGAGAAAGTACCTTGACAACATATTCACTCAGAAGTTGTCAAAGTCATATTCTATCACCGTGTTATTGTGTCAAACCTGCCTCCAGAACAGTTTAGGTAGAGCTTAGTTTATGTGCTAGCAGTTTTCCCATTGTGCAATGTCTACTTGACTAAGTTGACTAAAAGGACTTTAACCTTCTCTATCGATCCACCCATCTCGGATTGTGTGGCATAATGAAAGAAAAAAAGAAAATCTCAATTTAATTTCTATAGGCACAAACTACATTCTCCATTCTAATTTTACCATTCTCTGTACCATTGTATGATTGTATGGCTTGGTATTGACAAATTAAGCCTTATATTTAATGATTTAAATAAGAATGATCCAAGAGAGACAAATAAAAAGACAAATGTAAAGGAACTGGCAATTGCTATTTTGTAAAAGGCAAAAAGGATAAGCTAATGGCAACTGGGCAGGAGTTTAATGAAGATAAGAGGCAAAAGCTCTCTTTTGCTTTGCCTTGTTCCTTGCTAATCTCCTCCTTTTGGTCAAATGTATGCAGGGAAAGAAACCGACAAAGAACACAAAGTTAACTGAAGCTAACTTCTTATGAATTCCTTATTTAAAAATATAAAGTCTTGTTTTATAAAGTTCTGGTATTTTAAAAATCAAATCAGGCGCACAAAGCAATATATAATTTATGATTATACATAAATGGCAAAATAATCTAACAGTATGCCAGCATTTATAGGAAGGTAGAAAAGATGAGTTCTCCAAAATAATCATTGCAAACCCCACTGTTCTTTTTTTGTCCATAAGAAACACTCCCATCTCTTTAAGATACAAATTATGCTACTGCCAGAGCTGGTACAATATCAGTGGAAACAACTCTATCAGGCTTCCTATTATAAACTATAATTCTAGGCTTTATAGCTTGGCTCTTTCAAAGTAAAGTATGTTGGGCAGAGACTAAGCATACAAATTGCCAGCCAAAATACATTAAATCTGGTTGAGCTGTCCTTTTTTGGAGAATGCAAATTGGAGTGTTCTGCTCTGCATGCAGTTAGTGCTTGGCATGGGCCGACAAGAATGCCTTCTGGTATTGTGACCAAAAAAAAAAAAAAAGTTTTAAGAGGCAAAATCTGAAACAGATTGGTTATTATTTCAAAATGTACAAATTTCAAGTAGTTACTGTTAAGGGTTTTAGTTCATGAGAAAAGTATTTTATCTAACACCGTGTAACATAATACACATAGTCTAAGCTTATGGGAAAATGTCCACTCAATGGTGTCCTTGTAATTGCAGCATTTAAAGGACTCATTGACTCATGGTGGTGCCCATGATTACTGTCTTCTACATTAACTAAAGGAAAATGGCTTAGATTAGCAGATGTCTCTTGTAACTAAAAGCTATGCTTATGAATTTTGCTTCAAAGATGTCAGAATAAAGAATCCAACCTGGGGACGCCTGGGTGGCCTAGTGGTTGAGCGTCTGCCTTTGGCTCTGGGCATGATCCCAGAGTGCCAGGATTGAGTCCCACATCGGGCTCCCTGCATGGAGCCTGCTTCTCCCTCTGCCTGTGTCTCTTCCTCTCTCTCTCTCTCTCTCTCTCTCTCTCTCTCTCTTTTCTCTCTCTCTCTCTGTGGCTTTCATGAATAAATAAATAAATAAAATCTTAAAAAAAATTCAATCTGAAAGCATTCTGGTCATACCACCAAGTTTAAGTTTTGCCCTTTGGTTATCCTATATCTAGACATTCCTTTTTTAATTTAAGCATATAATTAACATACAATGTTATATTAGTTTCAGGTATACAACATATTGATTCAACAGTTACATACATTACTCAGTGCTCGTCACAGTGTGACCTATGTCATGTCACCATACAACATTATTACAATATTATTGACTATATGCCCTATGCTGTACTTTTCATCTCTGTGACATATTTGTTTTGTAATTGGGAAGTCTGTACCTCTTAATCCCCTTCAGTTATTCACCTCTCCCTCCTTCCACCTCCCTCTGGCAATTACCAGTGTATTCTTTGTGTTAAGGAGTCTCTTGTTTGTTTGTTCATTTGTTTTGTTTTTTAGATTCCATATATAACTGAAATCAAATGATTTTTGTCTTTTTCTCTGACTTATTTCACTTGGCATAAATTACAAATCTCTTTTTTAAAAGCTCATGGAGGTTGATTTCTTCTTTTTCCTTCCTTGGCACTAGAGTATTAGCATAGTAACAGGGTGTTATTCTAAGGTAACAGTTGATGAATCTACATCTATTGGTCAGTTGGTGACTCATTCAGTCTTTTCAAAATTACATTAAAACTTGCTGGTGTTCCATTCATTCAAGAATATTTACTTGAGTTTCTTTTGTATGCCAGTTACCGTGGGAATAGGAGAAAGATGAAGAAGGTTCTTGTGTTTTATTTATTTATTTATTTATTTATTTAATTTTTTTTAATTAATTTATTTATTTTTTTTGGTTCTTGTGTTTTAGACTGATAACAAAAAGTGTGCAAATTTATTAGTAACACTTCTGTTGTGTTATCAGCTTCAGGGACCAGAAGAACAATTTTAGAAAATATAAATTGGTAAACTCAGGTGAAAAATTTTTTACTCATACTTGCCTCACTTTAAAATTGTATTTTAATATGACATATATGTAAAATAAGAATTTTTTAAAAAAGAACATTTCACAGGGCACCTGGTTGAGCATCTGCCTTAGGCTCAGGGCATGATCCTGGGGTCCTGGGATCGAGTCCCACTCGGGCTCCCCGCAGGGAGCCTACTTCTCCTTCTGCCTGTGTCTCTGCTTCTTTTTATGTCTCTTATGAATAAATCTTAAAAAAAAAGAACATTTCCCCTTTTTACATAATCCCTATCTTTTAACAACTGTAGAAAACTTTTCCTGAAAAAAAAAAGTTGACTATGGATTCTTTGTTCTTTGATACTTGCTGATGAATGTAATATTTCCTCGAATATAAAACTACCTAACTTTGTCCTTCCTTTAACTTCATATTTGGGAACTTCATGATAAATTTGTTTCTCTACCAGCTAATAATGATATTGGCTGCTAAAAATCAATAAACATGAAAAGTAACGGCCTCCAACAATTTACTTTTATTAGATCTGCAGAGAGTATTCATATCATTTACCCTGCAACTCAGTCTCCGATTTTATTTTATTTTACTTTTTCAACCACTACCTTGTTGTTGTTGTTGTTTTCCTCAGGTAGAAAAGGAAGAGGAAAGTGAGGCAAAATTCAACTAATGCATCATTTTGACACATCCGTTGTTTGGTCAGTGGTGTGCAGTCTGCTATTTCTGATATAATAAATGTTTACGGTACTTCCAGTTTAATGAATGCCCTAGGCTCCAGGACTTGTCTGTGTATTTCCGTGGCATATATCTTTAGTGAGAAAAGGATGGTGTTGTCTGTTTAAACTAATAGAAAGTAAAGCTGAATGGAAAAATTAGATTCGAGAGCAGCTGCCTCACTGCAGCTTTCCCAGGGAATCGATACAGAACTGTGGGGAGCATGGCCAGGCAGGAGTGGCAGCTGTGGGGTCAGTCAATTAAAGCCAAGGAAGTGAGCAGAAGGATTGGAAGGAACACAGGTTTCATTTGGAGTTAGTTAAGGTCATTGTTTCAATAACCAATAATTTTCTCATTTATTCTGTGAGAATTGAATAGGAATTTTCTCAAAGAAAATCTAATAAGGAAACATCTCATCCTCTGCCGGCCACAGGAGATGCGCCTCAGAAAAAATGACAAGATTAATGAAGGCATCTGTAACACAATTAATATTTAGGACAAAATAGACGGTTGGGGTAAGACAATCAATGGCATCCTCTTTTTAAAAATTGTTTTTTAAGAATTAAAGAAAATGAACCAATAATCTAGAAAGTAACTATCTGGCTAAAACAGATTTGTTATTGTAAACAACTGTGTGTAAACGGTCTCCTGAAACCCTTTCTTCCCTTGTTTTGTTAATATTTTGGAAGGTTGGGATCTACTGAGATAGACTTCCTGCCCGAGTCCTGTGTTCCACAAAATATCCCTCTTTTAAACATTTGTAAGTGTTTGTAAGTAAACTAGGAGTCTTAAGAGTATTCAATACATTGCTAGAATGTAAAAGTGAACATGGAAATGAAATCCAAGCACAGATCTCAATGACTGCAGAGGCAGCCTGTCCTCCAAACCATGACTCTGTAAAAGGCTGATAGTAGTAGCAAAGCATCTCATAAGATCCAATACTCATTCCTAATAACAGTTCTTAAAGATATGTACATGTATCTCAATGCATGAAATAACGCTTCCTCAAGTTTAAAGGTATATCCTAAACTGCAAGCAAATCTCATCATTAGAATTAAAATCCATTCTTACTATACAGGATAGGGTGCTCCATTAGAGCTATTACTATAGTATTCAGAAAAATTTCTGTGAAATTCAAAGATTGATAAATTCTCTTCTTGTTGAAACATTTTCTTCTCAAGGTCCTGGGTGGGATTGCTACTAGGTGGTCATTTGAAGTTCCTACTCCACTTTTCTATTATTATTATTATTATTATTAATTTCCCATGTCAAGGCTCAGTATTGTGTGTGCTTTCTTCTAGTCTCTACATGTACCCTGTTACAGCAATAATTTATTCAGTTTCAGGCTTTTTAGCACCTTATACATGCTAATGTACTCACAAACTAATAACTCTACTCTTCATTTCCTCCTGAGTTCTAGCTTTTGTTCAAATGTAAATTATCTTTATATACATGTCTAATGGGAAATCAGAATTGATCTAAATTAACATACAAAGATTCTCTTGATCCCATCACCTCATCAAATAAACAAAAAAGAACAAAAACAGTTAAACAAACAAAACAAACACACGTGAACACAACCCCCAACCAAACCAACCAATTTGCTAGTTTGCTCAACTAAGGAAATGGGCACCATTTTCTACCCAGAACAGATGACTATTTTGACTCTGTTCTTGCTTGTTATCACTCTCTACCTCCGACATCTAATTCATCAACAAGTATGCCTCCCAAATCTATCTTAACTCTATTTTTAAACTCCACTGATGGGACCCAATTAAAACTACTTTTATCTCAACACCTGGGTTCCACCATTGCCATTTAAATGGTCTTCCAAATAAATAAATAAATAAATAAATAAATAAATAAATAAAATAATATATAAATGGTCTTCCTGTTTATATTCTTGCCTCTTATAATCCATTTCCTCACAATGCACAGGACTATTATTATTTATATTACTTAATGCACATAAGATCACACATTCTTTTCTTTAATTTTTCTATGAATTATCTGTTACATTAGAACAAAACCTAAATGTCTCCAGTGCATTTAGTAAAGCCAGGCATGATCGAGGCCCCTGCTTGCTGGGCTAGTCCAAATCCTCCTCACCTCTCTAGTTCTATAGTACTTCCTTCTGTTTCCAGAAAATACTCTAAGCCTATTTGTGACTCCTTTTATCAGGCTGTCTTTCTTATCTGAGCCTGAATACCTATTTTTAAAGATCTTATTTTTTTACTTGGGAGAGAGACAGAGAAAACACAAGTGGGAGCGGTGTTGGGGAGGGACCAGCACACTTCCCAATGAGCAGAGAATCTGCCACCAAGCTGGAACCCAGGACCCTGGCATCATGACCTGAGCTGAAATCAGACACTTTACTGACTGAGCAACTCAGGGTTCCCCTGAGCCTGAATATTTTTAAAAAGAGAATTTGTAACTCAAAATGTAAACAAGGAATGAAACATATGGTCTCTATAAAACACTAATTAAACATGGTTAATAAAAAATATAATAATATAAATGACAAGAACAAAATAAAAAATTATATTCCCTGTTATATTAATACTACAAATATATTTTATTAATAAATATGTATAATATACAGAAGGATATGTCCAAAATCTAAAATCTTCAGTTATTTTTTTATTTTGGAGAAAATAATAAAGAATACTAATTTTATTTTTATATTTTATTATATCTTAAATTTTCTTTAATAATTATGCATACTAAGAATGATGCAAAGCTTAAAGTTTATATCTTAAAATTACATATCTAAATTTTAATACGAATTTCTAAATAATCTTTAATTGATTTTCCTTTTTTGTACTTTTAAAAAATATATATTTATTTGAGAGAGAAAAAGAGAGAGCATGAGTGGGGGAAGGGATAGAGGGAGAGAGAGACAGGTAGACAAGCAGACTCCCCCATTGAGTGTGGAGCCTAATGTGGGACTCAATCCCATGACCCTGAGATCATGACCTGAGCTGAAATCAGGAGTCAGACACTTCACCAGCTGAGACACCCAGGTGCCCCTGCATCTGATTTACTAAGTGCCTATTAATATGGAGACTTTTTCCTGCTGAGAAAAATGTCAACCATCAAGCACTTGCCAGTAAACAAAAAGTGGTTTTATAGCTTATACAATACCTGTTTTAATATAATTATAAACTATGGGGTGTTTGGAAAACAGTACTATGTTACAGCATGAAATTATTTTTAATCATGTGCTTTGATACCCTGAAATAATGTCAAAAATGCAATCATTTGGGGAATATAAATAATAGTGAAAGGGAATAAAGAGGAAAGGAGGAAAAATAAGTGGTAAATATCAGAAAGGGAGACAGAACATGGAAGACTCCTAACTCTGGGAAACGAACTAGGGGTGGTGGAAGGGGAGGTGGGTGGGGGGTGGGGGTGACTGGGTGGCGGGCACTGAGGTGAGCACTTGACGGGATGAGCACTGCGTGTTATTCTGTATGTTGGCAAACTGAACACCAATAAAAAATAAATTTATTAAAAAAAATAAAAAAATAAAAAAACACTTGAGTATGTTTAAAAAAAATGCCAGAATCTGACTCTTAATTTTGATATTATTTCCAAATTAAGTTAGAAAAAATCCTGAGGACTTTAATCTTGGGGAGATTATATATTGATTTTTAAACTATACATTCTCAAACACTACAATTAACAGGTTATATTTTTTCCACATAAAGTGTAGATCAGTCCTGTGGATTACCTACTGCATTGGAATAAAATTTAAGTCTATGTGTTCTGCTCTGCAAAACCACAGTTTACTTGTCCTAAATGTGGCTGCCTCTTAGCCATAGATCCATTTAGTAGCATAGTTTTCTCTACAATTTAATAGTGTACATGGAAAAATGTAGGGCAAATTACACATATTTCAAAGATGCTGCAACCAAATACTGACACTGTACAACACTGAAAACAGCATATTAAGTAAAGGTAAAATTTAGGCTAATTAGTATATGTCATAAACATTAAAAAAATTGTGTAGGAATAAAACAGTCACATTTAAATGACAGCTGCTGATATATACCAGAGCATTTTATTCAATAAACACTGATATGCATCCCCTGGGTGACATTATGTAGAAGTAACTGAAATAATAACTTTATAGGTGTTGGTACTTTGTCTATGTAAAACAAACTTATTTAATTCTTCAGGTGGAATAGATTTTCAGAGTCATGCAAACAAAGTTTGCTGAATATGGCTATTTGAAATTATCAGAATTTCAAAAGCAAGTATCTGAATTTAGAATTGTTTAAACTCTATTACAAAGGATTAATCATAACACTAAAGAGTCTAAGGAATCAATTACTTTTTAAAAGGCAAAATTCATCTCATTAATTTCCCAGTATTATTATACAATTATATTTTTCAGCGTTTACCAAGATAAAATTAGCAGAAAATTTGTTGGAATATTAAAGAAAATATAATATTTATAAAACTTTGGATTTTAATGAATGATTAATTTAGTGAAGCAAGCTAAGATATAATTTTCCAAAACAATTTCAAAATAAATGATTTGATGTTAGTTTCATTTTTTTACTTAAGGTTATGAATTCTGTTGAGTTTCCTTTATGTGAAAGGCATACATCTGAAGATAAAATCTATATTATCAGGGTAGGTTGGAATTCTGTTCCCCTCATGATTTTCACTATGTGCTTGAACTGTTAACACCAAAAATAAAAGTAAATGATGATCCAAATATTTCAATTTGACCTCAGAGTGTCATATATTATTTTAATGACCAACCTACAGTACCATTTTCATCACATAGTGGCTTTATATTAATAGGAAATGGCAAGAACGAATGAAGACAATAAAATGATTATAACATTGTAGAATGTAGGAATTGGAAGAGACTTAGAATCAATCTCTTCTTACTCTTAATTTTATGCATGAAGGAACCCGGTGTTTTCCCCAAGATCCAAGTTCAACTTGTATCTTTTACCCTTTACCTCCCTTATTCTGCTTCCTAATAGAAAGAATCTGATTATCTTTTAAACTATATTAACAAATCTCTTTAAAACGTGCTCTCCATATCTATAAAGAGCAATTACACTTTCCTAATTTATATATGCATGTCCCAAAACTGCCATCTTTAAAACAAAAATAAAAACAGAACACGGAATAAGAGCCTCCTTGTAATCACAGACAAAAAGCCATAATGTTCAAAGCTAGAGACATCTTTGGGTTAAAAACTTTTCCTCACAAGTGATTTGTGAGACTCATACAAAGAGCAAGTAGAAAGTACTTATTGTATAACTCATAAAACACTGAACCCCAGAAAATTTTGTGAAATATTTACACACTAATCAAATGCTTGTTGTAGAGAGTTAGCTTCTAATTCCATAAAAACTTTGGAAGAAATTATATATGTATATAATACTGTGTTTTATAAAAAATAAAGTTACATATACAATATATAATACAAAAGAAATATATATAAAAGTTAATATATATATGGACTTATACACATAGAACACACACACACACCACTAGAAATAGAATTCTTTAATAAAATTATTCCTTACCGATATTACAAGTCTATATCATATCTTACCAGTTTGCTCTCTTCTCATTACTAATTTCTGCTTCTGACTCTCTTTTTATGCCATAGCTTCCAATAACACAAATAATGAAAACAATATCCATTATATTTGTGTGGATTTCACAAAGAAGACAATGAATGTTTAAAGAGATCAAATGTACCTGATTTTAGTTTAACCTGAGTTTGTCAGAGGAAAAGGTGTCTCCATAAAAGCCTAAATGATTGCTATAAGTATAACTCAGAGTCTGTACAGAGGGAACAGGCTCTAAAAGAACCTATGATGTGAAAGGACAGGTAGTGTTTTAAAAATAGGCCAAAGGTTTGTAAGGATGAAGCAAAAAGATCAACAGTGATGATGTTTCATCAGTAGCCTGGAAAGGTGGCAAAGGAAGAAAATTGGAGAGTCCTGTAAATCATGCTTAAGATTTTGAACTTTTTCCTATTGAATTCATTGAGTAATTTTAACAAGCATTGTAGTGATTATCAAAGTTTTATTCTTTTAAAATTATTCTGATGTAGTAGACTGAAACTTTGGAGCAGCACTACCATTGATGCAGAGGGCAAAGTATACTGCAAAATGAGTTAGGAGGCTATTAGAATAATAGAAAAAGATTAAGCAAGAAAGGTGCTAATAGTGGAAGGAGGAGAACAGTGGGAAAAATGAGTATTTTATATACAAAAGAAGCCAATTTTTTAGATAATGAGAGGGGAAACATAAAGGATGACTCTAAGGTTCTTCCTATGGAAGTAAGTAGACAGACTACTATCTGCTAAGATAGGGAACGCAGGAAAGGGAGAAGGCCTGTAAGGGAATGTGAAAAGTTGAAATATATGAGTTTGATGTGCTATGAAAAAGTTAAGAGAAGAAGTTTAGCAATAAATTAGATATATATTTACATCCAGGTCTCAGAAGTGTAGGCTGGAAATACAAGTTGTGAAGTCAAAAGCTTATTTTATGTATCATATACAGTTTTCAAACATTAGGGTCATTATCTAATTAATAATAATGATATGATAGAAATTCTCATATTCTTCATTATACTCAAAGGTAATGAAGAATAGTTTAAATGGTTTATATAGATACCTTAACATCATATATTAACTACTAGCAGCATCTCCCAAGGTCATAAATATAGTTACCTGAGGCAAAACAAACATCCAAAATATTTAGTGACTTAAACCAGAATTTTGTTAGTATTACATTGCATTCTTTTGGAATCAAGAATTTGGACAGGACGCAAACTTACCTTTGCCTAAAATATCCAGGATATCAGCTGGGATAAATTGAATGGCTGAGAGTTACAGCAGGTGAGGGTTGCTCCCTAAACATGGCCTTTCCAAGTAGCTTTTCCAAAAGTCTAACCTTGTTTTCTTTTTTTTTCCTTCCTTCCTTCCTTCCTTCCTTCCTTCCTTCCTTCCTTCCTTCCTTCCTTCCTTCTTTCTTTCTTTCTTTTTCTTTCTTTCTTTCTCTTCTTTCTTTCTTTCTTTCTTCCTTTTCTTTCTTTCTTCTCTTTTTTCTTTCTTTCTTTCTTTCTTTCTTTCTTTCTTTCTTTCTTTCTTTCTTTCTCTTTCTTTCTTCTTTCTTTCTTTCTTTTTTTTCTTTCTTTCTTTCTTTCTTTCTTTCTTTCTTTCTTTCTTTCTTTCTTTCTTTCTTTTTTTTCTTTCTTTTCCGTATGGGTGTTTCATGATAGCTATTTTTTTTTTTACCAGGAGCTCAGGGCTCCAAGAGGAATAATACATCAATTGCCAGTTCTCCTCTAAACTAGATTTGGAACGAGCATAGCCTCATTTTCACTGTATTTTATTGGTCAAAAAAGTCAAAAATAAGACAAAATTCAAGTAGAGGGGACAAAACCCTCATCTCTCTATGTGAAGAGCATGAATGTATTTGTGGCCATCTTTAATCCACCACACCTATAACCCTAACACCGGTAGTTACTTTATGCTGCAATCAATTTCTACAAGGTACCCCTATAGGAAAGTGCCATCTTTAGCAAGTGATCAAGAAGTGTTTGTTCAATGTAATTCTAATGTAGAGATTATTTTGTTAATCATAAATTTAAAAAAGGCTTTGAATCATTTCCAATGCTTCATCATTTTGGACAAAGAAATGAAGGAATTTAGAATGCCATCCCAGAACTGTACTTCTGAATTTCTCAGAATTACAAATGTCTGCGAATTACTCAAACTGAGGCTCCAATGACAGGCCTTCCATATTCTGCTCGAAGATTCTAATTTTGGATATTTCCTCTTGCAAATATTCTCACTGACAGAATGTATTAGAGTAGTGTATAGAGCTCTACTTTAATGTAATTGATAGCTTGTTGCCCACTGAATATTAAGAAACTCAGCAGGAAGATGACTTCAAAGAAAAGGTCAAACCTTGCTTTTGGCAAAGAGCAAACTCCATACAGAGAATAATACCATTCTAAGTTAACCACTTTCTCAGAACAATGTTCTGATTCATATGGATGAATGAACCAAATCAAAAATGTTCCCAACTCATGCAATCACCAACATTATGTAAAAATGATGAAATGCCTTTGATTAGCAATCAGAAATACCAAACAATCAGGTATTGAGTTTTAATTTTCTTTTTATCCCTCAGAACTTTAAGAATGACATTTTATACTGTTTAAGTTCTTCATAAATTATTTTATAAAGAATAAATATTAATGTTGAATCAGCAATATAGTATGCAATACCACTCAACCAATTAAGAAAAAATGATATTGTACGAAGTGAATTATAACTGTTTCTTGCAGAATTATAGCATAACAGTCGCAAATCATCAATAGACATGCAACTCACAGAAGAGATTAATGGTTCAGTTATTCTAACGTATTAAATAATTATGATCAAAATGAGGAAGTACTGCACATGAAAACAGCAGCTGGAATCCTGGCTTTTCTGATTTCCCACCATGTAATCTGGGCAAGTCACTCAACCTCTCTAGGTGTCAGTTTTGTCAGCTATAAACTAAAGACATTGTCACTCAGACTAAAAGGTTACTGTAAGGATTCATCCAAATTATGTATTCAAATAGTATATCACAGTGTCAGTAACTAGCTATTATTTTCGTAAAGATTTATTTATTTATTTTATAGTCAAGAGAGAGAGCACACAAGCAGGAGGGGCAGAGAGAGAGAGGGAGAATCTCAAGCTGACTAGACTCCATGCCCAGCATGGGGAGTGGCTCAATTTCTTGACCCTACTAAAATCATGACCTGAGCCCAAACCAAGAGTAGGATGCTTAACTGACTGTGCCACCCAGGCACTCTGCTAGCTATTACTTTTATAAATATTATTCTTAATGTCACAGTAACAGCCGAATCACTAAGAGTTATTCCCACTTAAATATTGTGAAGTATGTGCAAGAAAGAATAGAGTATTATGTGATCAAAAATAAAGAAGTATATATATTCAGCATGAAAAGGCAAGATTTGAGGAAATGAAATAAATATAAGTGGCAAAGAAAGGTGAACAAAATTCTTTGCAAGTTATGAAAAATAGAATAAATGAGAACAAATAAATAGATAAGAATATGTGAGAAAAATCCTTCCAGGGAAGTGACTTTAATATCAATATAAAATATTTTCTAGGTGTTTCAATTGTTCATTATTACTTTTGTATAATTTTTTTATTGGAGTTCGATTTGCCAACATATAGCATAACACCCAGTGCTCATCCTGTGAAGTGCCCCCCTCAGTGCCCATCACCCAGTCACTCCAACCCCCGCCCACTTCCCCTTCCACTACCCCTTGTTCATTTCCCAGAGTTAGGAGTCTCTCATGTTCTGTCACCCTCTCTCATATTTCCCACTCACTTTTTCTCCTTTCTTCCCTTTCACTATTTTTTATATTCCCCAAATGAATCAATTGTTCATTATTGATGTTATATAAAATATGTCTCTCACAGACAAGAATCTATAAATGCAATATTTCCTAATGCCCTATTTTCTTACTCTCCATTTCATTCCCACTTACAATGTGTCACTGCTATGGTAAAGCAGACATCTCAGGGATTGTTTCTGTTACAATATTGCCTTCATTATAATAGCTAAGTTATTCTTCCATAGACATATTTTATCTAAAAGAGGGATATTTTTATTGATCCATTTAATCAAATTTTTATATAGTTTATAGATCCAAATTTGGATCTCTTTTATAACCCTTAAGTTGTTTTTCTTATAGCAAGAGCACATCTAAATTAACCTTATCTAAATTAAATTACTTTGGAATAAAATATGTTAAAATTAGAGACAACCAAGTCATTTTTATAGAATGGGCTCCACAGCTTCATCTCCTTATGGTACCAACAATTCCATATTTACCTTAATCATATATATATATATATATATATATATATATATATATATATATATACACACACACACATATATATATATACATATATATTTTTATATAGATTTTAAAATATATTTTATTTAAATTCAATTTGCCAGCATATAGTATAACACCCAGTACTCATCCCATCAAGTGCCTTTCTTAGTGCCAGTCACCCAGTTACCCTATATTTGTGAGGTATATATATATACCTCACTTGCTCAAGCAGCTCTTCTACTTCTGTTTTCTTTTTTTCTGTATTTTTGTCAGGGAGTCTCCAAGGGCTGTTCTCACATCCCTGGTTTCACTTCCCTCTCTTAAAATATTCAGCTGCATGCTATGTAATGACTTTTATAGATTTCTGCTTCCATCCCACAACTGCCTCATTACTGTCTCCTGCTGGAGAAACTATTTGGTGGCCCTTCTTAATGTACCCAAAGATTCAGGAAAGATGCACATCTATGTAACCCAGTTAGATATTTTCTACCCTCACCACTTGTTTCCTGGATACCAGAGAGTGCTATTTCTGTCTCATGTTTCAAAGACTTGCCCAGGAAAAAACTTCCCAGCTTCTATCGTTTTCTTTCTCTTCCTAGGCCACAGAAACTAAAATTACAATGTCTCAAAATGTAAAATAGATAATACTTTATCCTCCCTACTGAAAATTTAAGTACAGAACCCTCTCCACTTCTCTCTGGAAACTGACTCTTGGTAGCCCTCCCTGTCAAACATCCATAGGATGTGCAAGCAGTTTTACATCTTGCTTGGGGCCACTGTAGACTTGCCTGTGATCTAGCCTTATAAAATATTTGCCTTCCCAAAATATAAATCTCTAAAGCTAGAATCTTATTTAGCTTCTTAATTAAAAAACAATGATTATTGTAAATTCTATGTATTTTTTGCTTCTTTCTTAAAAGTTAGTCATATATAATTAACTCGATGGCAAATTTACAGAAGTACTATCTTTGGGAAAAGAGCATCTATTAGCAGTTAAGATTAATATTGATGTTTTCTATATAAAATTGCAAAAAAATGTCTTTCTAAATCAAAGAAAACTATGGCTTTATGTTTGCTGATTCAATCTTGTTGCAAAATACTAAAATACCAGATGATTATCTCTTTAGTTTTTTATTCTTTAAATTAAATGAGAAAAGATGGAACACATATAAAAATCAGCTATCTACTTACTGTACGTACAATCTTATAGAAAAATTATTACTCTAAATAATTGTGTGGTTTTATTTTATTTGTCTTAAAAGATGCTTAGCAATCATTTTTATGAAAGTATTTGTAAAGCTTGGTAATAATAAAGGTAAAGAGAAGTTCCATAGTAATGCATCTATAGCCATAGGTATGCCTTTAATTATAAGCAGCAGCAATATTTATTTATTTATTTATTTATTTATTTATTTATTTATTTATTTATGTTTTGCTTTATTTTAATTTCCCTATTTGTTGAAATTAAAAGCTGCTCATTTGGAAAGCACCTTGTTCTGTGAACTCCTAAAATCTACTCCCTAATTTTTTAAAAAAATATTTTATTTAGGGACATCTGGGTGGCTCAGCAGTTGGGCGTTTGCCTTTGGCCCAGGGCATGATCCTTGAGTCCCGGGATCGAGTCCCACACCAGGCTTCCTGCATAGAGCCTGCTTCTCCCTCTGCCTATGTCTCTGTGTCTCTCTCTCTTTCTCTTTCTCTCTCTGTCTCTCATGAATAAATAAAATCTTAAAAAATATATTTTATTTAAATTCAATTTGCCAACATATAGTATAACACTTAATGCTCATCCATCAAGAGCCTTCCTTTGTGCCAGTCACCCAGTTTCCCCATCCTCCCACCCGCCTCCCCTTCCACAACACTTTGTTTGTTTCCCAGAGTTCGGAGTCTCTCATGGTTAGCAACAACATATATTTAACAAAACAATTTTAAAAAGCTTTTATTTATCAGAAGCATGTATTAGCTGTGTGTCTTTATGTTAAATTCATGTTTCCCTAAATTAGATTGATTATACACTTACGGGATTTATTATTTTAACCAGTATGTATTAATTGTCTTGTATGTGCCAGATAATGATGTTTAACTGAGTGCTACAAATAAAATATGCTGGGATGCCTGGGTGGCTCAGTCAGCTAAGTGTCTGCCTTCAGCTCAGGTCATGATCCTGGGGTCCTGGGATCAAGCTCTGCATCTGGCTTCCTGCTAACCAGGGAGCCTCCTTCTCCTTCTTCTTCTGCCCCTCCCCCTCATGCTCATGCTCTCCCACTGTCTCAAAAAAATAAATAAAATCTTTTTGAAAAGAAATAAAATATGCTTGGAATCACTTTATATGGGGTAATTGAAAAGACTTGGGTTATTAAAAAATATTCCTACCCATAAAAGAAGAGCTACAGGATAATCTGCAATTAGTCAAGCAAGGAGGAATTCTAGGTAGAGAATGACCTACAGCAGTATTTTGAGACAAGAAAAAGAAAATGAAGTAACTGAGTATAAATGAAGCACAGATTATAAGAAGAGGAAAGTTTAGAGATGAAATTTGACGTTTAAAAATATAAACAGGAGAGGTTTCTGATTTTCATAAAGACCAAGTAAGCTACTATTGACAGATAAAAACCATCAAATCTGTACAAAATACAATAAAAACAAAAACAAACAGCGACAAAAACTGTTGGTACTAGAGTGCTATCAAAGGGAGGGGCACCTGGTGACTTTTCTTTTATCAAAACTTCTAGCCTAAGGGCAGACCCTAGTTGGTACCTTGTAGGAAGCTAAGATTCTGATAGAAAACCACAGCCATTCTGGCTCCAGAAGAACTGGAGGATAGAGCAACCACACAGCTGCTCTAGGCAATCACAGTCACTGGAAATTGGGATAGTGTTGCCAGAAGAGAGGCAGCAGAAGCTCCACATTCCAAATTCCATGTATAAACTCTGCCATTAAAGAAACACAGTTTATGGTTTAAGCCCTACCCGATGAAACACCAGCTAAAACAAACAAAAACCAGTACACTTGGAAAATATAACAGAATCTAAAAACAGCATCCAGGAAATAATTTTAAAAATAAGTTGATGTATGAAGAACAGAAGAAACATGACCCATGTTTGGTAGAAAAGAAAATCAGCAGACTCTGACCATGAGATATCCTGATGTTAAAATGAACAGAAAAGAATTATAAAGTAGCTTTTATAATGAAGCTCAATGATATCAGGAAACTGCCTGAAATGAATGAAAAATAATATCTAGAGTTCTCTAAAATGGTGGCAGCATCAATATTCCTAAGTAAGCTATTTCTTCTATAACCCTATCTTATGTTCCACTTACTTTGAACTCAACATCAGCACTTTCTATTTCTTTACTGTTCTTTCACCTTTCCTAATCAATTCTCTTCTGATTTTCCTTTTTTGTGTATGTGAAATAGTACATGGATTTTTCACTGGGAGATAAGGAGGCAACACAACTACAAGCTTTGCTGACTGTGTGTGAACTGAATAACAAATGCACAGCAAACAACCACCAACAAACTTTGAAAGAAAGGATGCAATCGATCACTAATCATGATGCATATGTATTATTTAGGTAGTGATTTGTGGGCTAAAGAGCTAGCAGCAAATTTGTGCTTCACATAATTACACATAGTAATATGTGGAGGTAACTGAAATTTGAATGTGTGTTGGGGATTTGGTATTATTTAACTAAGCTGCAGTAACTGAAATCCATGTGTATAAGGAACACTGTTAGTGAAACAGGGAAACTGAAGGACTCCCTAAAAATCTGCTTTGCTCCTTTTCCTGCTCCTTATTCTTGTTAGGATTTGCACCCTCACTTTACACATGCCTTATAATGCAAATAGTGTACTCCTCCTTGTAAGGGACAAGGAGTTAATGACTTCTTTAGAATAGATAACATCTAAGGAAGGAGCAGGTAAGAATGACTGGATAGCCATCATATGTGTACTCCAGATCATTGGAGCTAGACACCTTGATGCCAATATCTCTATGCCAAGACTTCCTTAGCTCCAAAGAAAACACCTGTGCTCTCCTCTTTGTTCTAACAGATTCCTGGATGCCTGAGAGGATACATACATTAGACCACAATCCTTCAGAAAAACCCTAGACCCTGAACAAAGACAAGACTCTTTCTCATTTCCTTTCTGAGTCTCCCAGGCACTGGGTTTGTACCTGCACACTCTATCTCAATGAACTGCTTTCACCTCCTGATGGTTCACATTTGATTTCTATCCTGCACTCAGCCAGGGACCCTCTCTCGGTTCGTCAATCTGGTCTGTTGGCATCACTTGTATATATTAAATTGAAAGATAAAAGATATAAACTCTAGCAAATTGGCCATGGATTGGACAAAATAAGAGATATTTAACTGAGAAGGAAAAAAGTACTTAAAATTAAACTCTTCACATAAACACAAGAGGAAGAGTTTCAAGTGAGACAGTCAGAATTTGAAAATAAATCTGAAAGGATGAGTAAGAGACAGAATGAGGAGTAACTATAGAAAATTTTTTAAAGCAGCAAAGTCATTGGAGCCTTTTAGAATTATTTTCAGAAACTGAAACTAATTTTAAGAATTGAATGGGAAAGTACTAATGTGGATGTAGCAATGTAGCTCAAGAGTTCAAGATGATGAGAGGTTTGTTTACTTCAGCGTAGTTTACCCCATCCTAAACAATATGAGGGGGTTGAAAGGAGGGGTTGAAAATCACAAGGGAACCAAAGAGAACTACAAGCATCATAACTTTGAGGCAGTGAGGTGAGGTAGCCGTCAGTGCTGGGGAAGGGCTTGAAGCTTTTATAACCCCAAAATAAGGGGAGAGGAAGAGAGAAATTTGGAAGGCACATTTCATGTTTTCATATGAGCTCTTTGAAGGAGGTATGTAGCCTCCTTGTTTCTCATTCTCCTGTGAAGGAGTAGGCATGGACATCTGCAGAAAGTAGTGGGAAGGAAGAGGATCAGTTATTTTTAGGAAAGAATGTCCAAATAGATGCCATGGAGAAAGAAAGAAAAAGCTGATTTGGAAAACGTAGGAGGATTATTGCAAAGTCATGAATCTCAGTAAAATTTCCATTTGTTATAGTCTGAGTTTGGGTTATCTTTCAACCATCCTAAAAAACCCATATATTAAACACAGGGCAGGTAAACTGCTATACTGAGCCAAATACTCAAGAAAAGGAAAGTCGTCTGGGGTCCATTTTCTCAACAAACTTAATAATTAACCTTTTAGGCCTTTGTATTTTTTAACATATAGATTCAATAGTCAAATACTGGCTATTAAGCAACTCATGGATCTCTACATTCACTATTGGAATTCGAACTATCACTCCATTTGCTGCATCTAGTGCTTGTATTGCCATCCTTAAATGCATGTAATTTAGAAAATGAGAAAAAATGAATAACAAAGGAAAAGAGACTTAATTTCAAGAATTCATATTATCTTTAGGATAATTTTCAGTGATGACAGAATAACATCACAAAAAGAGATATTATTTCAAGGTTTAATTAAATGATGTAAAGACATCAGTCAATAAAGATGATCCTTGGGGTGCCTGGTAGGTAGCTCAGTCTGTTAAACATCTGTCTTTGGCTTAGGTCATGATCTCAGTGTCCTAGAATCGAGCCCTGCATTGGGCTCCCTGCTCAGTGGGGAGTTGGCTTCTCCCTCTCCCTCTGCCTCTATGATCTCTCTTGCGTTTGCTCTCTCTCTCTCAAATAAATAAAGTCTTTAAAAAAATAAATAAGCATGATCTGGGCAGCCCAGGTGGCTCAGCGGTTTAGCGCTGCCTTCGGCCCAGGGCCTGATCCTGGAGACCCAGGAATCAAGTCCAGCATCAGGCTCCCTACATGGAGCCTGCTTCTCCTTCTGCCTGTGTCTCTGCCTCTCCCGCTCTCTCTCTCTCTCTCTCTCTGTCTCTCATGAATAAATAAATAAAATCTTAAAAAAACAAACAAACATTATCTTTGAGTGAAAAAAGAAAAAAATAACCCTAGGATAAGAATGTGAGCTGAGTTCTCATTTGTAGTTTAAATTCTGACCCATTTAGAGTTTTGCTGGAGTCTAGGCTCTGGGCTTCTTCTACATCTAAATCATGATTCCTTTACTTACTAGTAATGAAACATGAAACAAGTTACTCAAAATATTGCATCTACAAAATGGGTAAATAATAGTACCTAAATTGATTAAGTTAATACACATAAAGTGCTTAGAGGAGTGCCTGGCATGCAGTGAGTATTCAAGAACTGTTTAGAAATTATTATCAAACCAATGGTGGTTGCATGCTATTCATTCTCTGAACTCAAGATTTATTGAAAGATACAGCATAATGACATGATATATGTAATAAATTATTGTAAAGTTTGCGTGTTTATAATTTAGTCAATGTATTATTAATACGTGTGATATGTGAAAATTTCATAGAACTTTTAAGATTAACAGCAATAAACTCTATTTCATCAATAAATCTTAATTTTTAGTGTGTGAATGCTGAAAAGATGAAAAAAAAAAAAAAAAACAAAACAAAATCTAAACCCTGTGGCTAGAGAGAAATGCTGTGACTTTTCCCTAAACTGAGCTACTTATTTTTTTTCTTGAAATACACTGGGAAAAAGAAATATAAATTCTCTACTTATATACTTGATTTATGCTGTGATAACTTGTGCTCTAGAGAACTGTCAGGATACTTACTGAGCTGTCCTTTCAAAATAGCTCATTATTATATGTCTGGGGTTAAAATTTTCTGGAATACTAAGTATATATCCAAATAAGATTTGAAAATGTCTGTTACATAAAGGATTTTATATCTATATAATTTTCATAAAATATAGCTATGCAAAAATACCTTTAAAATAGAATGTATATGTGAATGACTACATGATTTTATATGTGTGCCGGAAATCATAAGTCAGATTCTTTCCTGATGAAGCCATTTCTCTAGTTGACAACTGTCAAAGCCATCTCAAAAACCCATGAATATTAAAGCACTGTTCACTGGCACATTTGGCATTTTGAAGTCAGGCAAATAGAACTCATGAAATATGAAAGGAGTGCTCCATGTCGCTTTGTAGAAAATGTTGCCATTAAGATGATATATGAGGAAATTCACACCTTCATCTGCTGGGCGTGCTCAACTGTATTTTCAATCAACTGTATTACTTTGCTTTGATAGTGTTACCATTGGATTATACCCTCCTTTTTCCTGACTTTAAGAGTTCCCAAAGCCAGGATTAAGTGGAAATTTTTAAATTATTTGCATGTGTAAGTCATGTTTTAAACGCAAGTGCATTATGTTACTAGTTATATTATAAAAATTAATAGAGTATAAAGATTTTTTTAAGATTTTATTTATTTATTCATTCATGAGAGACACAGAAGGAGAGAGAGAGAGGCAGAGACACAGGTAGAAGGAGAAGCAGGCCCCATGCAGGGAGCCTGACATGGGACTCGATCCCAGGGCCCCAGGATCACACCCTGGGCTGAAGGTGGTGCTAAACCACTGAGCCACCTGGGCTGCCCAAGTTTTTCTATTTTTACTCCTAGCATTAGGTCAGGAACCTTCCTAGGCACACATCCCTGTCAATTTTTTTTTCTTATATTACTGTTTTGTAGAATTCAAGTTTATTAGAAAATTGTGATGTTTCCTTCATATTCCAGCATTAGAAAAGCTTGTCCTGACTACATTTTCACCTGCTTAGTGATATTATAGACTTGTTTATTAAATTAAAAAAACATACTCTTTCTGGACATAAAGATTTTTATTTTGTAATTATTTGGAACAAAGCAATGCATTTTACTTTACCAAGTTTTTACTATTGTGAAACATAAAGATGAAAAGAGTTCTCACTCGTTCTAACAAAAGAATGTGTGAATGAATCAGACATATTAAAAGTCTTAAAACTTACTTTTTGTTATACTGGAAAATTACATATATGTCCCTATAAATATCAAGATAGCCAATCAGTGTAGTATTTAGGAATTATACTTATTGCAATAATACAAATGAAGTTACTTTTAAACAAATTTTCTACAGATTTATCCTGCAACTCTTTACATTTAACAATGTGAAGTCTTAAAATAGTTTTTCATTTAAAATAGGATACATCCTTGACTATTGGTGCAACAAAAGATACCTAAAGCAGTACACACGATGAGAGAATCCACCTTCAGTTCTATACTCTCTTTTTTATCTAACAAAGTATGAATGATTAACTTAGGATTTTCTGAAAGCAATATTTTATTGTAATTTTACCTACATAGTTTCTTAAGATAAGTGATTTAGTAAGTTTTTGTTGGCTTGTAAATTCATGAATCTGTGAACTTATACTGGTTGGACATATGTAAGATAGCTTCCTTGTTGTGTCTGTATCAAATCACAGAGTCTGACTTTAAAAGGAAAATTAAGCTCAAGATACAACCAAAGTGCAAAGTGCCTGTGCTGAATATCTTCATTCAACTATTGAGAAGGCATGCTTGTATTCATTTCCAAACTGCCTGAGTGCACATGCATGCATTGCCTGCATGTACACACACAGAAAATTCCTGTTAAGGAAGAATGAGGATCCAGATATGTTCTAGAATTATAGTTTATTTGCATGCTACTATGTCCCATAATAAAACATATAAAATGGAAATCTAGGCTGCAGCCAAGTTCTCAAGGTGCCTTATTAGTAAACAGCTCAGAGAGGATGGCAGGATAAAGGGTACTCGGAGAGCTGTGACCTCTCAGGGACAGAGGAGCAGAGGAGGTTAGATGAAGAGAAAGTCAGGGATGTGACTTTATGTAATACCTTATAAAAATGTATTACTTCACACATACAAGGAAATTAGATGGTTTGAAACAAAATCCCATAAAAGAACTATGCCTTGATAGGACAGTAAAACATCTTCATTGGGCCCTGACAATTTACTGGAGACACTGCTTTGAGCAGCAATATTATAGTCATGCTGAAAAAGTAATTTTAGACAGTCCAACTGATAATCTAGTATGTTTACAATTATTCATGGAGTTGGCAGGCCTAAGTTGGTAATAGTAAAATAAGGAGGATCGTAGGATGTAGGTAGAAAACAATTCAGGAGTCCCCACATAGCTCATTAGTCTCCCCAGGAAGACTTACTCTTGACCTATCTAGTAGGTTAGCAAACACTCTCTGCAAAGGACCAGATGATACAGTCTCTGTTACAACCAGTCAGCTCTGCCTTGTAGCAGGAAAACAGTCATAGAAAGCACAAGTGAATACGTATGACTCAGTTCCAATAAAATTTTATTTATGGACAATTTATATTTCATAGGTTTTTATGTCATGTAATATTAATCCTTTAAATTTTTTTGAACTATTTAAAAATGTAAATATTATTCTTAGTTCATGGGCCATACCGAAATACATGACAGGCCATAGTTTGCCAACCCCTGAGCTAATTTAAGGCAGGGTTTCCCGGGAAGTAACAGGTCCTTAGATCTTCCTAATTTATGTAGCAGGTGACTTGGTCTGATTTGAGAACCCAGACATTCTACTTTTTTGGTTATGGAATAAATGAGTCACAGAAACTATGAATTATAACTCCTCTCCAAATATTTATATAGAGGATGCCTTGATATCCCTCTATGTCCTCCAAACTATGAGAAAATTTTTAGTGTTTATAGAATATCTTGCTGTCATTATGGAACACAAGCATTTTGACAAGAGTGTTCTTGAAGGTCACATATAATGAATGTTCCTTCTAGAAACTGATAGTTTCAAAAATCACAGTTTGGTGGTGATGGTGGTGGTGTGTATGTATAAATATGTGTGTGTACACATAGGTTATAAAGTTGTTTGGAACTAGTTGTAAAGGAGATAAGATAAGCCATTAGAAGATAATGGATTTTACAGATGATAAGATTATACGATAAAGGTGGACTGAAGCAACTCTTTTTTTTTTTTTAAAGATTTCATTTATTTATTCAAGAGAGACACACATAGAGAGACCCAGAGACAAAGGCAGAGGGAGAAGCAGGCTCCCTGCAGGGAGGCTGATGTTGGACTCAATCCCAGGACCCTGGGATCACGCCATGAACCGAAGGCAGATGCTCAAACACTGAGCCACCCAGGTCCCCCTGAAGCAACTCTTAAACTAAAGAAGCTAACTTGCAATACTCAGGTAGTTGCTCCATAGGAGGTCTCAGAGTTACTAACTACTTAGCATTAAGTTTGTAGTATTAGGAGTTGTTCACAATTTTGACATAATATAATGATAAAGTCTTTTTCTAATTTCTTTGATTTCCCCCAATAAGATTTTAAATAAAAAAATCTGAGGATAATTCAAACTCTGAAAAACATGGTTATTTCTGTAGTGATTAAAGTCCTTTGTAAAATTAAAAGAAACAAACAGAAACCTCTTCTAACAGAGGTAGATATTATGTGTTTTCTCCACAATTGATACCATGCATGTCCTAATTTAATCTATTTCTATCTTCCAGAAAACAAAAACAAAAACAAAACTCAAATGCAACACTTCCAAAAGTTATGATTTGAGAATAAAGTAGTAATGGCTGTGTTGGCCTTGCAATGTACTATCAGCATCAAAAGATAGCATTCTGTTCATACCTAGAGAGGACCTAGGATAGATATTAGGAGTGCAAAAAAGATTTAAAAATCATGTTTTTCGTCATGTTTCTGTAGGGAAATTTTATATGCAACAGCACAGATAAGTACATTGGTTAGTACTCACCTTTTACCCCAGTTAAATTATAGTAAATGATTTCACTCTTACTAGAGGTTGGACATTAATTTCAGGATTAGTATTATACAACAAAATGTTCTGGCTCCCCTTTCCTTAATTCCTCTCCAATAAGGAAACTGACATGACTTTAAATGACTTTTAATTTATTTTAAAATTCACAACTTAGATCCTCTGATACACTGATACACTGATGATTATAAAACCTATTTTGTCCCTTCAAAATTTTAAATGAGAAGTTTGTATTTTAATATGAATTTCAAATTTCAGTTACCAAATTGACTTTGTATCAGGTAATTTCTGCTAAAGCTAATATAATATCAAAAACTGCAAGAACCAGAATGCTTTCTTCTATATTTGTTTTAATTAGCTCATTTGTAAAATTATTTTATACTCACTTAGGTTCATCTATTAGCTAAATATTTTGCTCATGTATTGGCTTTGTGACAGGAAAATCATTGTGGGTGATTTCATTTGAGGAAGGAGCAATGCTGACTTGAATGACCCATTAGAAAAAGATGGTGCTTCTATGGCATTGAAAGAAGGGAGTATGACCTTAAATGATTTAGCTCTGAATTTTGGCATCAAGAAGCTCTAATTCTATTTTCAGATAAAATAAGTCTTCAAGTTATTATATCCAATATAAACATCCATCTGTGGTACTTTATATATAAATTATTACTTTGAAAAGAACTGGAATTAAGATTTCAAGTTGCTTGAACAGAATCTCATTTCCTTGAAATACAGTAGAGGCAGTATTTCAAGGAAATGAGATTCATCTTCACACTGAGGCATAGGACTTGAATGCCAGAGAACTTGGCTGCCCACCGGACAGTGGAGATAGCTTGATAACATACAAAGCATTAAAGAAAGGCAGACATTCTTACAGAAATAATGTTTTCTTAATACTTCCTTGCCAGTCAATAAACATAACCTCAACTAACTCAGTATGCTAGATTTTATCTGTCTAGACACAAAGCACTTCATTAATTTTAAGCAGTACATTTTTTTCAAGTAGAACATTCTTAAAATTTATATGTATGGTATACTTTTGCTCTGCATTATAAAAATATTAACTTTATTTTTTAGAACACATATGATTAATCTATGTGTTTTTTAGAGCACATGATTAATCTAAAACCTTTCTATTTTATACCTCATTTGGAGTTTGTTTTCAATTCCTCCCTATAAGCATTTTTAAAGGCCATGGAAATTTGTTTAGAAATTGGTCATTCGTGGAGAAAAAGTAAAAAGGATTCAAGTCACTTTTGTTTGGCCTTTCTTAGATATTTCAGGCACAGAGAAAACTACATGTGGATTCCTTTCCATCAGATTTAGAGTTCTCAATTTGTCATATTGACACATGGCTGAAACCATAAAATGAATCAGTCGTGGAGGTAAATCAGCCATTTCTCTGATGATCTTGGGCATGATTACAGCTCTTGCCTTCATCAGGCTTGAACATAGAATGGGGAGTCTAATCTGAGGCTACTCAGGTTGCTCCTCTCCTGAACGCTGTTTTAACAAAGTGATCCTCTGTTTGACATCAACAGAACATTTTCAGACTGTCAGTGTTTATTTTATATAAACTTTATTTCCAGGTAGTATAAAAATAAAACACATTAAAGTGTATATATTTATACATATATGTTTACACACACTTTTTTTTTTAAATTTTCCATGCGTTTAACTTCCTTACATTATTCCTTTAATATCAGCCTAAGAAGATGCCAGGTACCCTCAGACCATCCCTGACTGCTTGACATGCCTCCGTCTTCCTACGCCAAGGATAACACCTACCTTAAGATATTAAGTATTGTATTTATTTTTCAACCAGAAATACTGCACTTTCTCTAAATTGGAATGGAGTAGGATAGTGAATGATTTGCATTTTCTAATATTTACCTGATCTCAGCCAACCAACTTCATCAATTCTTTGCTGAGAGGAAATGTCTTATCAAATTTACTATGTATTTGCTAAAGATGATTCTTAATACTGTCCACTTTATAATCTTAAAAAAATTACACAACAAACCGTTTTACATTTTGTACTGCCAAAGTGAATTGCTATTCATCATGGATTTTGTGACATAACTACTTCCAATTTCTTTTTATCTTTATTATTATGCTAGCTTTTACATTGTCACTCTATTCTGCATCAGTCATAAGTGTATTCTTTAAAGGATTGTGTCCATATTTATTTTTTAAAACTAGAAAAATAATTTAAATAACAGTATTTCAATTTATTTACCAATTATGATTTATATAGGTAACCTGTGTTGCTAATATCAAATATTCAAATAAACATATTGCAATTTACATGGGTACATACAAGTCATTTAAAGGAAGTCAATCCATTGACATCAAATGGATCAATGACGTGTATATACGTAATAACTGAAATGAAGCATGTGCCCAATATGTGTACTACAGTCCCACACCAATATCTTCTTGCATGATGTAATTGTTGAAATGGAGTCTTACCAAAATAACAGAATACTATGGATCTTATGCTTTTATTTTTTATTTTTTTTTTTAATTTTTTATTTATTTTTGATAGTCCCAGAGAGAGAGAGAGAGGCAGAGACACAGGCGGAAGGAGAAGCAGGCTCCATGCACCGGGAGCCCGATATGGGATTCGATCCCGGGTCTCCAGGATCGCGCCCTGGGCCAAAGGCAGGCGCCAAACCGCTGCGCCACCCAGGGATCCCTGGATCTTATGCTTTTAAATTTAAATTTAACTTACAGTAAAAATTCAATTACTCTGCTGAGCTAACCATATTTTTACTGTTCTGTTAGCTGCATGTGGCTACCAGCAATTGTACTGTGAAATACAGATGTAAGTAATTTGAACCTGTATCTTTATGGCTCCCAAATTAGTAATCTTTCTATCATAATTAATACCAGTCAATAGAAGATCCAGACATTATTGATGGCATTGAAGTAAGAGACGGAGGGAAGGTAGAGTTAACCATTTCAAATGAAATTATGTGGAATGCTTATTTTTTTGAGATAGAAGAAGCAGTGAACTAAAGATCACACACTTTCTGAATTTATGAATCCCAGTATGAGGGGCTTAACTGTAACAAGTGCAACACTGTCTATAATATATAACTATGGGATTCTCTTCAGTCAGTGAGTCAATGACATGACTCATATATGTTTGATTTAAAAACATGCTTTAAAAATAAATAAGCATACTCTAGGAAAAACATTACATAATTTCTTAAAATTTTAAATATGTGCTTATACAAAAGGCTCAGCAGCTGAATTATTTTTCCTCTATTTTGATCTCATCTAAATTTAAATCTGACAAAGTTCTCACTCCTTCCTGACTGTGAAACTTTGCTCTTGGACTAAATGATGGTTCCAAGTCAATATTCTACCTAGAAGAAAGGATTTAATTAACAGAAGCCTAAATATTTGTTTCTTCACCTTACTTATTTTCTACTGAGAATTTTAAATGTCTTTCTGAAACCTCCATTACTAGTCCAAAATAAATAAATAAATAAATAAATAAATAAATAAATAAATAAATAAAAACACAAGAACAACCTGTTCACTGATTTAGGATAATTCTACTGTGATTCTGCATAAATCAAGGTTCCATAGTATAATAAGAAGGTAATATGCTGCACCAATATTTAGCAGTTGGGTTATTGAATTCTTATTGCTTGACTAGTATATTGATTTCAAGCTTACAGAAGATGAAAACACAAAATTTTAAACATGTTAAAAATAAGTTTAAAAAAATCCTCACGGGATGCCTGGGTGGCTCAGCAGTTGAGCATCTGCCTTTGGCTAGGGGCATGATCCCGGGATCTGGGTTTGAGTCCCACATCAGGCTCCCTGAATGCAGCCTGCTTCTCCCTCTGCCTGTGTTTCTGCCTCTCTCTGTCTCTCTGTCTCTCATGAATAAATAAAATCTTAAAAAAAGAAAAAAAAAACCCTCACATACCAGTTGGGTCTCAATTATTCCCAGTTTTTTATGATAAAATAGTCCACAATAAATGTTTTCACATTCCTCTTTTAATATTTCCTTTTGAAAAGCCAACAATAGCTCTAGGCAGTCTACTGTGATTAATGACGAGAGTGGTGGCCCTTGTGTTGCAATGCTATACAGTAACTAGAAGTTTTCAAGGTTAGTATTTCCTTCTGCAGAGTTCAAAATAAGTTAAATATTCATAAAACATGACCTCTTTTTATGAAAGGTACCATACTCATTTTATGCAAGCCCTTTTTAAATTTTTTTTAAAGATTTTATTTATTTGACACAGACAGGGAGAACACAAGCAGGGGAAGCATCAGGCAGAGGGAGAGGGAGAAGCAGGCTTCCTACTGAGCAGGGAGCCCAACTGGGACTTGATCCCAGGACCTTGAGATCATGATCTGAGCTGAAGGTAGACGCTTAACCAACTGAGCCACCCAGGAACCCCAAGAGCCCCATTTTAATGAAAAGAATGCAAGGAGGTTTCCCTCTCAACACTTCTTATCCTATTCAAATGGGAATGCTATGACTGAGGAAAATAAGATGGGTATTCTTTAGAAGCTCCTTATAATGGAAACATTATTTCCCTTACTAACATAACCTGCAAAAGTCAGAGTCTCTAAACTTATCTAAAGGATAATCTATTGGTGTCTGATGTGCTAATAAAAACCAAGCTGTGAAGCACTGAGGGTCACCTTAATTGAGTGCTTTCATTGTCATTTAAGCTAAACCAACCATATTCATTGGAAAGATTTGTGTTGGATGGAGAATTTTGTTCCCAGAGTTTACTTATTTAGCAACAATCTGATAGATATCAAGGGACTGGAGTCCAAATGCGGGTGGGGCTCTACTAAAGCTAAAAACTGTTCATTTAGACAGAGGAGAAGGAATGAAGAAAGGACGGAAGGAAAGTAGAAAATGATGGAAAGAAGACAACTATTATCTCTGTGCTTTTTATCACAATATCTATATGGATGTGTCCCTTCTATTTATTGAGTATTTTAGCCTACTTCTCATGTTTTTCCAAATATTTCCAACACTATATTATCATTTCAAATAACCATAGCTCACTACACTCTTTTGTGGTAACCTGGTCTCCTAAATAATATAATAAAAAAGTAACTGGTACTAATTATCCAAGGTTTTATTAAAATTAATTCAAGGCAGGACACTGGGTGGCTCAGCTGGTTAAGTGTTTGCCTTCAGCTCAGATCATGATCTCCGAGTCCAATGATAGAGCCCCACATTGGGTTCTCTGCTTGGCAGGGAGCTTGCTTCTCTCTCTACACCTCTGCCTGCCATTCTGTCTACTTGTCCTCTGTCAAATAAATAAGTAAAATCTTAAAAAAATAAAATAAAATTCATTCAATGCAAATGGAATTTTCTTTACAAGTTCTATATGCCAACTACTTTTCTTTTGTCATATACTGAAATTTGAGAGGTTTTATCTGTATACTTAATTCTCTTTAATATCTCCTTTAATAGGCAACATTTGTCAGTTTCTCCATCATATAATCTTCCTTCTACCTCTTTCAAAGATTACTATTCCAGAAAGAATCACTTAAATATAATTGGAAAATTTACTAGCAAAATTATGGTGAAAAACAAGCCTTTTAAAATAGTAATAATTCCTTCAGCCCTATAGAAATATATGTGTGCACTGAAAAATCTAGGCATCATAGGAAAGATAAATGAAGTATGGTTCTTGCCTTCAAAAAAATGTGTTTAATATGCATATGTATAAACAATTATAGAACAATAAAGTATTTTTTCAGTGCTACAATCAATTACAACGAAGTTCAATGGAAGGATAGAGAAAGAAGAGAAGAAAATTAATTGTCTAATGAAATAATGCATACCTTGACATTTACTATTGGCATGAAAATCTAAGCAGAATGGGATAAGGGACTTAAGATAGTGGAAAAATTATATACATAAGATGGGTTGAGGTTAGCTCAATAGTTTAAATTCAATTTTTACAATTGGACTATACTAGAGAAAGGCTGTAAGAGTTTCTCAGAAAAGCAAATGCTTAGGAATTTTGACTACTATTCTAAGGGATTTGATCTTTGTTATTTTTAAGCAATTGAAAGCCACTAAAGATTTTGAGCAGAGAGTGATGTATTGCATTATAATACAAAATTTCCAGCCATAAAAAATGAGGGAATTCTGCCATTTGCCACAATATAGAGGAAACTTGAGGGCATTTTGCTAAGTGACACAAGTCAGACAAAGACAAATACTGTAAGATTGCACTTATATGTGGAATCTAAAACAAAAACAAAAATCTCATTGAAATAGAGATCAGATTTGTGGTTATCTATTTCTATTTTTATCTGAGAGGTAAAAGCAGTGGGCAGGATGGAGGAAAGTGGTCAAAGGTACAAACTTCCAGCTCTAAGATAAATAAGTACTAAGGACATGATGTACAGCATGAAGACTCCAGTTAGCCCTGTTGTATGATATGCAGGAAAATTGTTAATACAGTTAGGAGCTCTCAATACAAGGATAATTTTTTTCTTTCTTCTCCATTGCTTTTTTGGTTGTGTCTATATGAGATAATGTTATCTAAATTTATTACGGTCATCATATCATAATATATGTAAGTCAAAACTTTGTGTTGTACACCTGAAACTCATACAGTGAGGTATGTCAATTACATCTCAAAAAACTAGATGTGGGGGAGAAGAAAAATTCCATGGATTTACATGTTTCTCTAAAGAAGATGGGGTAGGACTATATATAAATTATCAAAATGTAAAGACTGGTCAAACTATCTTTAAAACACTTATTGCAAAAAAAAATTTATTGCCAAATATGAATTTCAAGACTATTTATTATCAAGCATATGTATGAGTTTTGATTTTTGCCTGCAAAAATACATTGATTGCTAGGGGTAAATTTTATAAATCTGTAGTTAGGCTATAGTAAAGAAAATAAAAATGTCCTGAATGAGTGAATGAGACATCTAAAGAGTAAGATAGGAAGGAATTGAAACAGGAGAAGTCATTAATAATTTATTTTATTTTTATAATAAGAAACATCATTCAGAAAAAGGGAAACGAGGTTTGATTTTTTTCAGTTTTTTTTTGTTTTGCAGAAAAAAAGAGAAGATACCCAACTTACGAAAAAATGTTTATTCTTGTCCTTTATTATATTTGGTGGTTGCTTAACAATTATGGAAAAAGTAAGTATAAATATAGGTAAAATAAAAAGTGTTTTGAGCTATGAATGGTGGGAGCAGTATCTTATGTTTCCCTGGAACAAAAAGCAATAATTATCAAACAAAAGTTCAGATATAATGTCTCAAAAGGCGTGAATAATGAGGAAGCCATTTTCTCGTCTTTTTGTATTTACTGTGCTATTGTATATTAAAAAGATGAAAAGTAAACTACTATGTAATGATTTACTGAGTGCTTATTATGTGACAGAGACACTTAACACATATTACGTTATTTAAACTATAAAATATTTGTAAGAAATCCATGAGTTTCATTCAAAAATTTATTTTTTCTTTCTTTCCCTTTTTTTTTTTTTTTTTTGTGCTAGCATTGCATTGATTGCTTTTAGTAGAGCAATGAGGTTGATAGATGTGGCCCTTATGTCATGGAGTTTACATTTAGTACGGAAAAGGAGATACTACATAAGTCATTTTAGTAAAATATAAAATGTATCTCAAGGATATAATGGGAGCAGAAAGTCCTAATCTAGACTAAGGCCCAAGAATCCTGATGAAGGGCTATTCAAGCTGAAATGTAAAAGATGAATGGGAAAACTTTTGGCGAAGGGGAAGAAAGAAGGGGAAGAGGAGTTTAGTAGTAAGGCACAGAGATTAGGAAATAGCATGCCTCAAAGCCTGAAGAAGACAGTGAAATGAGCCCATAGTGTCTGGAAGAAAGATCTCAAAGTAACAAGTGGCTGAGATTGAGGATAAAGAGGCTGGATGGGGAAAAATCTTGGAGATGTGACCTATGCCATGTCAAAGGTTCTGAACATTGACATGGATTTGGACATGATTTTAAAAAGTTGACTCTAGGCGCAGTGTGGAAATGGACTGGATGAAGATAAGAATGTATGATAGGAGATAAGTTCAGAGTCTATTGAATAATCTACAAAAATGAGATTATCATAGTGTTTTGGCAATAGAGTTAGAGTGAATTGAGTATGTGACTCTACAGTAAATATAATTATATTGATTTATTAATTATTAATCTATTAAATCTATTAATTTATTAATTGTTATTATAATAATATATTACTTATTAATTATTATTATATTGATTTTTAATTATATTGAACAGATGCAGGAAATAAAAGAAGGAGTAAAACACAGTAGCCAAGTTTTTGGCTTGAAAAACTAGTTGTATATTGACAACAGATACTGAGATGTGAAAGACTGGGAAAGAAGTAGATGTGGGCTTTAGTAAGAAGATGGGAGGTAATGACGGTATGTATGTATATCATATGTACATCACATTATGTATGTATATCATTTTATGTATATCACATTAGTTGTGACAATGAGTATACATCATAGAGTTTTCACAAGCCAATTACATACAGGAGTCTGGTACTCAAGAAAGAAAATGAGGTCGGAAATAAAAATATATAGTTGTCATAATATAGATGGTTGTTGCAGCAGGTGGGTCAGATAAAATCTACTCAAAGTGTGTATCAGAGTAGAGGAGAGAGCTCAAAATATAGTCCTTATTTTGGAATATCTACATTTGAGATATGGGTAGAGGAGAATGAATAGATAGACAGGAAATGGTAGTATTAAAACAAGGAAAAAGGTTTTACAGAAACCAAGAGAAGAAAAACTTCCTTTTAGGAAGGAGTGGTTCCTGTCGTCAAACGCTATCAGAAGACTAAACAAATTAAGAGCTAAAATACCCATTTGAGCTAGCAACACTAAGGACACAAGGAAGAGCAGTAGAATGTTGAAAGAAGAAAAAATACTAGAATAGTTTCAAGATCCAGTGACAGATAAGTAAGTGTGGTGAAAATCTGATGGTAAAGAAGAAAAGAGATAATGCCAAGTGTAGCAAAGTAAACAAAACACTTTATTTTTCTTTGTTTTTAGATCAATTAGCTGGCTAGTTGGTTATTTTGTTGATTTTTGGGAAAACTTGTTGGTTTGATTTTTGTTGTTGTTGTTGGTTTGATTGTTGGTGGAGAAATGAACAAGTCAAATTTCTCTTTTGGTCTTTGACAAGATATTATTGTAAGTGATCCAAAGATAAATGGGAGAATTATCCTTAAATAAGATAATGAACAGCTTGTTCAATTGCTTAAAAACAGAAAGGTAGAAAGAAGAAAGGATAACAATAATTGTTTCTTTTGGTAGTAGGAAGTCAAGTATGTGTAAAGACTACTTTATTCTCTGTCAGGTAAAAAGTTATTTAAAATCAGTGAGTGCAAAACAGAGGGAGTGAATTGTTTGAAAAGTTTGGAGAAGACTTAGAATAAAATTACGGAAAAGAGGTGACTGAAGTAGTTCAGTGGATTGTTGGTCATTTTTAGAAACCTAACTGACACTTCTAGTTACAAATTTATAGCAGTGTCAGGTCGTCTGATTTTTTCAACAGTACTCTGCAGCCTGTGACTAGATATGAGAGGAGTCAGACTCCTGGATTCACCAAGGAATAGAGGTTTTTCGTTGTTGTTGTTGCTTTTTGTTTTTTTTTTTTTCTAAACAAGGCTTCAGAGTGACGATCAGATAGCACATTCTAGGATATTGACAAGTTATCAGATGATATGATGAACAAGAAAATCTAGGATGAATAAGGATCAAAATGATAGATTGATGATAGGGAAAATGTAGAGGCAGAGTAGGAACCAACGGTGAAAGGCAAAGAATTGATGGAATGGTGTTATTGAGATAGATGCATGCATAGTTGGAATCAGAAAGTGGACCGGTCACATATATGGTATCAGGTGATGCATTTTTGGGAGAAGACAGCATATGGTCCTATCAGTGCTTGACTGAGATGGTGAGGAGAATATTCACTAAAGATTGGGAAGTCAAAGATACTGACGCACTGGGAAATTTCACTGAAGAGATTGAGAACTTAGAAGTGTTCTTTAATCACATAATAGAAATTCCTAAGTATACAAGTGGATAGTGTGAAGACAGAGGATATTAAGGGTGTGAAATTGCAAAAGAAGGTAGAAAACATGGGAGGGGTGTGGCTCACCCTAGAAAAATAGTGGTTAGAATGTGGTCTAGACAGCAGATCCTGGAAAACTGGATAAACTTGAGCTGCTCAGAATTCAATGAGAATAAAAAAGGAGCTCTCAGGTTGTGGCCAGTGGAGGGATGTTATTATTTTTTCCTATGTTGACAGTGTGTAGGTAGCAGCAAATGTGTTTTCATTGTATCTCATCCCTGAAGCAGAAGACAGGTGAGCAGGTCTCTACGCTGCTGGTATCAGAGAATAGCAACCATTATGGTTCCAAATGGGTGGCAGTTTTACAGTTTAGGGATCTGGGAATTACCAAGTTGATATAATTTAATTAAAGGCAACATAGCTACCAAGGATACTCATTTTATCTTTATTATCTACCTACCACTGCATTTCAGTAAACAGAGGCTGAAGATACAAAGCCCTTCCATTTTTCTAAAGTTACTTAGCAAGGCCTCACTTCACAATTAAATGAGCATGTATTGTCTCCCCTACTCTGTTGCACTGTGGAAAATTTATTTATTCTTTAAAACCCAAAATAAATTCATCTCTCCCTTTGATGTTTTCTCTGTCCATAAAGAAGTTATTTTTTTTCTCTTTCTTGTATTTTATTTTTTTATTTTTTATTATTTCAAGTTTTTAATTAAATTATAGTTAACATATAGTCTATATTGGATTTTTCTTGTATTTTAAATAATTTTCTTATATTTCTATTGTACATTGGTATTTTATACCTTATAATGACTTTACATCCTAAATGATAATAAAGACTCCATTATAGGATATAACATTGATTTTTGTGACTAGCTGTTTTAGAGAATAATATCTGTAGGGAAATGATTTTATCACATGTAAGTTTTCCCAAAATTCAAGAATGACAAGATTTGAAAAATAAAAATGCCCTATAATCTATGCCCATCACAAGATAGTAGGTCTAAGTCTATTTGAATTTATCCTGTGTTCGGTATAATGCCTATTCTCAAGGATTTCAAAACATAAGCCAAATTAGTCTTTCTAATGGTCCTTCCACTGAAAGAAATAGAAAACAAATTAAAAAGGCATAGATTTTCAAGACACATCTATACTCCTTTAAAAATCCCTTGGCTACCTGTTATCTATTACTAAACCTTGATTATTTCAAGCTAGGGTTTAAAGACCTCCCAAACTGGGTCCTAAACAGCTTGCTTCCTCTACAAACTTCAATTTCCAGACCAAGTCTTCAGTTTTAACTTTCAAAGCAGCACATCAATCCACATAATAGTTTGGAATCATAAAGTTCTGGTTTAAAGTCTTGCATACACATTCAGTTCTTACACATGTGACCTTGTCAAGGAAACTATATCTTTAGACCAGAGATATTAATAGTATATACTCCACATACTTGTTGTGTGGATTAAAGTATCATATTGTTTTATATTCAACAAATTTTTGAGTTCTGATCAGGTATTAGGCTCTGGGTTGCAATTTCTTTATGAGTCAAACTTCTATAATTTTGTTCACAGTATGGCAAACTAATGTCCTCATTTAAAAAAATATTTATTTGAGAGATAGAGAGATAGACAGCACAAGTGAGTTGGGGGAGGGCAGAGGGAGAGAATCCCAAGCAAACTCCCTACTGAGTGCAGAGCCCAACTCTGGGCTTGATCCCACAACCCATGAGATCATGATCTGAGCCAAAACCAAGAGTCTCCAAACCAAGAGTTCAACTGACTGAGCCACCCACATGCCTCAAATGAATGTCTTCATCTTATAAGAATCACCTCAAATTTCAGTTCCTCTGTAAAATAAGACCATTATAACCCTTGTCAAATTACCTCTGAATTCCTAGAAGGTATTATCTGTGTCAACAGTTTATATTAACCATTTGTCTGACATTGCTAAGAATCATTTCACAAGCATCAGTTTCAACTCTTTCATTAAAATATTGATGGGTAGAAGTCATTGATAAAGTTTCCCTTTTCTTGTAATACCATATTCTTAGGAACTAAGTTGGAGATAGTGTTTTTAGTAAGACTTGTTGATAAATAGAAGAGTTAATTGATTTGGGAAGTTTTCTTAAAAGAAAAAGTGTTACTTTTTTCCCCCGGTATTTCAGAATTTTTTTTTTATAAGGCAGTTTGTTTTTATGGACAAGAAAGTCATTTGTATAAAATTCATATTACCATTTAGTACATGAATTTCTGCCAGGACTCTTTTTTTCATATCTATTAGTTGAAAATAAAACAGAATTTGGACAAATGAAATAAGAAAGTATGCAGCTTCTGAAGAGCATAAAGGCACTGACCCCAAATAACACTTCCCCTTCCATTTCTTCTCTTCTCTATTCATGTTACAGTGGAGGTAGTCAAAAGTACCACCTAATGTGGTTTTCCTCTAACCTGTTTAATACCTGTCAGTAGCTATTTATAGTCCCAGTAGCATTGGGGATTAGGAAAAAAAAAACTATGTTTTAATGAACACTTTCCTTAGAAAATACAACAAATGTACTCAGTACTCATTGCCTAGCTTTAGCTGTCTCAAATGGCAGCTGGTGCTTTTATTACTGTATAAAATATCTGACTGCTTTTGTAATAAAGAAGCTAAAGATCCCACTGCTCTCTTCCTAGGCAAAGGGAGCAATAAAAGTGCCATTTAGTAAACTCTATCCTTTCTAGTTAATAAAATATGCCATGCAGGAAGTGAGAGAATAAGAGTTGATTTGATCCTCAGAGTCTCCTAAAAAACAGAAAAACTGTATTGTCTCCCTAATTGTTTGATTGTTCTGTATGCTTTCCAGAATGGAGAATGATTCATCCATAGCTCTCATCTTTAACATGCAACAAAACGCATGTGGTCCTTTTGCTATGTACTAGGAGTGAATAGCCACACTGGTTTATGAAGTTGCTCAGGTTATAGGAGATCTTGAATTGTGAAACATCTGAGTCAGTGGAATGGTTATTTAACTCCCTATTTAAATTCTGAAGAATCTGTACCAAAAAATATGGGAGAATACGTTGCATACCGACCTGCCCTTAGCTTGAAAGATAACATGATAAAGCAAAAGAAATCAGTAGTAATTTTAATGAAAGCAGGAATGTGAAACAATTTAATATATCACAAAATCATATTTGTCCACTATTTGGAATTCATGATAATTTATATAGGGCTTCAAGTGAGGATTCTTTGCACTCTCTTTGAAAAAGGATTTGCTAAGTAAATGAGAAGCATAATCAAAGATTCAGATTTGTCTAAAAGACTTAAAGTGAGCTTTCACATATGTCAAAGTGTCAATTTTCACAAAACCAATGCTATTTGCAATTGATGACACAGAAAGGATACGATTTAGAAATCTTTGTTACCTAAGTTGTATGTCAGGGATTGGATATATCTGTCTAGCACCAGGCCAGGCTTGGAACAACATCCCACATCATTTGAGCAACAACAAAGTAGTGACAAGAACATCCTCTCTGGAGTCAGACTACCTAGGTACTGATTACAACTACACCCTTATAAGTGAAGTAAGGATGGGCAATTTCCTTAATCAATCCATTTAGAAGATGGAAATAGTAATAGAATCTATCTCACACATCTGAATGGAGATTAAAGAAAATAAGGAATCAATATACATAACTCAGTTCTCTAAGTGCTTGGGAACTTAGGGATACACACACACACATACATATGCATACACATAGACACACACAATCTTCCTTGACTTACAATGAAGTTACATCCCAATAAACCCAGCATAAGTTGAAAAGACCCTAAAGTGAAAACGCATTTAATACATCGAACCTACTGAACATCACAGCTTATCCTAGTCTACTTTTTTTTTTTTTAAGATTTTATTTATTTACTCATGAGAGACACAGAGAGAGAGAGAGGAAGAGACACAGGCAGAGGGAGAAGCAGGCTCCATGCAGGGAGCCCGATGTGGGACTC
The DNA here is from genome assembly GCF_048418805.1 of Vulpes vulpes. Lineage (NCBI taxonomy): Eukaryota > Metazoa > Chordata > Mammalia > Carnivora > Canidae > Vulpes > Vulpes vulpes. The sequence goes on from NC_132788.1 coordinate 29,032,209, forward strand.
GATCCCGGGTCTCCAGGATCACGCCCTGGACTGAAGGCGGCGCTAAACCTCTGAGCCACCTGGGCTGCCCTCCTAGTCTACTTTGAACATGCTCAGAACACACTTACATTGGCCTACAGTTGGGCAAAATCATCTAATGCAAAGGCTATTTTAAAATACATCTCATGTAATGTATTAAATACTGTAATGAAGTGAAAAACAAAATGACTGTACAGGCACACAATGGTTGTAGACTGCAGGTATACTGGATGTTTATCCTTATGATTGTGGAGCTATCTGGGGGTTGTAGCTTGCCACCTCTCTCCAGCATTACAAGAGAGTACCATACTACACTATACATCACTAGCTTAAAAAAGATCCAAATTCAAAATTCGAAGTATGAATTCTACTGAATGTATATCACTTTCATACCATGATAAAGTTGAAAAATTAAGTCAAACCATCATAAGTTGGGGACCGTCTGTACATCTGTGTCTATATATATATATATATATATATATACTCATATACATGTATATATATGTACGCATACACACACACATATATATGCATTGTGTGTGTAAATGCACACATGTGTATTTGTTTATTTAAATACATAGAAGAGGGCACCTGGGTGACTCAGAGGTTGAGCATCTGTCTTCAGCTCAGATCATGATCCCAGGATCCTGGAACAGAGTCCCGCATTGGGCTCCCCATGGGAGACTGCTTTTCCCTCTGCTTGTGTCTCTCTCTCTTTCTGTCTCTCATGAATAAATAACTAAATTCTTTAAAAAATACCAGATTTCAGTTTGTACTACAAAGCTGTGGTCATCAAGACAGTGTGGTACTCGCACAAAAACAGACACATAGATCAGTGGAACAGAATAGAGAATCCAGAAGCGGACCCTCAACTTTATGGTCATCTAATATTCGACAAAGCAGGAAAGACTATCCACTGGAAAAAAGACAGTCTCTTCAATAAATGGTGCTGGGAAAATTGGACATCCACATGCAGAAGACTGAAATTGGACCATTCTCTTACACCATACACAAATATAAACTCAAAATGGATGAAAGATCTAAATGTGAGACAAGATTACATCAAAATCCTAGAGAAGAACTCAGGCAACACCCTTTTTGAACTTGGCCACAGTAACTTCTTGCAAGATACATCCATGAAGGCAAGAGAAACAAAAGCAAATATGAATTATTGGTACTTTATCAAGATAAGAAGCTTTTGCACAGCAAAAGAAACAGTCAACAAAACTAAAAGGCAACTTACAGAATTAAAGAAGATATTTGCAAATGACCTATCAGATAAAGGGCTAGTATCCAAGATTTATAAAGAACTTATTAAATTAAACAGCAAAGAAACAAACAATCCAATCATGAAATGGGCAAAATTAAAAAAATAAAAATAATTTATAAATAATTATAAAAGGCCAAAAAAGATAAAAATATATCCACTGTCTAGAGAATCCAGATTAAAATAATTAAAAGATTAATAAAATGTCTTCCTGAATTAGAAAAATTTCAGCCAGTGATAATCCCCATTTTTTTGTCCAAGATACAGCAGACAAATCCCTCTTAGATGTGCTCATACCAGTGCAATTAGAGAAACTTGTTTGTGAGGCATCTTGTTTATAGGGATCAAAATGTAATAATGAGAGATAGCATACCAGCATATCAACTGATATGAAGAGAGCCTGCTTGGATCTGAGGTCAGATTATAATACATACTACTTCTGGATGGAAATTCTGCAGTGTCAGAATTTAAATATTCATTTATTTTGATCTGGCATTTCCACTCCTAGAAATCAAAAACGCATCTACCAGTGAGAAAAAGATAATGTCTGCTTAGGTTCAATGCAGCATTGTTAATTTTACCAAAAACTGAAGAAAACCTAAAATAGGTTATCTGAAGAAATTTAGTCACATAATCTATGGATATATCCTTGCAATGTAATGTATTTTTAAATATTCTGACATAGATGTATAATATATCCCAGTGTGTGGCAAAAGTCAGCAGAAAAGAGTATGTACAGTCTCTCCCATTTTCAGAAAGAATATATTGGTATATGAATGGAGAAATATAGGAACATATAAATCTTACAGCAGTTTCTTTTGGTAGGTGTGATTATGATGGAAATTTAAATTTCTTAATGATTTTATTTTTTAAAGATTTTAAAATTTATTTTAGAGAGAGAAAGCAAGAACAAGCAGGTGAGGGGCAGAGGGAGAGAGAATCTGTTGAGAGCAGAGCCTGATGTGGGGCTCAGTCTCACAGCCTGAGAGCACAGTCTGATGTGGGGCTCAATCTCACAACCTGAGATAGTGCCCTGAGCTGAAATCAAGCATCAGGCACTTAACCGACTGAGCCACCCAGGCACCCCCTCTTACTGATTTTAAATATTTTAATTTTGAATAACATTTTGTATTCTTACAATCAGAAAAAAATGGAGATATAAAAATAGAAGCTGATGGACTCATTTAATGTAGCAAGATGCCATTTAGGAAAGTTATGTATCATGTACTACACATTATATTTTTTCTAATACCTTTAATGATGTTGAAAAGAATTGATAATATAGTAGTTATGGCCATCATACAAAGAAAAAGCTTATACAACCAATAAAAGCTTATTACCTGCAATTGGGGCATGAAATTTTCATTTCTATTTAAGATTCATCTTATATGGGTTCTTTAAATGGCCTCCTACAAGCTCATTCCTGCTGTCACCCTGCCTAGCTTGCTTAAACAAACATAAAATTAATAGCCCATATACTTCAATCAGAACTTTCAACATTAAGTGGGTGCTTCTCTGCAATAGTGATACCTATCTTTATTAAGAAAATATTTGTCATTTAATATTATGCTTTATTTGGCATATGGAAAATTCTGTAAAGTAGAAGTAATTTATAAATACATAAATTATTATCTAATGTGCATTTCAAAAACAGAAGATTCATTTTCAGAGTTCTAAGCCTGAGCAATGACAATTTTATTTGCCTTTGATCTACTTTGCTTTGTATTGATATTTCTGGGACCATTATTTTAAAAGCCAGATCCCTAAGATATTTAGGACATAAGTTATATTAGTGGCCTCACCCAGCTACTGCTCAGTTTATGTACTGAGCATACTGGATCAGTACAGTACTGATCCAGAAAGGTACTGGATACATTTCTCTGGAATGATTACTGGCAAGGTTTGTAGAACTATAACTTGATTTACTAACATCTCTGCTAGACAGAAATGTTATAATAAGCATCGCTTCTTGCTGGCCCTAAATAACTTTAGTTATTTGGTTGTCCAAGGGTTGGGGTGGAGAAGGAAAGAAACAAAAACAAAGTTATGTGTATTTATAGATTCCTCTCTCTTTTTTTTTTAATTGAAGTATAGGTGACACACAGTATTATATTGGTTTCAGGTGTACAACATAGTAATTCAGCAACTCTACGCATTATGCTGTGCTCACCACAAGTGTAGCTGTCATCTGTCACCTTACAACATTATTTAATACCATTGACTATATTCTTTATGCTGTGCCTTTCATCCCCATGACTTATTCATTTCATAACTAGAAGACTGCACCACCCGCTTCCCTCCATCCATTTTGTCCATCTTCCCCTCAACTCCTCTGGCAACCGTCAGTTTGTTCTCTGAATTTATGGGTCTGTTTTACTTGCATAATACAGTGCAGACACAATTTGACCACTACTAGTCCAGGAGTAAAGTTATATTCCTCTATTTTAAGTTATTTATTATTGGAATATCATTTCAATATAAATAATATTAAAGACTATTTAATAATGAATTATTTGAAGATAATGTGGAAGCACATAATCAAAACTTCTATATCTGCTAAGATACTTTTAACTTGAAGTTAGAAAAACAAACACAGACACCAACAAAGAAAACAAAAGTCTCACAAACTTTTTAAAGCAAAATCAGGTACAGGTTCACGGAACTGGAAAACCAGTGGTTAGGGGAGGTTTTGCGGTTGGCTCTGCTTTTCATGCCCCCTAGTTGTGTCAAATATGCCCTTCCTCGAGTGCACCCTTTGTCCTGTGGCTAATTTCTAAGACAGCACAGCTACACCCACACACCTTCAAGTGCTAATGTCCAGAAGGAAAAGAAATTGTATTTCCCCAAGACTTTCTCTTAAACATGAGGAAATTGGTGCCAGAATCCCGAAATGTCTTGGCATTTCATTTGTCTGACTCCGGTCATAGTCTCATTCCTGAAACAACTCTCATATCCGTCAATAAACTTACCTAGATGCCTGCATTATTTACTGGGAAAATAAATAAGGTACTCATGAGTTTTAAGATCCAACAATGTTCAATCCCCCATATTTGTAGAAACACAGTGGTGACGAGGTGGAATAGTTTGGGGGATAATATCCCTGTAATTGTCGATGAAAAAAAAAAAATGTAACCCACAGCTTCGATTTAAACACAAGAAGATTTAAATGAAGAATATTTTGCGCAGAGAGAGTAACAAACTGTTTTTGTAAATGTGTGCTATTTCTGGAGAGGTTAAGAGACTGGCTTTGAAGGGCCAATATTTGCTTCGCCTTCTATATTAGATTATGGTCCAGTGACCATAATGTCTTTAAGCCACAAGAAAACAAGTTGGCTTGATATTGGCTCCCTGGACATGGAGTGTTTGTTTATTAGGAATAGTGTTGCATTTTAACTGAGAGCAATGATAGGTTAATTTCATTTCCAGTGTCTTGAAAATATCTAAAACGTTCATCTCCCTGCTAGCATTAAAAATCAAGAAGCATTGACTTCCATTTCTGACAACATTTATATTAGCTTTATTTTCACTTTACAGGTTCTCACATGTTTGATAAAACATGACAGATCCTAAGAAAACTGAAAATTGCTTAGAAACAATGTTTAGTCCTCTTATTGTGCTATAAACTATTAGTTTGCAAATGTTTTTGTCATTTGATGCAGAAAGTTATAGCTCTTAATTTTACATGTGAATATATCAATATATCTTCAAAGGTCTTAAATTAGTAAGATACTCTAACATTGAAATTGTTAATATGTAATAGAATTGTATTTTCACAATAATATAAAAAGTCTGCCTATTTGTTTATGGAACATGATAAGAAAGGAAAGTGTCCTTTGGGGAATTATTGATGACATGATGATCCTCCTCCTATGGTAGCGTCCGTATATACAGGATGTGAATGTTTAGAGCCTTGAGTGTTTATGACCTCAGAAAGAAAACAGAAAATAGGGATCAGGAAGATGTTCCATATTCAGTGATTTAACCTGAATTCTTAGGGTCTTCAGTATATCCCTTACAGAGTCACAGAATGGGAAGACAATTATTGAAGTCTTAAGGACATATAACAAAATGAGGTCTAATTTAACAATTATGGCTAATTAGATCTGGCAATATAGAAAATGAGTTATTCTTGGTCAGAATCTTCCTGTTCACAGGTAAACTGAATTTGCCCAAAAAATGTCCATGGAACAGACTCAGCAAAAGCCTCACAGTAGGTCTGGTTCCTTATGACTTCCGGCTCCCATAATTGCTGATGCTCTGCTGCAGCACCTGCCGAGAGGGAGAATGGTGGCTCACTAGAGCTTCACCACTTTGCCCACTCCTTGTGTCCTTGCTGACCCAGAAGAAATGTAGAGAGTTGTATGGTGTATCAGTGCTTTTTGTTTTTGTTCTCGTTTGTAATCACGAGCGTGTACCATCCTGCAAGGAACAATTAATACAGTGCCTATTGTGTCTCGTATCTATACCATCTTGGTCAACATCCAATTGCCAAACTTTGTCAGTCTTCATATTCTCCAATAGCACGTGATCACTCTTCTCTTTCCTTCCATCCAAACCCTTCTACTTTGTCTACTGAAATTTGTGTTCCAGGACCAACAGATTCTATTACTCTCTCAGCCTCTTTACTAAACATCCCTCACAGATTCTTGCTGCCACCATATTTGACAGATCCCTGACAGTATGATTCCCAAGGCTTTCTTTTAAGTACAGATGACTCATTTTTCCTCACTCCTCTATTGTAAAACCTTGCTACTGCCTTAAATTCTGCAAGTCCAACTCTTGGATGTGACCTCATAGATAATGTGCTTCCCTACCTTGTCTCTTCATTTGTGCTTCAGGATTCCAACACCAATATCTCTTTTGACCTTCTTGTGAGGTTCAAATGCTCTTAGTTTATAGAATAAAACAGTTTTCCTGACTCTCTGGGGTACTTATTATTTTTTAATATATGTGAAAAAATCATAGACCTCTGGGTGAATATGGGATCCATATACGCCCATGGTGGCAGGAGTTCTCACACAACTCCTTACAGAGATTTCCATCTACTGTGCCAATAGGATCAGAAAGCATATTTACTCTTCTAATAAAACTAATGAACTAAATTTCTGCTAAGGAAAAGATGAAATAAAATTCCTTCTTCACAAAAGTGAATAATGTGTATTAATAAGCTTATTATAGTTGATAATTTTTTGAAATAGGAACCAGATGTTCTATCAATTAAGGTTGGAACCATAATTAGAAATTGATGAGACTGACCTGATTTTTTGACTGCCAGCATTGTGCCTTACCAGTTTTACATCTCTGTCTATCAAAATTGTTCTTAGTTTGGGTTATCCCAAGAGAGAACATTAATAGAAGGATTTATTGCAAGCAGTTTATTTAGGATGTGATTTCCAGGAAGCATGATTAGGGTGTAAGACCTTAAGACAGAAGATAAAGGAAAGCCAATCAAGGGTATGTTGGTATGTGGGTTACCACATAGCCCGTGAGAGACCCTCTGAGGACTGTAGACACAACATTCTCAACAAAAAATATCTGGGATGTTTGTCCATCAGTTTTCATTCCTTGCAAGTTAAAATTGCCTGTGATGTACTCATTCCCTTGAGCATGCAGCGTGAGCCAACCACCACTACCTCCAACTCTCTATAGCCTCAGAACTTGTGGAAGCAGAGAAAACTGGGAAACTACTTGTGTATAAGGGAACTGTCTATAAATAAACTCTAGGTTAAAATGAGAAGGTGTGACTAAAGCATTGATAGTTTCTGTTATTTTAAGCTATGAGATGGTAAGAAAAAAATTCACAAATATCTAATGACTTCTTTTTTAAAAAAAATATTTATTTACTCATGAGAGACACACACAGAGAGAGAGAGAGAGAGAGAGAAAGAGAGAGATAGAGGCAGAGACATAGGCAGAGGGAGAAGCAGGCCCCATGCAGGGAGCCTGATGTGGGACTCGATCCCGGTACCCGTGGGATCACACCCTGAGCCAAAGGCAGACACCCAATTGCTGAGCTACTCAGATGTCCCTCTAATGACTTACTACTAAAACTTCTAAATATATCTAAAACAGATTTGCATGAGACTCTGCTTTGCACAGTTAATAAGAGATCCAGACTAACAGAAGAGCTACCATCTTGTAGCTTCATTTCCTAGAGCTCATGGTCTTCTCGACTACATACTTTTGACAGAGAAGCTAGAAAATTGGGTAGAAAAGTTTTACCATCTCAGTTGTGAAAGTGGCACACCTCATCCCATCCAAAAACTATCTAGAACTAGTTACATATGCATTTACTTCCAGAAGGTTGGGATTGTTGAGAATCAACGTCATACCCAGTAAACATTACTGTCTATTATATTTCATCATTCTGATCATTAATAGAAATAGCAGTAGTAGCATTACTAGTAGTGATAGTAGTTATAATAATACATAGTCATAACTGTAGTCATTGTAATTTTTGATTTTAAGATTTTATTTATTTGAGAGAGAGTAGGAGAGAAAGAGCACACGTCAGGGAGGAGCATAAGAGGTGGGAGAAGCAGGCTCCCCTGCTGAGCATGGAGCCTGACTCAGCACTCCATCCCAGGAACAGTAAAGCAGGATCATACCTGAGTCAAAGGCAGCCACTTAACCAGCTGAGCCACCCACGCATCCCAGTAATTTTGGAAGTTATAGGAAATCTGCACAAAAGGGAATTGAGACACCAGACATCTTTCCAAAAAAATATCATCTCAGTAAATGTGTAAGTGTTTAACATTAAGGAAAAAAAAAGTTATCACCCAAACTACATCCAATCAGGATGCTTTGAGTGTAAAATGGAGGAGAAATCTTATCTCAAAACAATTTAAGCACTATCCCAGGACTGAAAAATCCAGAGTTAATTAAATAGCAGGATTGTTTGGTGCAGGACTACAAACACGGTCACTTCATCCTAATGTCTGGTTCTGTCATTTGCATGGCATCCTCAAATAACCAGACAGGTTCTTTCCCATGATGGAATCGGTAGTGAGAGGGTATGGGAAGGGTGGGTTCAAAATATAGATGTGGGAGAGGTAAGAAGACACCAAGATCAGTGTTTACTTGACTGGGACCATTCTTAGATAATGCTTGCTTGCAGGGGCTTTAAGCTTCTTGCTTCGCCTCTTGCCCTCTTGCTTTGCCTCTTGCCCTCTTGCTCTTTGCATAAATTAACATTTATATTTGTTCATAAATTTAGCACTTGAACTCTCTCTGGGAGTTCTGCACTACTTGCAGAACTATCCAGAGAAGACCTCACCATAAATCATCCTGCAAATTTTAACAAATAGCTCTTCTTATGCTATCAAGAGGGTAGAGTGGTTAGAATTAGATAGTAATTTAGGCTGCTTATAATAAGCATTATAGTTCACTAATCTGTTTTGCCTTAGGATCTCAGAAAATTGCTCTTTTAAGAAAGCCTACATACTTTGGGTTCAAATTGTTAGAAAAAGTGAGGATTCCTTCCCTCATGCCTCAGAGAAGATCTCATTGATCCTTTTTTTTTTTTTTTTAAGATTTTATTCATTTATTCATGAGAGAGAGAGAGAGAGAGAGAGAGAGGCAGAGACACAGGCAGAGGGAGAAGCAGGCTCCATGCAGGGAGCCTCACGTGGGACTCTATCTTGGGTCTCCAGGATCACAACCTGGGCTGCAGGCAGCACCAAACTGCTGCGCCACCAGGGCTGCCCGGTCTCATTGATCCTGATTGAGTCATGTACCCAGCCCCCATAAAATGCCATGCTTCTTTTACTAACTTCACGTCTGATCTGGAGGGTAAAGCTCCTACAGAACAAATGATATGAAATGTAGAGAATGAGTAGTTTTTTCCAGTGGGAAATCTAGTGGCAAAAATAATTAATTAAAAAAATAGATTCCATCTCATAAACTTATACTATGAATGAGGAAGTGAGGAAGGCAATTGAGGTTCTTGTTAGGCTGGAAGTTACGGAACTAAAAGTAAGTGTATCATTTGGCTTGTCCACCAAGTGTTTTCTTGGGCACAAGGAAGAAATAAAAAAAGGCAAGAAGGTGAGATGACAATAGGGCTATTTCTCCCCTTTATCTTCAAAGGTTCCCTTGAGGCTTGTTCCACAGCTTTTGCCTTACTGTTGACTTTTGGCAACTTTCATCTTGCTATTAGGAAGTATGCTTCATTGTTTGAAGAAAGAATACACACAATTTTGCACTTTTCCATATCTGTTTGAAAACCTTCCTAACATTTATATTTGGCATTACAAGTATAATTGAATCATTACTTACATCTATCGAGGTCATTTCTTCAGGACATTCTGTATCTAGCTTTCCAGGATCTTCAACAAAAAGGAGCATCACATGATTATTTTAAATAAACTTCAAAGTACAGTTATAGTGATAATTTTGAGTTGTTCATAAATTTAGCTATGTAATTTTTGTCCATTTCAAATATTGCTCTAAGTCATAATGCCAACCTTCACATCTTCCTCTTAATTATATTTCTAATAATAATCTTCATACATTTTTAATGTTCTCTAGGTTTTAGTCAAGGGCAGTTTTGTTTTTTAAGGCTTCATATATTCAAAAGCTATCAGTGTCACCAAAATTGTGCCCACTCAATCTTTAATCCACTCTTCTTCTATGTCAGATAATTTTTTATGATTTTACAGTTGGTTGCTTTTATTTTATCCCACCTTGAAAGATGAATTCAGTCCTGAAATGGTTACATATGTCCTTAGCTAATATTCTTAGTCATGGTGCCTTCAGCTCTCTCATTTCTGGACTTAGGGGTTTTGTGCAATTCCCATGATATTCCTTGGTCAATTTCTAGCTTTTGAGTGTAGTGACTACAAATGATCAGAGAACATGAATGAAGTTTTAACAGATTATTATCTCGTGTAGAACTCTTTCCAGAGCTAATAGAATAAACCTAATTGCATGCCTAGTAACTAGTAATAATAATAAGTAGGCAAATTTCAAACTCTGGTTTTAATCTAATTTATAATTATTTGTGTTTTGGTATCAATTTAAACCTCTTGTTCCTAATTATGGAAAGTTATTAAGATTAATAATTTTTCTTCATAGATGATCTTTGATAAACATGCCTTTTATTTTTCTCTTCTGATGGGTGCCATTAAAGGCAGACATTTATAGGGAACCCTTCAGAAGGAGGGAAGATGGGTCTGTTGCAGAGATAGAATCAACAGGAACCCATTGGAGTTGGTTTGGGTATATAGCATTAAAATGATGGTAATTCTAAAAATCTGTTAGTCATTGCATGCTCTTTCCTGAGGAATTTTGAACTGGTCTTTTATACCTACTTTAGTCCTCTCAAATTCCACCATCCATCACCTACCTTGGATCCAGTGGATGAAGCACTTTTTATATAATTATCTGGTCTCTTCAGTTGTATTAATTATATTATTTAAGCAAAAAAAAATTCTGGAAATATTTTTACAAAATTCAGCATGAAAATTATTATTAAGCAAAAGAATGATGCATTCTGATTGATATATGAAATATTCTGATTTCATGTCATAATCAGAGATTAAAAATATCTAATTAACTTTTGACAGTAATGAGGTATAACCAATCGTTTTTTAAGATACAAAAAAGGAAAAGTAAACTTTGTCTCCTTTAGAAATCATTCTGTTGTCCAAAGATTTTTTTTTCTTTTTTTTAGTTTTGAGTTAAACCTCTTTATCAGATTCACTTAAATTTGCTTGGACAAAATGACAACAATAAAAGAGAAGACACTTAGAACCCTGGATTTAACTCATTTCTAGATAGTTTATATTTATAATCAGATACATTTCTTACGTGATTTCTTCTCATTTTTTTCACTATGCAGTGTGCCTACTTAGATGATACGTCTGCTTTTGGGACAGATTATAGTGAGAGGAATATTTCAGAGTTGAAATGAATCATGTCAGACATTTAGCCATGGAAGTAACCAAAGGAGACAGAAATGCATATTGCCAAGAAGAGGAGAAATGATCACCTTTAAAATGGGATTTGGAAAGAAATTAGGGTTTGATGAGGCAGAGAAATTCCTAAAGGCTGGTGCAGATGACAGAGTCTGAAAAAATCGTTTAATAAAGAAAATTAGTGAAGAAGAAAAGAGATGTTTTCACATATGATACAGACATTTGTCTGAAAGTTAATCAATGTGTTATAAAATAATTATGCCAGCTACAAACTGTATTTTTATTTATTTTATTTTTTTTTTTTTTACAAATTGTATTTTTAATTTAATATGGATGGGGTTCTTTAAGAAGTACTTTAAGAAATAGTTTTCCTTAAAAATTTAAAACTGCTTTTAAGTCAGGATACTGCGGCCATTTAAACGAATCAATTCGTTATTGAAAAGAAGAAATGAGTAAGATGAGATCAACTAACCTCTCACCACAGAATGAAAAAGGTAACATTTACCAACACATGATACACTCGCTGATTCATAATACACCCCCTCACACATTATAAATACTCTAAGATATACACACACACACCCACATATGTATTTGACAGTATTTTTAAAATTCTTAAACAAGGAATGTGTTCTAACCTGAGATTCTACAACACAGTGAAAATTAATGAAATCTGTACTCTTCTAGAAGATGTTCCTTGTGAAATTACTCTATAGTAATTCTATTACTATAGAAGGAGGATGAATAAACAGAGATTACATAAATTATATCTCTAGTGTTTCATTTGAATTCCTTTTCACTAAGGAATTAGTGAAAGCCTTGGTTTAAATGGCTGTTGAAGTGACCACAATGGTCTGGTATATCTTTCTTTCTTATCATGACTCTACCATAGGAGTCACGTCTCTGAAATATACTGACTTGCTTTTACAAATCCTGTTAACTTTCTAGCATCAGATATGATATTAGAATTCCAAAGAGAATCCAATCTTATTGGCTGTAATTTTTTTTTAAGGATACAGAAGCTTTCTGAAATAATTTGAATCAACATCAGCATACCTACTAGCCATCATGCTATATCTTTTCCTCTTTCTTTAATCCAGGCAGTTTGATAATTTCTATGAGGGATGCTCAATTCACACCTGTCTTGACTATTTCTTGCAGTTGTTGCTCTGAGCTGGCCTTTGCAAGTGTCCACTATTTTAAGGTAAATAGACATGTTTCCCCTACTTGTAAATATGCCCATTCCTCTGATAATCTTTGAACTTTAAGGATTTCCACAATCAAAACTTGCTGCAATGGTTGAATTAAAAACCAAAGCCTATAGGGGAAAAAAAAATCTGACTCTCTAGTGCTCTATCTATGGTGTAGCTATTGCTCATAAGTTCCTTAACTTTATGGCCAAGTTCATCACAGCATAAACCATCTAAGACTTTTAGCCTCTGAGGCCCTTTAATTGCAGGAGGTTAAAATAATTTGTATTCATTTTTTGACCCTCAGTCATCAAGAAAAGTTTAAATTATGTTCAGTATTCCCTGGCTAAAAAGGCAAGAAACTAGATGGAACATGTTATTTAAATATCCATTAAAAACAGCTATAAACTTTAAAGTTAGTATTTAAAGGCATAAGTTCAGTTTTCTTAGAAAATCCATCTATGTGAAAGAAACTTTATTAAAGGAAACCTTTCATTTTCCAATGATAGAGGATAAATAAACTGCCAGTATAGTTATTTTCACTTCCTTAAACAAAATCATATTTTGTGTCTGTTTGGCTGAAGATAAGAGCACCCCATAGAGAAAGCCTGAGAACATGTAATTAACTCATTGATATTAACTGTTAAGATTTGCATTACAGTATTTCCATAATATTCATGTAGACTCTATTTTTCTTTGCTAACAAGAATAATAAAAAATATTCCATGTGTTTATGAAATTTGTTAAATTTGCCATTAAAAGCTATGTGGGATTTAAGAAGATCATAAAGTATAATTGACATAAAAAAACATATTTAGGTTAGATGTAGCAACTTTTAATCAGAACCAACACAACTGAGTAATATATTATTATAAAAACTGTCAGCAGCAATAACAGTGAATAGAAAAATAGAAAAAAAAAACATGAACTTCAACATTTAATTAAATATTCAATATTTAATCCATTGTGATTAAATAGACTATAATCAATCATTGAAAAAAATTAAAGAGAAAATCAATTAACAATCTAATTAAAAATCATCTAATGCCCTCAGTTATTCTGTTGAAATAAGATCATCATTTTAGTTCCTTAGAATTTAGACTAATTATTCAATTAAAATTTCAGTGAAACATCGACCTTATAAAACCTCCATTCTAGGCATTTAAATGTAGACTATTAAATATTCTTAATGAACACACAGCCCATCTGGCAAAAGCATTGGCATCCCTTTGATCATTTTAGGATATCTCTCACCTTTTCTGTCTTTAAATTAAATACCACCCCCTTTTCAGGCAGATCAGCTTTTTAATAAAATAAGGTCAAATTGTAACTTTGTGATCTTTTTATTAGCTTCTTTTCAAATGCTAGAGCTTTGGACTCCTGCCATTTTCTCATACTTGAGCTAAGATTTTTTTCTGCTGTGTCTAGACCTTTTTTAATCATTCTCTTCCATGTGGTCATGAAATTAGGCTCTATAAAACAGAATAATTACATTTTTTAACCAATTGTCAACTGTCTCAACTAAGAAGAATCAAGGTATATTTGATTCGGCAATTTAAAATATACTCTAGATCAATGTACTGTAATATCTTACCCATACACATGAATCATAGGCAAAAATGATTTAAACTTTCTAATCCAAACCATTACATTAAAAATGTTAACTAAAACACAGTCACATTTCTTGATCACTTTTGAACTAGTCCCATGTTTTCAAAATACACATGTGTGTTTGTACATGAGTGTATAGCTGCTCCTATGAGCTATTTTAACCTCTCACCCACATGCTTTAAATATAAAGCATATATAAAGCAATATAAAGACTATAAGAGTTTCACTATTTGTAAAGAGAAAATCACTCTAAGTGTGTGATTTCTAGGTCTCCATCTACATTAGATCTCTAATGATTGATTTTTTTTTAATGATTGATTTGATTTGTTTCTGCATCCACCGTTTTGTTTGTTTTAACTTAAAGGCTTATTTAAAAAAAGGGGGGGCCTTATTTTTGCCTTATTTCAATTCAGCCCCTTTTCTTTTCAGAATTAATTAATTAATTTATATTTATTTATTTCAGTATAGTTGACACACATTGTTACATTAGTTTCAAGTGTACAACATAGCGATTCAACATCTCTGTATGTTATGCTATGTTCATCTCTTTTCACTTAAAAAATTAGCTGCTTTCTCCAAAAATATTAGTGAGCAATGTAGATTTTCCTGTATAATTCAGAAGGGAAGTAGGGGAGGATTTTCCATCAAACCACCAAGGGCAAACTAATAACCATCCTCAAAATACACTATTTTTACAGAGTCTCTTATTCTTATAAGGCACAGGCAGGGATCTTTACCAGCCCCTCCACCTCTCATTGTCTTGGTTCTCAGGCTCCAGATTTCTTTTAATTTTTTTATTTCCACCTCTCCGCCAGTCTTGGGATATTTTCTATGTTATGCAGAACCATTTCAGCCTTGTCCTGGTTTCAGCCTCTAACCTTGCAAATCTATGCCCATCCTTTAAGGGGGGTGGTGCAGAGTGTCTGAATGGTAGGAAAAATGGGAAGGTGGTAAATTATAACAAATGAACAAAAGTTACATGAATATTAATAGTATACTTTAATTATGCATCAAAAAGGAGAGACGAAAGAAGGAAGTAGAGAAAAGGAGGGAAAGGGGAAGAGAGAAAGAACTGAGCTTATTTCTGGTATTTCTATCTTTGCTGGAAATATTAAATGCCACAAATGCTCAAATACATTTGATGTACTCAATCTTATACATATTTTTGAATTATTTATGGTTTCAGAATTTTTCACATTTTCTATGTCTACTAAATCCTGCCATTTTCTGATACTTCTTATCAGTTCATTTGTGTTATGGAGCACAATATTTTATCTACTAGTACATCTTTTAGTTTCCCTTTCTACCCAAATGATATTCAGATGGGCACCACTTGTAGGAGGAAGTAAAAGAGACAAATACAGCAAAATATCATGAGTATGTTTTCACTAATGGAAAGATATAATTAACTAAATATATTAAAAAAAATTTGTTGAATTGTTCCTGCATTCCAGCCATTCATTTAAAGGTCCTAATAGAAAAAAAAAAAACATATATGTATACAAGCAATGCATATATGTGGATATGTATATATATATTTACGTATACCAATATATATGTGTGTATGTATATATTTTTTTCTATTAGGACTTTTAAATCAATGTCTGGAATCTAGGAACAATCCAATATATCTTCTATGTATGTATGTATGTATTTATTTTTTAAAGATTTTATTTTATTTTTATTTTATTTTTTTATTGGAGTTCAATTTGCCAACATATAGCATAACGCTCAGTGCACAACCCATCAAGTGCCCCCCTCAAGACCCGTCACCCAGTCACCCCCACCCCCCGCCCACCTCCCTTTCCACTACCCCTTGTTCGTTTCCCAGAGTTAGGAGTCTCTCATGTTCTGTCTCCCTCTCTGATATTTCCCACTCATTTTCTCTCCTTTCCCCCTTTTTCCCTTTCACTATTTTTTATATTCCTCAAATGAATGAGACCATATAATGTTTGTCCTTCTCCGATTGACTTATTTCACTCAGCATAATACCCTCCAGTTCCATCCACGTCGAAGCCAATGGTGGGTATTTGTCATTTCTAATGGCTGAGTAATATCATTGTATACATAGGCCACATCTTCTTTATCCATTCATCTTTTGATGGACACCGAGGCTCCTTCCACAGTTTGGCTATTGTGGACATTGCTGCTAGAAACATCGGAGTGCAGGTGTCCCGGCGTTTCATTACATCTGTATCTTTGGGGTAAATCCCCAGCAGTGCAATTGCTGGGTCGTAGGGCAGATCTATTTTTAACTCTTTGAGGAACCTCCACACAGTTTTCCAGAGTGGCTGCACCAGTTCACATTCCCACCAACAGTGCAAGAGGGTTCCCTTTTCTCCGCATCCTCTCCAACATTTGTTGTTTCCTGTCTTGTTAATTTTCCCCATTCTCACTGGTGTGAGGTGGTATCTCATTGTGGTTTTGATTTGTATTTTCTTGGCCTTTTATAATTTTTAATTAAATAATTGTTTAGCTTGTTACTTTTTTATATTTGGTTATCTTGGAAATATTTTTTCCAAGTAAATTTTCAGTTACCCTGCTGGTGCCATTTTCCCCCATTGTAATGTTGTTCACTCTAATTTTGATTCATTGACTTCCGCTATTTATCTTACTTCTCCCTCCACTCTCAAGTTTTTTGGTTGTGAATAAATCATTTTCATTACTGATTTAAATATCCCTGCCTCCTTTTCCTATTATTTTTTGTTGCAATAGCAACAAAACAACAAAAACAATAACAGATCCTTTTTAAATATGCTTGTAGACTACCCAGGTGCATTAGGATGCAGTTCTAACCTAGCCAGTGAATGGATAGCACCTCAATGCTCAGGAATAAACAGCTGCTTAAATATTTAACTGGAGGATGAGTTTTGAGTGGACTTTGTCATTTCCGAGCTGGCTCATTTACTTGCTGATTAAGACCACTCACAGCCTTCTGCTCCAGAACCTAAATAGTTGAATGGACTCTCCATCAGTCTGGGTGTGGTTTAAAAGCACTGATGTGTTGGTTGCAGAATATCCTAGCCTATTCTGATGATACAGGTAAATTCCAATCATTATACATTTTTAATAGACTGAGAAAAATAAAGGAATGATACACTTTTCATCCTCTATTCAGTTAAACAGCAGAATAATGGGAAAAATAAATTGTTTTTTTTCATCTTGACCATATTCCTTCACTAGCATCCCCAAACCTGACTACCAAAATTTCATGAGTCCTAAATGACACAATTTTCTCATCTACTGTGAAAATATTTTATTTAATGCTATGTTTTAGCCCCTTCCCTAATTTATATATATACCTATATGTATACATAATATGTATATGTAAATATATAGTATTTGTACACAACTTTTTTTTGTACACAACTTTTATATGTAATATATATATACATATATATATATAAAGTATTCCCATTCTCTCATCATTTCCCTTTATGCTTTCTTCCATTTTGTGAGAGTCCATTCACTTTTCTCTTCCATAATGTTAGTTATCACCTTCATGTGATGATACCCGCATACACATTTCTAGCTAAATAATCTTTCATATTTTCCAAACCTCTACCTTGAAGTCATGTTTTAGTAACCCTAAATGAATGCTCAATTAACTATTTGGCTAGATAACACAAGGACTGAATGGGTAAGATTAATCTATCATTATGGGGTTATCCCTCTGCTTCTTTGCTGCCCACTGACAACAGAATACGTTTCACCCTGCATGATTCATCAGCACTACACAGTTCCCTTGTACTTAATACCCCCATTCCCGTGTACATAATACACTGTACTTAATACAATTCCACTGTAATTAATGCCCGACAGTTCTGTTTGGAAGTTCTTCGTGCAGCTAAACTAAAATCTGCCAAAATATTCTAATTTGTCTCTTGATCCACAGAAAGGGTTCATCTCCTCCTCACATGATAAACTTTCAAGTATTGGGAGAAGATCTTGGCTTCTGCACTTTGAGGGACAGAATACGTAGCTCTTCTTCTAGTACTGATATATGCTTATTCTGGCTTTTGTCATCTCACATGTTTACCCATTTCACAGTTTGGGTCCTGCAGTTTAAAGCTAACTATGCCTCCTTAAGTGACAATTAAATATTCTATATTGGGGGACAGGGGGTTAGTGGAAACCAAAAAACACGATTATTCCTTTCAGGGGAATTTAGAGGGGATGTATAATAGAATGATTCGGGACAATACAAAATAGCAAAGAAGTGGCTGTAATTAATTTAGCACAAGCTTGGAAAGACAATCCACATCAGACTAAAAATGAAAAGAAATGAGTGAAGGCATAGCACGGTACTGTTAGTCTCCATTATTTTCTACAGACACTCCTGAAAACACAGTCACCGACAGAGTCTACTAGAAAAAATCATTTATATTTACATAAATTAATTTCAACTAGTACACTATGAAACCTCAGGCTATTCTAAGTGATACACTTTCTAGTTTCTAAAAGAAAGAATTATTTTCTCAAGACTATGATGTAAACTCCCTTAGAAAACTGCTACTTCCGGCAAAATTTTGTTCGGAAAAAAAAAGTTGTCTCTTAAGAAATAATTTTAGTAGTTTCTGAGAAGCACAATCTGCATCACAAACTGAATCAGAATTTTGCTCCTCTTTCCAACCACTGTCAATTGTCTCAGCATCAAGTGAGCCTAAGAGGTTCTTCCAAAAGGGGCAAGGTAATTACATGCATATTCATTCAAATATAATTACAATGACCTGTTCTGCACTGGTCTCCGAAGAAGTTTTCAGACTAGGGACTTTAAAAGAGAGTGACTTTCACTTATAGAAGTGGACATTGTATGGATAACATGAAGATAATAAACTGAATAACAGGGGATACCTGGGTGGCACAGGGGTTTGGCGCCTGCCTTTGGCCCAGGGCGCAATCCTGGAGACCCGGGATCGAATCCCACGTCGGGATCCCGGTGCATGAGCCTGCTTCTCCCTCTGCCTGTGTCTCTGCCTCTCTCTCTATCTCTCTGTGACTATCATAAATAAATAAAAATTAAAAAAAATAAAAGTAAAAAATAAACTGAATAACATCTGTAATGTAGGACTGAATCGATCTTAATCTATGCCTA
Source organism: Vulpes vulpes (assembly GCF_048418805.1). Taxonomy (NCBI): domain Eukaryota; kingdom Metazoa; phylum Chordata; class Mammalia; order Carnivora; family Canidae; genus Vulpes; species Vulpes vulpes. The sequence continues at coordinate 29,051,307 of NC_132788.1, forward strand.
GTCAAAAAAGCTATCCAGGATTGGGGAAAACAATTTAGAATGAATACAAAGTAAAAAAAAAAAAAAAAAAAATTATGGATTGAGTTCTTTTGTTAGCAAGTTGAATTGGAGCTTTTTAGGATTATTTCAGGAACATAAGCGTGTAGACTGAAATAGCATTAATTTAATTGGCAGCCAATTCACTGCTTTCCATTAGACAGATATCCAAGTCATGAATTGCAATGAGAATTTATGCAGAGCCAGTAATATCTGATCTAAAAAGCTATAGTAAGAAAAGTATAAATTTTACCCACAAAAGAGAAATATTTTGTCATAACTGTTGATTATTCACACTTCCTTAACTACTAAGAAGGTAGCCTTCTACTAGTTGATCATAATAAGTTCTTATTTTTTTATAGACCGTTTTTTTCCTCTGTCAATTACATAGTTATTGATTGATATAAGATGGTACTAATATTTTCTTAGTTTTTATTGCTTAGTGCATCAAATATTTACTAAAAATATTAACTAGTGTAGAAAGTTTTGCTCAAATATGAAATAACAATTTAAAAATATAAGAGATCAAATACAACTTTTGGTCCAGAAGTGGGCTACAAATAACTAGGCACTGATGACCAATTCCTTCAGATACTAAATCCTCACCCATTCTTTAGCCTCCTTCTGGACTTTTAAATAATGATCCACTGATAAAGCAGCTTCTTTTTACAGCAATGCTCTACTTCCTTAATTTGGATAACTCTGTAAAGAGTATTGATATTTTTTCAGTTGAGACACTTCTACTTCTCAGATTTCTTTTGACTATCTCGTGTTCTTTCTCTTTGTTTATGACAATTAACATGAAACTAAAAAGATATCTATCACAAAAGAAGAAAGATACTGATAAGTTTTTGATTGGCACCATATCAAATAGGGGGATCTGGGGATACTTGAAGAAATCATTTGGGAACAAATGTTGGAAAATTGACATTTTTGATTCAATATCTTCTCATTTATACCTCAATTTTATTTGAATCTTCTTTTAAAATATCTAGCTATCCCCATAGTTCTTGCACATTTAGACATTCTTGAATGGCTATGAGTATCTACTGGTTTTCGTTACTTTGTTATGAGACAAATCTTTCTTTCTACTACATAGCTCAATCTTTTTGTGTTTTCTTTAGGAAGTTTATTCATTTCTGCGTATGACTCATGAGTAGCAACATTGCTAAAGTCTCTTAGTTCTACAAGTGCAAATGATAGCAGCCTGGTTTTTTACAGGAGTAATCACATGGTTTGGCAAATAAAAACTGTGCTGGTTCCTTTCCAATCTTTATCTCTTATTTCTTTATATTCTTGTATTGCAAAGGATAAGATAACCAGTGCATGTTGAACAGAAGTTATTTCATTATGCCCCTTTTTGACCTTTACTGTACCATCCACAAGATTTTCAGTAGATACCATTTATGAAGTTTAGCGAATTCTATTTTTTATTATAGCTGACACATAATGTTACGTTAGTTTCAAGTACACAACAGTGACTCAAAATCTCTATATGTTATGTTATGCTCACCACAAGTGTTAAGTACCATCTGTCACCATATAATGCTATTACTGTGCCTTTTACTCCTGTGATATTCTTTCCATACTGGAAGCCCACACCTCCCACTCCCCACCCATTTTGCCCATCCTTCCACACCTCTTCCCTCTGGTAACCATCAGGTTCTTCTTCGTATTTACAGGTCTGATTCTGATTTTGTTTGTTTATTCAATCTGTTTTGTTTTTTAGGTTGCCATATGAGTGAAATCATATGGTATTTGTCTTTCTCAGTCTGACTTAGCAGTTTCTATTCCTCCCTCCTCAAGTTTTGTAATGTTGAATGCTTTATAAAATATATATTGTGTTCTCCTTTTAATTGTTACCTCTATGAACTTGATTTGCAGTGCACATATTGATAATTGCACTCCAACCTTTGACCTGGGCTTTTTGTTCTCATGTTTATAAATAAAGTTTTTCATTTTCTTTTCTTTTTACTAGATTTCTAAAACTACAGAATTCTAGGCCAAATTAACACATAGACAATTAGAATGGCTTTTTTTTTCCTCCATTCTCTGAGAAGCAATCAAGGTGATTACAAAGTGGTAGAATAGATTGATTCAGAATACAGCTCTGAAACCCTCTATTTGAGTTCAAATCCTGGTTCTGTCTCATAGCTATATGACTGGGTAGATTATTTCTTTGGAGTGCAGTTTCATCATCTGTAAAATTAGGATAATAAAAGTTTCAATCTCCGTGGGTATTGCAATGACTCAAAGAATGTATGTACTTAGAAGAGTGCCCAGCACATGGTATGCACTCAATACATTTTAGCTAACTATAAAACAAATGTTAGTCAACATACTGCAAGAAGATTATAAACAAAAGGCAAATCAGTGTGCAGTGAGGGTACAAGGTTTAAATTCTTTTTAGATACATTATTAAAAAAAGTTATATCACAGTGAAATAAGAAGTGAGTGTTGAAAAGTTCCCACTAAGGATAAGAATGGGCTATTACCACTACTGGTAGCCTATAAAGTGAATGCCAGAAACAACTCATTCATGGAGCTCAGGTATGTGAGGAACAAATATATAAATTGATCCATACGTAGGAGGAATGGACAGTCCATGAAGGTATGTATGTGTATGTATATATATATATATATATATATATATATATATATATATATATATTTTAAATGGGAAGCATTGATCATAAATGATGCTTGTAAAAAACTTTTAGACTGAAAGATGGAAAGTGTAGGACAGAGCATGGGTAAGGCAAGGACTCTGAAAAGGTGGCTGGCCATGTGATCTAGAGAAAAAGGAGAGTAATGTATTTTTTTTTTAAAGTAATCTCTACACTTAGCATGGAGCTCAAACTCACAACCCTGAGATCAAGAGTCACATGCTATACCAACTGAGCCAGCCACGTGCCCCTAGGAGAATAACTTATAAACAGCAAGGTAAGGGAATAAAATGATTAAGGGAAATTAAAGAAGCTTACAGATTTGGTAGCAGAAATTTTATTTACCCCATCCTACTGAGGTCTCTTCCTTTTAAAATTATGAAGAATCAGACAAGATCAATTTTCAAGGGTGGGGAAGGGATGGAGACCTATGGGTTTGATGAAAATGAAGATACATGGAATAGACTTTTTAAACACCAACTTAATTTATATTTTTTTCTTTCTGTCAAAATTCATTTAACTTCGCATGGTTCCACTGGAAGCTTGGAACTTGCAATAACTGTTTATTAAATATGTTTTGAAAACGGAAGTTCACGTTCACTTATGGCACCAGGCATACAGTAGAGACATATAAGATGCCACATTAAAATAACATATCAGGTGTGATTGTTTTAAAGAATTAATCTTATAATGCTCATTAAAGCTAAGCATATGGCTTCAAATTCTTCATTTCTTCTAAGACAACCACCTTTTTACATTTAAATCTAGAGCTACAGATAAGACAACAGGTTAATTAGATTGATCAGTTGCAGCTCAGCCAGCAAAACAGAATCCATGAAAGATACTTTAAACAGGGAATGTAATACGCAATTGCTTTTTTTTTTTTTTTTTGATTTATTTATTTATTCAGAGAGAGCGAAAGAGAGGCAGAGACACAGGCAGAGAGAGAAGCAGGCTCCATGCAGGGAGCCTGATGTGGGACTCAATCCCAGGTCTCCAGGATCACACCCCAGGCTGCAGGCGGCACTAAACCGCTGCGCCACCGGGGCTGCCCCGCAATTGCTTTATAAGCAGATAAGGGACAGTGAAGGCAACCCAGAGATTAGCAGGGAGCCACTTTCCCTCAGGTGTTGAAAACAAAGGCGGGGTCAGTATTAACAGAGCCCAGCCATTGGGACTGCCAAGTAAAACGTGGGAACCCATCAGATAGGGGTATTGAATCAGAGGAGAAGGCACAGGTGCTGATAAAGATGCTGCCTGACACATGGAGAGCCAGGAAGAAATACTCTAGCCTTTGCCTCTTCCTTCTTTCCAATCTCTACCAGTGTCCCCAGACTACCAAAACCAGCCCAAAGTAGCTGGCTGGAGACCCTGGAAAGACTAGTTTCTTGGAATACAGAGGCCAACAGAGAAAAGAGCCGAGTGAGTCTGACAGCAAATAGGCAAATGGCCAATACAATAGGAAGGTTCTGTTACGAAAGAAAAGTAGAATGGATTTTTATTGTTTAGCAGAATTTATACTCCTTCCTAGGTGAAATAATGTTTTAAGTCATAAAACTCAGGGTGGAATTTTTCTTTCTTTTCTTATTCATTGCTTGGTATCTCACAAAATGTCATCAAGAGTACTAATGTATCATTAGCTAAAGTTACTGAAAACTAGTTCATAATCACTACATCCTGCTATCAATTTAGTTGCTGTCTATAAAGATTTGATTGTCAAAAGGATAATATAAAGACATAAGTCAAAACAACACAGTTTAATTTATTCATTTAAAATAATTAGGTGAAAATCTATAATGGATCTGATTTATAATGGATGGATGGATTTAGCATATATATATGTGTATATATATGTATATATATGTATATATGCATATATATAAGTAAATACATTTTTAAGATTTTATTTATTCATGAGAGACACAGAGAGAGACAGAGACATAGGCAGAGGGAGAACAGGCTCCATGCAGAGAGCCAGTGCGGAACTCGATTCTGGGAGTCAAGGATCACAATCTGAGCCACTCAGCCACTCAGGCATCCCAATAGTTACTTTTTAAACCACACATGCACCTTTCTGAAAAACAAATTTTCCAGGGTTTTTATGGAAATTATAGTAGAATCAGTTATTATTCTCTTACACTTTATAATACTGATATATGAATTATAAATCATTAAGATATTTATGAAATAGTTATTTGTTAAGAATATTAGCTGTTATAGAAATTTAATTCTCTCAAATTTTTTATTTAAATTAAAAACTAATGAAATATGATTATATTCTCATCTTGTTCCAAAAGTAGTTTTAAAAGCAAGGTAAATTTAGGGAATTATTTCTACATATTAATATATTATTTCTGTGCTAGTACTTCTGAATCTCCTATGATACTACAATCGCAGATATCTTGAGTGAACAATTTTTGACTCATTTACATCTGCTGCATTTTCAGTTTAGAAAATTAATCATTCTTCCTTGTCTGAATGCCTATTAATCCATTATAAACTTTCTTGCTGAATCATAAAATTGTATGCATTTCGTTGTGAAAGTCAGCCAATAAAAAAAAAGTAGAGCTACCATCCCTGATGTTAAATAATAATTACAGCTATTGTGTTTGCTATAATAATATCATGGCCAGACATAAATATTTTTAACTATTTTTAATTTGTTTCACATTACATATTACAACTTTTGGCTTATAACTGATGCAAATACTTTCAAAACTATAAACCAGACAAATACAGCAAGATTTAAAAAAAAAAATTCCTTTTTTTTGATATTTTTGCAAACAAGTCATTTGTGAATGTCATATGGCAAGTTAGTCAACTGATATGTAACAAAAGTTTCAGCATATTCATTAATTTTATCATAATTGTACATATTCATGTTTTCAAGTATTTAACAACAAGGAACTTCGTTTATGAAAATTTAAGAGAAATGTATAATATGTTTATATTTCTACAATTAAATATTTTTGTGGTTCAAAGATTCAGATATAGTCCATTATACGTGTCAAAGACACCAATCTCCCAATTTGCCAGGAGTGACTGATGTTTATAACTTCCTTAAACAAGTCTATATACTTATTTATAGAACAGGTACCAAAATTTGCCAAATTTTCAATGACAGCACCAGTTTTTAATAGTCTATTCATTCTTCTCTAGAAAACATCAAAATGCCAAGGCATTTTGGAATTCAAATATATGGTATGTTTTGTCAAGTCAGACATCTTGCAAATACAGTGTAAATAAAATAATCTATCAAAGTGCAGTAGTAAGATAAAAGTGACTAATTATGATCACATTTTTAGGGACATCACTATAAACTTTGAACCCAATAGAAGGTTTGTTATTAAGTCAGCTAATGCAATATGTATTACTGAATGTAGGCACTCTGAGAAATGGAACAGAACATATGCCTCAGAATTATTCATCTAAAGACAAGAAAGTTAGGTTATTTTAAAATGATTCTTTCAGTCATTTCTAGTTTGTAAGGGATTTTGTACTCACTGCAGGCAGTGCTAGTAATACAATTTGTGGAGCCCCAGGCATAATGAAAAAGTGGAGAATTGGCCAAGGACAGGTCAAGGTCAAGTAGGTTCCTATGGACAGGTGTACTCTCCACTGTGGACAGGCGACTCCCAAAGGACTGAGTTCCCTGGCTGGTGGGAACATGTTTTACACCTGGATGGGATAGGCAAGATGCCTTGGCAAAATGTGCTACTGAGTTAACAACTCAAGCTGGGTTTGGCCACCGCCCCATCCCCAAGATGCCACTGGGCACACATCCAACTCTCTAGGCATCTATGCTAATGCCTACACTGGAGTGTTGGAGGTGAAGTTGCAATGCATATGTATGCCCTCCCAACTTCCCTCCCTCTTCTTTTAGAGAACTTTTCTTCCTTAGGGAGGGCAGCAACAGTTGCTAGGTAGAACAGAAGAAGCAGAAGCCAAGAATCAGTCCAACACAAACAGGAAAGTAGGGTTTGGTGAGACCATGTGAGCTAAGACTCTAAGCAGCTCCATCCCCACCTTCTTCGAGACACTCTTCATTATCCCGTGACTCCATTTACAAAATGTAAATTCAAAGACCACATTATTAAGGATTTCAAGGTGGCAACAAAGGGCATTTCACCCCAAGAGTTCTGAGTAGTGGGGTTCTGTGCAATTGCACTGGTCCTAGGCTCACGAAGTTGGCTCTGACTGCAGGACATATTTCTATGGTTCTGAAAAAGCTTCAGACAGGATATGTAGGCACTGGAAGCTTTCTGGAGACAAGGAATGCAGCAGCATGTGCTATAGGAGAACACATCAGCTCTGGAAGTCTCATGTAAATTTTTTTACTTATCAGAATTTAGAAAGAAAAACACTTAGAAATATTTGCCCTTCAAAATAAAAGAATTATAAAATAAATACTCATTATGATTCAGAATTTGCACATCAATTACAGAGAAAAACTTACGCTTATTGTATGACTCACCCAAAATTTGGGAAAGAAATTTTGAAGCCTATCTTAATTATTCCTCAATTTACTGAGGGGTTGATGTGGGGACTGAATACTGGAATGGGCTCTTCCTGAAGAGGCATGAGACCTTTCAAAAGTGTTGTTATTTATGTTTTTAGTATGGTCATTTTTATGACCAAATTTGAATTTAAATTACACCTTAATAATTAAAATTTACACCTTAAATAAGACCTTAATAGTTACACCTTAATTACACCTTAGTCAAGATAAAAGTGGAGAAAAAAATCTGAAAATGAAAAGTGGTGAGTACATTCAAATACTCTCAACACAATGCTAATACTCTAAAAATGAGAACACACACATAATTTCAGAAAATTCAATATGGAAATTAAAAAACAGCATATAAAACAACTAGTGATGAGGAGCAGTTTTTTCTCCTTGAAAGACTGACTATAAGAGTACATTGTCCCTTTGTAATTTATAGGCCTTTTCTCTCAAGTAACTTACCATTATTATTTTATTTTATATACTATAATTTTTTGATAATGGATTCTCTTTTATATAGCCTTTGTAGATAAGGATTCTCTTTTATATAGCCTTTGTACATTTCAACCCAAATACCCCAGAATAACAGTGGTTTAAAAAATTCAGACACATTTTCAATTTTGGATTGCTTTATTTCTTCATTTCCTCTTTTACTTTGTTCTTAATTTTACTTTCACTATGTTAAAGTTTCATGGGTCTTAACTTCTCTTTCATATCACATCTCTATAGGCTGCTTTCTGAAAAAAATTCTTAATGCTGTCTTTACCTATCTCTCTTATTAAACTGTGCTCTCTATAGTATTTATCTTACCAGTGGGTATTTTTTTCTTTTTTTCCTCCTTACTAATTGAATAATTTTAATTTTTTAAAGTTTCTAGTAATTTTTTGGATTTTTTTCTTCCTATACCTATTTCTGTTTCAAAATGCCTGCTTCTTTTTCATTCTTCTTCTTATTTTACCCATTTTCAGAAAATGAACATATGAATTTTTAAAAAGTCATTATTTTTTAAAACCTTTACTTGGAATTAATAAACTAATCATCTACTTGCCTCATTTGTTTTGGAATTTTGTTTTGCAGACTCTGGAGAAGGTGAGTCCCTCTCCTTGTCCTTCTCTATCCTCTTCCTTTCCTTTGTCCCTCTCTCTATCCCTCCCTATCTAGATGTTCTGTATCCTGCTTCCAATTAACACATTTTTTTTCCTCTCAAACCTAAAATTAGCATTCATCCTACAGATTGAGGATTCTATCCAACATTATTTTAGAAATATGGTTAATCTAGACCTTCTCCAGAGGGAGGCTTGGCCATGAACCTGGCCTGGATGCTCTGCTAGTCCCTGTCTTAGGCTGCACCCTCCCAACACTCTTGGGAAGTGCTAAAGCTTCCCAATTTTCCTTGTATAACTGCAACTTCCCCATCCAGGGACATCCTATCCACCCTGACAGAGAGGGTGGCGACATTTGCAACCTCCCTTCAGTTCAGGAAAACTCTGTCTCAAGCTTTATTTTCTATCAGTAAACCTGATTTCATTATACAAATTGATCACTAGAAGGGATTGCTTCTAGTTCCTGTGACAGATTCCCAGCTGCCTGAAACTTTCTTTTACTCGGAGTCCAATAGGCCCCCACCATCAACTCTAAATGTTGAGTTGTGTTTTTATCCAATTTCTGGTCCTTGGAGATGTCTATCTTGTTTTTGGCTGGGCTGTGTAAATATTTTTTCTTTTATATTTTGTCTATCATTGTGATGAATATTGAAAGAAGCAGGGGATGACATAATTATCCTTAAAGTATGAATTTATAATACTTCCTATATCAAAGCCTTGATGATTACAAGATAGGAAAACATTGAAGTTGAATTATTTGATATCATGTTAAGGATGTTAATGATGGTTAAAAACAATAACAACACCACTGTTTATGTGGCTGGACATGGTACAATGCCCACTGACACTGAATCACATACAAGCAAGTAATATTCTTAAAGTATTTCCATTTTATAGTTGAGGAAGCCTGGCAAAGTAAGCATAAATGACCTGTCTGATGTCAAAGAACCGAGAAGTGACAGAGCAGAAATATAAAGACATACTTTCTGACACTGAAATTTATATCATACCATACCCTCTTCCTATTAATTAAAAATTAAAAGATGCATATGATAATTATATTTCAATGAAAAGATTGTTTATTTTGATTTCGTATGTATTCCAGAAGTTGTTTTCTGAGCCAAGAAACTGCCCACCATTTTGCAACATGAACAGCTGGGACATATTTTTGGGTTTTATGTCCTTTTTAAAAATGTCTATTTATGCTACAGAAGTCATGATTATTAAAATCAAGTTACAGTTAAAATTTTCCTTCATCATCAGAATGGCTCTGGAAACTCTACAGCTTTGTTTCCTCCTCTGTTTTGTATTGGTTTCCTGACTTGAAATAATTTAGATGGCATTGTAATTAAGTTTTTAGAGTTTAACTAAATATCAACTGTGAACCCATCTGTGGCAGAGACTAAGTAAATGCTAATGAAACTTGTGTCCTTTTAGATGTACAGCTGAACGACTATAATAAGCCCCTTACATGAAGATGTGACTCTGTCTTGTATTTGGAATGTGAGCTAAGCAGATGGGTTACTACTGAGATATTTTAGAGAGGATTGTGCCTTCTCCATACATTCTCTTTACCTGCTTCCTGAATGTTTGATGGTATCTAAGCCACAGACTGAATGAATGAATGGAGCCTTAATCTTTGAGCCAATTCCTGAAGAGGAACCACAAAAGAGACTCATTCAGCCAGAAAAACACTGAACTTACTTAGATGGAAATGAACTATTAACCACTAAAATTTTTAGGAATGTTGCAGCAGTGAATATTAATAATTAGCATGTATGACTAATTGCATATTCCTAGAGTCTTTTAAAGTGGTAAATATGTAATCATTTTTCAATGTTTTATGTTAGCTATTTAAGTTGAAATGCAAATTTTTCTATGAAAATAACACATTTTCTTGTAGGTTTTCTTATTTTTTTTTTTTAAAGTTTCTGCTAAGCTCTGCTTGCCCTTCCCTGCGAAAGAATCACCCTGTGCTGTTTGATTTGAGACATTTGCAGATTTCTAAAGATTTTTTATTTTATTTATTTATTTTTTTTAGTCACAGAGAGAGAGAGAGAGAGGCAGAGGGAGAAGCAGGCTCCATGCACCAGGAGCCCGACGTGGGATTCGATCCCGGATCTCCAGGATCGCGCCCTGGGCCAAAGGCAGGCGCCAAACCGCTGCGCCACCCAGGGATCCCGGTTTTCTTATTTTTTACCACAGATTTGGCAGCATAATATAGATTATAAACTCTAATAAATATATTAAAAACACAAAATAGACTATGTAATAATCTATCTTTAAAATAAAGATTTTAAAAAATGTATTAATCCAGGAATATATCATAAGACTTATATTCAATGGCCAAGCTGAGTTTATTCCAGGACATCAAAAGTTGCTTAATACCTGAAAACTTACTAATATGCAACAGATGCATTGAATGTTACTCATGATACAACTGCAACTTTTTTTCCTGTTAGGGGCCGAATTGTGTTGTCTTCAAAATTTATGTGTGGAAGCACCTCTGATTGTGGCTGTACTTAGAGACAGGGTCTTTAAAGAGATAACTAAGTTAAAATGAGTTTATTAAGGTAGGATCTAATATGATGGGTGTCTTCATAATAAAGGAAATTACGACACACAAAGACACACACAGAGGGAAGAGTATCTGAAGACACAGTGAAAAGACAGCCGCCTACAAGCCAGAGATACCTCACAAGAAATCTCATCCCTGCTGACACCCTGATCTTGAACTTCAAACTTCCAGAGTTATGAAAAAACAAAATTTTGTTGTTTAATAAACCATCCAGTCTGTGGCACTTGCAACTAATATACCCCTCTTCCTTTAATATTTATACATTCAGGGTAGTAATTCCATAAAAATTGGGCACATAATTAACTTTTCTGTTCATTCTTGGGTAATAAATTGCTCTACAGTTACTTTAAGTCACAACACAAAGTCTGGACTAAATAATAAATCCAACATATTAATCAACCTATTCAATAGTCATCTGTGGTTTAGACTTCCTCCCTATTCTGAATGCCCACAGTCATAATTGGCAGCTGTCTTAATCAGGGAAAGGAAATGGAATTGGCTTCTGCTCTCTAGCTCACCTATTTCCTTAATTTCTAGCTGAGGTTTTGAGCATTATGGGAAGAGGAGAGAAAAGAGTGGTAAGTCATAAAGTAATTTTGACTTGGTTGGATATATTTCATGCTCTTTGGGTCCAAGAGGTAGTTAAAATCTGTTGTTTGGGACTCCTGGGTGGCTCAGTGGTTGAGCATCTGCCTTCAGCTCAGGGTGTGAACCTGGAGTTCTGGGATCGAGTCCCACATCAGGCTACCTGCATGGAGCCTGCTTCTCCCTCTGCCTATCTCTGCCTCCTCTTTCTGTGTCTCTCATGAATAAATAAATAAATAAATAATAATAATAATAAAATAAAAAAATAAAAATCTGTTATTTGTATGCCCCAAATAAATTCTTTCATAAGTCGACTGAAAACTTATTAACTGCCTCCAGTCTCCAAAGAACTCAAAATTTTGATAAACCGAATTGTTTAAAAAAAAAAAAAAAAACTTTAGGCCTCATAATTATAGTCACTAAAACTTGTTTTCTGTTGTTGGACTTATACCTCAAAATTTATGAGTCACAAATGCATCACTTAAAATAGAGTAAATCATCTTTAAAAGAACATTTTTTTACTCAGTGAAATTTTCAACTACTTGTCTTCATTCTTTTCAGGTCTGGCCTGTCCTTCCGCCCATCCAGAATGTCTTTCTTTTGCTGCCCCCCTCCTTTTTTTTTTGGATGTTCTTTCAAGTTCCAATTCAATGAAAACCTAGCTCTAGCTCAGCCTACTTCCTTAAGTACATTTTCAGGACAAAAAAAAAATTATATATCTTCTAATACACTGCTTATATAATTAATTTAGTAGTTATACTTATAGATGTCTTCTTTTACCTAAAGGTAAAGGCACCAACTTTCACTTCTTTATTAAGTCATTCACTAGTAGGCTCAGAGATGAGTATATAGTAGCCACATAATAATTATTTGGGGACAGAACCATTATAGGATAGCATAATACTTAAGAGGACATGTTCTGGAATTTTATATCTTAGGTGTTAATCCCAGATCCATCATCTACTTGTGATATGACTTAGAAAATTATTTATTGTGTCTCATTGTCTCCAAGAAGACAACAGTAATACCTATAGGCTATTGAGAAGAACAAATTGAATAATATAAGCACACAACTCGTTATTATCACTGTATATTACAGATGGAATCGATGATTGCTATTGGCATTTCCCACATAGTATTCCATTTCCACAGACTATAAATAAGCTAACCAGTCACTAAAAAAATGTCATTGGTAGTAATGAACTGGTATGATATTATAAAGCCTACAAAAAATACATACAGCAATTCTGCAGTAAAAGACTGCTAATGCAACTATTAAAGTATCATTAAAGAAGCATTACTGAGAAAGTCATTAGTACAATAATATTTTATAGAATTGTATTGCTACTAAATATGATGAATAATTGTTGAAAAATTAATAATTTTTTATTCTTTCCTTAGGATGTTACAAAATTCAAAAGGTAATTTATCTCAACACACCTAATAAAGAAAATATCCTATTAATCACATTGCCTAAATGTACATGTAACTCATTATTTCTTATAATTGGGTATTAATACATACTTTTAGTCTTATCAGTAAAACTGAAAAACTTGTTTAGAATCTAGCATTTTAATTTTTTTGTCAAAAGGCAAAAATCAAATTCAGAAATAACCAGTACATATCTAATATGCAGCAAATTATTCTTTATATGTATCTTATTTCTAAATAACCTTATAATTACCTTGGAATTATTTTTCACTTTTGTGTTTATGCTACAGTGAATTAGGGGAAATGTGACAAGGGACCAGTTGTGGTAATGTGGTAATTAAGACTTAAACAGATGTCACCATTAATAAGAGACTCAAATGAAGTGTATGTAATAAATGGTTGCCTTCAGCTGCTATGGCAGGCCTAGTTTCATTGGTAATGGTATCTGGAACTGGTTCAATCCCTAATAATGATCAAACAAAAAAAGTTTAAATAAACCTAATGAAAAATTTGTAAACTACCAGTATGTTTTGCAAGTCCAAACTTCATAGGCATTGAAGACTTTTAGGATGCATGACATAATTAAAAGGGATAAAATTGCAAAAACAAAATGCAAAATGTCTAATTTTAAGAATGTCTTTTTAAAATGTGCAACAGAATTTACTTATCAGTGTATTATCACTTCAGGCTAAGACTCTTGGATTCTCATTTAGGTGCAATCAGTGAATTAATGTTTATAATGTGTTTAAAGCAAGGCCTGGTACATCACAAAAGCTATATTTATGTTTTTTGTAATATTAATAATGTCTATTATTGTTTTTTGAGCATCTATAATAATTAATGAAAGAAAAAGCATTGACAGTTTTGACACTGTTTGCTTTTAGGTCCTGTCATGGGTTGAGTTGTGCCATCCTACCACCCACTCAAAAGATACGGTGAAGTTCCAACCCCCGGTACCTGTGAATGTGACCCTATTTGGAAACAGGGTTGCAGATATAATTAGATTAAGGTGAGATCACTCTAGATGATTAAAGTGGACGCTAATCCAATATGACTGGGTCCCTATAAGAAGAAGAAAATGTGGACACAGACACAGGGATTAATGGCCATGTGAGGATGGAGGCAGAAATTAGAAAATATTCCCCAAATGAATGAGAACATACACTGTTGGGAAATAGCAGGAAGGGAGACAGAACGTAAAGACTCCTAACTCTGGGAAATGAACTAGGGGTGGTGGAAGGGGAGGAGGGCGGGTGTTGGAGGGGAATGGGTGATGGGCACTGAGGTGGACACTTGACGGGATGAGCACTGGGTGTTTTTCTGTATGTTGGTAAATTGAACACCAATAAAAATTAATTTAAAAAAAAAAAAAAGAAAATATGTTGCTCCAAACCAAGGAACACCTGGGCCCACCAGAAGCGGGAAGTGACAATGGAGGATCTTTATGGATCTGGTCCTGTCAAAATTTGTATTTCAGATTTCTAGCCTCTAGAACTGTGAGAGAATACATTTCTGTTGTTTTAAGCCTTCCAGTCTGTGATACTTTATTATGGCAGACCTTGTCTCTTCTCCAAAGGAAGACATGTTAGGAAATACAAGGACTGTATGTCCATAAATAAAACATTGTTGTACATTTTGTGCTCATTTCCAGAATCCTTACTGGATCCATAATAATCTAATGCAAAAAAAATTAAAAAAATAATCTAATGCATTTTATTTTATTTTTATTTATTTATTTTTAAAAGATTTTTATTTATTTAGTTAATTATTTTTTATTTATTTGAGAGAAAGAGAGAGAGAGAGAAAAGACACAGAGGGAGTGTGAGAGGGAGAAGCAAACTCCCCAATCTAACACATTTTAAAGTGCTTTTTAATATCCTTATTTATAAGCATATTCTAAACAATTTTGAAATAGACAAAAGCTGGACTATCTCATTCAAAACTTATAAATGATGGACTCATCCAATTCACTAGGATCAAAAATGGAAAGCACACATTTTTACCTTGTTTTAAGTAAAACTTCAACTTGAATACTGATATAAAATACATCAAATATAGAAGATATTATGCCCTTAGCACTCAGGTTTCTAATACATGTGTTATTTAAGTGAACACTTAAGTATATTCAGAGATCCATCACTAGTTGTCCTTTAAATCTCTGTGATGCCATCACTCAAGTACAAAGCATGTATTTCTGATATTGAGAAATTTTCTCAAAATGCTTAGCTGAGTCTCAAATATGAGCATAGTGATGGACAAGGTCAATTTTGAATTTATTCTGAGGATCACTCAAACTTAGAATTTCTCACTAGTTTCTCTAGTTAACAGGATCTTCAAATCTGCTGACCAAGTCAAGGGTTGATCTGGTGATTCGGGGTCATCCTGTGGAAAGGAATGTGTTGGGTTAAACAAAAATCATTCCACTTGATTTATATCCAAATTCAAGTTGGATTAGTAATTTCCACTGCTTCTTTAAAGGTGGCTGCAAATTATATAGAGCCTATGTTTGTCTCCATTTAATTTTATAAGGGTAAAGCTTATGTTAAGTAGTATTAATATTTGTAAGATACAGACAGTACTAGTCTACAGTAGGCCTCATTTTTTAAGGGCAATTCTTGAAAATATAGTGCTAATTTTATATAAATAAAATGTTCCCCAAAAGCATACCAAATCAAGAATAAAGACACCAAACAAGTATTTCAATGTATAATTACTACAGCTACTGCTCTTCAATAATCATGTACAAGTAAATTAGTAAAAACTTCCCATGCTTTTTATGAAGGACAACTAAAACAAACTAGCATTAATTAATTAGTTAATTAGCTAATTAGCATAGGACATGATTACAGTCTATAGACACATAGTGATATAATCTTTGCCATGACCCTTTCGGAATCAAATCCAGTTCATTTACTATTATCCCAGTGCTTGACATAGTGCCCAGGAATGGCAGGCTATGAGATATGCACTCTGGAAATATAACAGAGGGACAATTGCTCTAAATAGAGTTGTACAGAGTCATTAAGTGATTTTTTAACCCGAGACCAGACATGATTTTTTAATCTGAGACCTCAGCTCTGGAAGGGCACCATCATAGCTGAAGGAAGTCTGACCAGAGTTCAGAGTCTAGTGACTGAGAAAGGAGACTGGTAAGATATGAAATCTGGAAAACCAAAGCAGTTCCTGATCACGTCAGGTCTTCTAAACCATGATGAGCACTGTGGACTTCAACTTAAAAGCAAAAGATGCTATCATGAGTTGAATAATGTCCCCTCAAATTCATGCCATCCTGGAACTTCAGAATGTGACTTAATTTGAATGTAGGGTCTTTGCAGATTTAATTAAGGTAAAGAACAAGATGAAAGCATACTAGATTAGAGTGGCTACTAAAACTAGTGAGGAAAAAAAAATAAAACTAGTGAGACTATCCTATAAGAGAGAGGGTGAAAGCACACACACACACACACACACAAAGAAACACTAAGAAGAAGGCATTGTGAAGATGGAGGCAGAGACTGGAGTGACGTGCCTATAAGCCAAAGAACGCCAGGGATTGTGGCAGTCACCAGAAACTAGGAGAAAGGCATAGGGTGGTTTTCCCTTTAGAGCCCCTGGAAGGAACTGGCCCTACAAAGTCCTCAGTTTTGGATCTGGGGCATCCATAATAATGAGAGAATGAATTACTATTGTTTTAAATCACCAAGTCTGTGATCATTTGTTGTGGCAGCCCTAGAAAATTAATACCCCTGAAATATTTTGAGCATAGGAGTTCTATCATTTCAAAACAATCTGGGAATGCCTGGGTGGCTCAGTGGTTGAGTGTCTGCCTTTGGCTCAGGTTATGATCCCAGGGTCCTGGGATCGAGTCCCACATGAGTGGGATCTAGTCCCACACAGGGCTCCTGTGGGACTCCTCCAACAGGGAGCCTGCTCCTCCCTCTGCCTATGTCTTTGCCTCTCTCTGTGTGTCTCTCATGAATAAAGAAATCATTTTTTTAAAAGCAAACATTAATTTGTTTAGAATGAATGGTAAGTGTGGAAAGTTGAGGGGGATACAATAAGCAGAAAAAATTGCGATATTACTCTTGCTATAAGTAGTAATTAAAGAATCAGAAGCAGAGTAAGAAAATGGAGCAGTCCTCTTCCCCCGGGGAGGTATCTGGAACTATGTGGAGACACTCGTGGTTGTCATGACTAGGGATGCTTCAGGCATATACTGCTTAGGGCTCATGATGCTAATGGCCTACAACTTTTTGAGATATCCTATACAACTAAGAGTTCATGCAACTATACTTCCAACAGCACCTATGATGAGAAAGTGCAAAAAAAAAAAGTAGCAAAGAATCAAGTATCATATACTTGTTAGAGTACTTAAGGGTCTCATTTTGCTACCGGTGTCATGTTTTTATGTTATTCTTTTGCTACTTACAATGGGGAGAAAGTAAATCCAAATTTTAGATGCTGCAAGAAAGAAATATCACATTAGAAGAAAAGAGATTTTGTTCAAACTTAAGTATTATTTTTTTCATAATATGAAATAAATACAATGAAAGTGTGAATAGAGTCATACAATATTACCAAATAATAGATTAGTGTCTAACAAATAATAAATCAGATATTAAGGGAATAGGATAATAATTAGACAATAGCCATTTCAAGTAACTGACTTTTTAAAAAAATATTTTCTCTAGGAATGACATTTCAAGAGAAAAAAAAAATGTATCTGGAAAAAGAACACAAAGGGGAAAAAAAGAATTACATCAAACTCACAAAGCTGTTTTCTGCATTTTAAGGGCCAATGACTTAAAGACTCAGCTGGGAAAAGAGATGATGTATAAGCTGAAAGATTAAGGATTCTTTGTAATGGAAGGCCATGATCCATCATTTACTGCAAAGCCCAAACAAGAAACAAGTACACCTGTTGACATTCAACAGACATTCTATATGCCCAAGGGCACACACTTGTTTATAATCTAGTAGCTTTTTATCAAACTGAAAACACATTTTACAATATTGCATCAGTTATCTGAAGCTTTCCAGTGTTTGAAAGAGTATGAGAAAATATAAGTGGGTGGGTGGTGGTTATTGTTGGAATATACTTAGAGCTTTTGATACGATTGGTTATTTATTGTATTCTTAGCTTATTTTTCAATTCCTATTGGCACATTACTGCCATAATATCTACTTTCTTAGAGCTATTTGGGGTATTTTAGGTTAAGCTATTGTTTTTAATTTTTTTTTTAATTTCAAGAGTAATTTTTCAAGATTGGTTTTTAAGAGGAAGCTTACAGTACTCCTGATCATGAGGAAATACTAGAAACATTCTTATTTGGCTTTATATGTATAAATGTTACCACTCAGTTTTACTGTTTAAGCCATTAGTTTCATTAATGAAAGTGATAGTGAATAAATATTTCTCTCCCTCTCTGAATTTATTTCTGTATTATTTCCCCTTAATTTATTTTAGAAAAATACAACCTTATTTCCTTTTAAACAGGAAAGATAAGATTTGTTAGATAATCAGCCATCTTTTTCTAGATGCAATTCAAATGGTACTATCCTTTTGACTCTTCTTTTGAGTAATAGGGTCTTTTTAATTGATTCTGGATTCTAAAAGATATTTATCACTTCATATTCAATACTTGGTTAGGATGATGCCCTAGTATCCTATTCTATATTTATCTTGGATGCTAATGATAAAAATGCAAGGTAAGCTCCTCCAGGCCATCAGTTCAATTTGACAAACAAATACTTATTGAACAGCTATTATCAAGAGTGCCTGATATAGGTACAACAATTAAAAAAATAAGCAAACAAACACATAAGGAAGAGGCAAGCCCTATTCTAAGAAGATTACATTCTATGCACAGTGATAAGTGTTACTGGTTGGGCTACGTAGGAAGCAGATTCTCACACTGAGATTTGTGTGCCGGAAGTTTATTAATGAGAAAGAAAAAGAAAAGCAGGATTGTAATGTGGTCACAACAAAACATCACCCAAATTAACGGGAAGTCTGAAGCTATGACAGCCTTTAGAACTGTGCCAATTTTGACTGAACTATAGCTTCCCTTCATTGGTCAGTCATTTGATATGAGCTGCTTCTCGGAAGGAGGCACCATCTTGGGCAAGGAAGGTTTTGCATGTTTTTTTTTTTAATTTTTATTTATTTATGATAGTCACAGAGAGAGAGAGAGAGAGAGAGGGGCAGAGACATAGGCAGAGGGAGAAGCAGGCTCCATGCACCGGGAGCCCGATGTGGGATTCGATCCTGGGTCTCCAGGATCGCGCCCTGGGCCAAAGGCAGGCGCCAAACCGCCGCGCCACCCAGGGATCCCGGTTTTGCATGTTTAAGGGCAACTGCCATAACAGAAACAAGCTGAGGCTGTTTGCTGACACCACCTCTGAACTGAGAATAAAACACACCCTCCCAAAGGAGGATCTGGGTGGTGTCACATTGCCACCACCACCAAGTTTATATAAGTTAGTGTTCTTGAAAGGTAACAGAAATTAGATTTCTGTTGAGAAAAAACAGTAGATTTTTTCTACTTGCAAATCTACAAGTTGGTCTGCCAGTTTCTCAGCCACTGGCAGAAAACATGAGACTCTGGATCAGAGAGGGATAATTTTGATTGTTTGTGGCAATAACAATAGCCAGTAATATTATATATGCTTGTTACCTGAACTCAAATACGCACTGGGTGATGAGAAAAGTGCCAGGTGACACCAAAACACGTAGTGAATTATATTACTGAAGGAGAAACCCAAGATTAGGAAACCTGACTCTCATCATGGACATAAGCCTGGATGGAGACATTTTTATTATATTGGAACAGACATCCAAGAAATAACTACCTTCCTAGGCTATTTGCTGTACACATCTTTGCAAAGATAGTCCAGAATGGAACATTCAGTACCTCTGTTCTCAATATGCACAGAAGTATAAGAAATCCGTGCAGAATTTCCTCCCAACAGAAAAATACTGTCAAATGCAGAGTTTTACGTCCTTCTCTCAGTAGGATTGTTGAGTCTCACTGGTGCTAAAGTTGGCTCATCAAGATGAAACAGAATCCTATTCAAGTAATGACTTACAATAACTTACACTTAGACTGCCACTACTCCTCAAGACTGAGGTGGTATCTTTAACTTTATATTTTACATAGCCAAGTAAACATTTTAAAAATGACTTTTACACTATAAAGTTAACTGTGTATATACATAAACAATTTATCCCATTCACACCTTTTTCTTCAACCTATTTTCCTTTTGGGAAAAGCAAAAAAAAATTAATCATTACATAAGTTTTTCTTTGTACTCTGGACATACGAACAAGAAAGGTTCAGATCTTTTGTATAAACTCAGTATAAATATACAGATTTATAAATCTTTACTCTACAGAAAGAAACAGAGAACATGAAGTCCTATGACCTGGATTTACTCTTTGCTACTGCCCTTACTACATGTGGAATATACTGCACACTTCCATCATGATAAAATGAGAGTTTTAATCTTTTTTATGTCTATGAAATTTCCCAAATTTAATATGCTATCATTTTGTGAATATTGGCATAGTATTAAAGTGAGACATACTTGATTATATTTCTCACTTTCGCTTCTCTAATAATTTCTTCATTGAAAACGGAAGGGACCAAAGCCACTAGATTAACACTGCCAATTCAATTATTGACAACTGTAGGTGCTCTTTCTCCCACGATATTTCAACACATGCTCAATTTCTGAGATGCTCTGTTATTTACCTCCTAATGATGTTCAACAAATCCTGCTGTTCTACAACATTGTCATTTTCCATTTTAAAATATAAAAAATTCATTTCTCTGAGTTTTCAATTTTTAGTATGTTTTATTTATTTTCAAACAAGCAGTTGACTTAAATGTATTCATTGAAAAGCTCTTCTAGTTTTCCTTCCCATAGTCCCTCATTTAAAAAAGAATTATAAAAATTGATTCTAATTTTGTTTCCTTGATGTTGTAGGCAGTGTTGTAATGAGTAACCAAATTCAAAAATAGAGGCTACAGTTTAGAAGGTTCTGACTCCTAAAGAAACACACCTACATAAAATCTGTGCTGCAGGTTTCCTTTACATACAAAATAATCAACTCCCATGTTCTTCAGTTGAACCTATCTTAAGGAGGATGAGAGGAAATAAGAGACAAGGCAGAAGATTACCAAATCATTGCACTTTCTTTCTGTTCTTTTAAAACTTCAACTAGGGCAGCCTGGGTGGCTCAGCGGTTTAATGCCACGTTCAGCCCAGGGCGTGATCCTGGAGACCCAGGATCTAGTCCCACGTCGGGCTCCCTGCATGAAGTCTGCTTCTCCCTCTGCCTGTGTCTCTGTCTGTCTCTTTCTCTCTCTGTGTCTCTCATGAATAAATAAATAAATACATCTTTAAAAAAAAAAAAAACTCCAACTAAGAAAAAGAGATGAAAAAATGAAGGTTTTCAAAAATGACCTTTGGTTTGTCTTTTATGCTCAAAGAGATGTTTCTGGGAGGAGGCTGTCTTTATCTTCCTTCAGGAAAACAAGTGGCTCATTTCCACTTAAATGTTGGCATTATTACTTGGGGCATCTGTAGTTTTTTTGTTTGTTTTTTGTTTGTTTTTTTAAGAAAGAGATTTTGACCTCACATGGCTAATCACTCTGTGGGGTGTGTTCATTATCATAAGTAGATATTGAAAAAAAATTCAGATAAAAAGACAGATACAAATAATAATTCTGGAATAATTCTGGGAAGCTATATCCATTAAAGTGAATATAAATCTAATGGAACACTAAACAACACAAATTTAAAAAATATTTTTCAGAACTCTAAAATAGCTACAGAGCAATTTTTGATAGTTCTAACTGCTTATAATTCTCTAAGACAGTGGTATCGATAAACTCTTATAAATGACTCAGGCTTATTATCTTACCTACATGGATACTATCTAATGATTAATTAACTAAAATGTTTATATTCATGTACGATGAAAATTTCCCACATTATTATAATGTTGTCCCTAAAAATTCTTACATATCATAATTTAATTTTCTTAGAATTACGGATTGTGGAAAATGGAACAATGTAAGACCCTAATGGTTGTATTAATATGCCATTGATTATAAAGTTTGATCTTGAAATTCTACTGTACTCCAAATAAAATCTATTTATCATGTTGAAAAAGAATGTCATATACATCTTAATTACTGTATATTTTCTAGGCTAAGATATATTTTACAATATTCATTTTTCCAAATTTAATCTACCAGCTGTGGGTTGAAAGAAGAGATTATAAACTCCTCTAAAAGAGAAAACAAAGAAACATTGGTATAGAACACTTTTTAGTATTTCATTTGGCATATTTTCCACTTAACTAAAATGTGAAAATAATGAATTTTCTTTCAAAAACTGAATAAAAAGCCATATTTTTAAATAAAAAATACGGACAAAGGACTATAGAAATATATATATTCCATTATACGATACATATATGTGTGTATATATATATATGGAGGAACCTTTCCAGTGTTTGCAACAGATTGTATTACCACCAACAGTACAAGATGTTTCTCTTTTTCCATATCCTCACTAACACCTTTTTTTCTTATGTTGTTGATTTTAGCTATTCTGACAGGTGTGAAGTGATAGGTCATTGTAGTTTTGTATTTTCCTGATGATCAGTGATGTTGATCATATTTTCATGTGTCTGTTGGTCATCTGTATGTTTTCCTTGAAAAAATGTCTTTGGGTCTTTTGCCCCAATTTTTAATTGGATTATTCATTTTGGGGGTGTTGAGTTTTACAAGTTCTTAATATATTTTGGATATTAACCTGTTACATCATTTGCAAATATCTTCTCCCATTCTGTAGGTTTTTTGTTTTATTGATTGCTTCCTTCACTGTGCAAAAGTTTTTTTTGTTGTTGTTTTTTTTTTTTTAACTTTGATGAAGTCCTAATGGCTTATTTTTGCTTCTGTTTCCCTTCCCCCAGGAGACAATCTAGAAGGAAGTTGTTATGGCCAATGTCAAAGAGGTTACTGCCTGTGTTCTCCTCTAAGATTTTTTATGGTTTCAGACTCACATTTAAGTCTTTCATTAATTTTTAATTTATTTTTGTGTTAGGTGTAAGAAAGCGTTCCAATTTCATTCTTTGCATGTTACTATCCAGTTTATCCAACACCAGTTGTTGAAGAGACTATCACTTTCCCATTGGATATTCTTTCATACTTTGTTGAAGATTAACTGACCATACAGTGGCGCATTCATTTGTGGGTTTTTTCTTCTTTCTCTTCTGTTCTGTATTTTGTGCCAGCATTATACTGTCTTGATCGCTACAGCTTTATAATATAACTTGAACTCCAGAATTGTGATGCCTCCCACTTCACTTTGCATTTTCAAGGTTGCTTTGGCTATTCACAGTCTTCATGGTTCTATACAAATTTTAGGATTGTTTGTTTTAACTCTGAAAAATGCTGGTGGTATTTTGATGGGGATTGCATTAAATGTGTAGATTGCTCTGTGTAATATAGACAATTCAACAACATTTGTTTTTCTTATTCATGAGCATGGAATGATTTTTCATTTCTTTGCATCATCTTCAATTTTTTTCATTAAGTGTTTATAGTTTTCAGGGTACAAATCTTTCACTTCCTTGGTTAGGTTTATACCTAAGTATTGTAGTATTTTTGGTGACATTGTAAATGGGATTGATTTTTTAATTTTTTTCCTGCTGCTTCATTATTGGTATATAGAAATGCAACAGAATTCTGTATGTTGATTTTGTGTCCTGCAACTTTACTGAATTCATTTATCAGTTGTAAAACAGTTTTTTTGTGGAGTCTTTCAGGTGTTCTGTATAGAGTATCATGTCTGCAAATAGTGAAAGTTTTACTTCTTCCTTACTGATTTGGATGTCATTTATCTATTCATTCATTCACTCATTTACATATTCTTGCTGTCTGATTGCTGTGGCTAGAACTTCCAGTACTGTGTTAAATAACAGTGGACATCCTTGTCTTGTTCCTGACTGTAGAGGATAAACTCTCAGTTTTTCTCCACTGAGGATGATATTAGCTGTGGGCTTTCCATATATGGCCTTAATTATTTTGAGTTATGTTCCCTCTAAACCTATCTTGTTTAGGGTTTTTACTGTGAATGGATGTTCTTATTGTCAAATGTTTTTTCTGCATCTATTGAA
The DNA here is from genome assembly GCF_048418805.1 of Vulpes vulpes. NCBI lineage: Eukaryota > Metazoa > Chordata > Mammalia > Carnivora > Canidae > Vulpes > Vulpes vulpes. The sequence goes on from NC_132788.1 coordinate 29,075,404, forward strand.
ATAATCACTTAGTTCTTATCCTTACTTTTATTAATCTGGTGTATCATGTTAATTGCTTTGCAAATATTGAACCACTTTTGAAACCCAGGAATAAATCAAATTTGATAGTGGTGGATACTTGTTTTAAGTATTGTTGTATTTGGTTTGCTAGCAATTTATTGATAATTTTTGCATCAGGAATATTAGCCCATAGTACTCTTTTTTTTTTTTTTAGTAGAGTTTTTGTCTGGTTTTGGTACCAGGGTAACATTGGCTTCATAGAATGGATTTAGAAGTCTTCCCTCCTTTCCTACTTTTTGGAATAGTTTGAGAAGAATAGATAGTAAATCTTTAAATGGTTGGCAGAATTTGGGTGTGAAGTCATCTGGCTCTGGATTTTGGTTTTGGGGAGTTTTTTGAGTACTGATTCAATTTTTTTTTTGCTGGTTATTGGTCTGTTCAAGTTTTCTATTTCTTCCTGTTTCAGTTTTGGAAGGTCATATATTTCTATGAGTTCTTCCATTTCTTCCAGGTTATTCAATTTGTCGGCATGAAGTTTTCATAATATTGTCTTATAATTGTATTTCTGTGGTGTTGGTTATTTCTCCTGTCTTATTTGCAATTGTATGTGCTTGAGTCCTTTCTATTTTCTTTTTGATAAGTCTTAGGCTAAAGGCTTATCAATTTCATGGATTTTTTTTAAAGAACTGGCTCCTGGCTTCATCAATCTGTTCTATTGTTCTTTAGTTTCTATATCATTATTTTTCTCTCATCTTTATTATTACCTTCCTCCTGCTGGCTTTAGGCTTCATTTGTTATTCTTTTCTTCATTACTTTAGGTGTAAGGATAGGTTATTTATTTGAGATTTTTCTTGCTTCTTGAGACAGGCCTGTGTCACTATATACCTCTCTCTTTTAACTGGTTTTGCTGCATCCCAAAGGATTTGGACCATTGTGTTTAGTTTCATTTGTTTCCCTGTATTTTTTTTTAATTTCTTTTTGATTTCCTAGTTGACTCAATCATTGTCTAGTAGCATGTTGTTAACCTCCATATAATTGTGGTCTTTCTAATTTTTTTCTTGTGACTGACTTGTAGTTTCACAGAAACTAGACTTCAACCTTTTTTTACTTGTTGAGGCTTGATTTGTGACTTAATATGTGATCTATTCTGGAGAATGTCTCATGTGCACTCGAAAAGAATATGTATTCTGCTGTTTTAAAATAGGATGTTCTAAATATATCTATTATTTCCATCTGGTCCACTGTGGCATTCAAAGCCACTGTTTCCTTGTTTATTTTCTATTTAGATGACCTATCCACTGATTTAATTTCTTCACTGGTTATTGGTCTATTCAAGTTTTCTATTTCTTCAAGTGTTAAAATCCCCTACTATTATTGTGTTATCACTCAGTTCCTTTATGCTTGTTATTGTTTTATATATCTGAGCGCTTTCATGTTGAATGTATAAGTGTATAAGTATTTACAATTGTTATGTCTTCTTGTTGGATTGTCCCATTTAGGAGATATAATGCCCTTCTTTGTCTCTGTTTATAGTCTTTGTTTTAAATTCTCTTTTTTCCTATATAAGTATTGTTACTGTAGCATTTTTTTTTTTTTGACATCCATTTCTCTGATAAATGTTCCTCCACTCACTCATTTTTAATCTGTGTCTGTCTTTAGGTCTAAAATGAGTCACTTATAGACAGCATGTAGAAGGGTCTTTTTTTTTTTTTTAATCCATTCTGACATAGTATGTCTTTTGTTAGAGTATTTGGTCCATTTACCTTCAGAGTGATTATTGACAGATACACATTTGGTACCATTTTATTACTTGTTTTATCATTATTTTTTAAAGATTTATTTATTTATTTATTCATGATAGACCGAGAGAGAGAGAGAGAGAGAGAGGCAGAGACACAGAAGGAGGGAGAAGCAGGCCCCATGCTGGGAGCCCAACGTGGGACTCAATCGATCCCGGGACTCCAGGATCACGCCCCAGGCCAAAGGCAGGCGCTAAACCACTGAGCCACTCACGGATCCCCTTGTTTTATCATTATTTCTGGAGATTTTCTCTGATCCTTTCTTGTCTTTGTCACATATTTATGGTTTAGTGGTCATGAGTTCCTTTGGTTTTTCTCTGCCTGGGAAACTCTTTATCTCTCCTTTTATTCTGAATGATATAACCTTGCTAGATAGAATATTTTTGGCTGCAGATTTTTCCCATGCAGCACTTTGAAAATATTGTGCCATTCTCTTCTGGTTTCCCAAGTTTCTTTTTAAAAATTTCCAGCTGGCCTTATGGGTTTTCCCTTGTAATTTAACGACTTCCTTTGTCTTTCTGCTTTTAAGATTTTTTTGTATCGCTATATTTTGCAAATTTAGTTCCACTATGTCTTGGTGTTGCCCTGCTTTTGTTGTTTTCTATGGGAGTTCTCTGCCTCCTGGATCTAGATGTCTGTTTCCTTCCCCAGATTAGGGATCATCTTGTGTTATTATTACTTGAAGTAAATTTTTTACCCCATTTTCTCTCTCTTCTTCTGCAGGAACTCCTATAATACCAATGTTATGACGTTTGACAAAGTCAAACTGAGTTCCCTAAGTCTGTTCTTGTGTTGTCTAATTCTTTCTTTTGTTCAGTTTCATTATTTTCCATTTATTTTATCTTCTAGATGCTTAATTCACTCCTCTGCTTCTTCTAGACTGCTGTTCATTGCATCTAGCCTGTTTCCAAACTCATTTATTGCCTTTTTTATCTCTGATTCTTTTTTTTAACTATTTTATCTGTAACAGGGGTCACTGATGTCTTCTTTTCTCAAGTCTGGTAAGTATCCTTAGAATTGTTGCTTTAAATTCTTCATCAGGCATGTTACTTATGTGTTTTGCTTAGACTTCTGGCCATCCTTATCTTGTTCTTTCATTTGGGATAAATTCCTCCAATTTGGTATTTTGATTAAATTTCTAACTTGTCTGTGTTAGAAAAGCCACCTATGTCTTCTGCTCCTGAAAGTAATGACTTTATAAAGAGGCCAGGTAGCACTCAGGGTCTGGCATTTCAGGGAGTGTCTCCAATGTGTGCAAAGTACATTCTGTTGTGTCCAGGCTGCTCTATCTTTTAGGCCAGTCTTCTGCAGCTCTCCTTGTCTGCAGTAGGCAGTGTTTGGCCTAAGGTGCTCTGTTCTGTTTGTGAAATGAGATCTGACACCAACTCCAAGAGAACTGAGGCCCTGTAGAACTCTCTGGTCAGGAGGTGTGGTGTGGGCAGGGGTTTGTGCTGGTCTTCTAGGGCAGGGGCTTGTCATGCTGGGACAAAGGCAAGCTTGACTGAGGTCACTTCTGCCAGAGTACCGGAGGGTGGGGCTTGGTGTAAACAAAATAGGCAGCCAGTGTTTGTGCTGTACCACTTCCTGTGGTGTCTTTATTTATGCTGAGGGGTGGGGGGCGGAAATGGCACTAGCCAGCTCCTTTGCCCCTGGAGAGGCATCTTCAGTGAATGCTGCCTCTCAGGGAAGTGCTGGGAGAAGAATGAATAATCCTCCTGTATGCCCTAGGCATTCTTCAGATCACTGTTTCCACACTGTCGACCCCCCAGTTGTTTGCCTGGCTTCTCTCTAGAAGCAGAGCAGTGCCCTCCAGACTTTACCTCAGCCAAGCCCACTGACCTTTAAGCCCCACTGGTTACAAGAACTCACAAAATTCAGCACCTCTTGTTTTCCAAACCAATGGCTTTGGGGAAGCATTTCCTTATGCATTCCCTTATGTGCTTCTCTCTCTCTCTTGTCCTTCTCTGTGACCATAGCTCCCTTCCCTCAAAAGCACTCTTGATCTGCTTCTCCCTAAATCACATTTCTGCACTTCCTACATTCTTTGAATGTGGCCTCTTCTCTCCCTTTAGTCGCAGTTTGTTCTGTCAATCTTGAGGCTGATTTCTGTGGTATATAGGATGATTTGATATTTACTGACTTCTATTCAGGGTAGAGCCTTGGGTCCTCCTACTCTGCTGCCATCTTGAAAATCCCATTTTCTTACTTTTTAAAGGCACTTCTCATATACATTAGGAAACCCAAGACAATAATTCTCATGTATAAAAATTTACTTACAATGTATGTTCTAAAAGGATACCAATCTAAAAGGATACCAATCTGAAAACCAAGCTAATGCTTGGTTTTAAGATATTTTCCATGGATTTAAGACAGACAAAATAGCATCTATACCCGTTTATTCATTTGTACATCTCCACTGTGGTTTTATCTACACTATCTTTTTTTTTTTTTAATTCTCACAATCAATTTTGATATTTCACATAAACTAGAAACCTCAGTCAGTTTTAAACTTCATTAACAATTTCAGGGACATCAGTAATCAATAGCAGGAGGTGAAGCTGGGAGAAGCTCAGAGTCTAACATATTTATACAGTTTCATTGTTGCATCATGAGGATGTGATCTGGCTCAGGTTAATATGTAGGGTTTCTAACAGTTGTATGGGTCATATTATGCTTACACAGAAGGTACTTTTGGAATCATAAAACAACATTTTATACTGAGTCTCAATAAACTCTTGCTTTGATTAGCATAAAAAACCTAATACAACTAAGTTTATCCTGCTTAAAGCATATGATAGGTAATGATTCTAACTGGAAAATGCCATTGGTTTTTGCCAATTATGTTAGTATGCTTACAAGGATATTTGACTAGGGCACTACTTTCTTTCCCAAGGTTATTTCCCTTACTCTAAAGGAGTAAACTGACTGCAAGCTTGCTATTTAACAGTTGACTTTCTATGAGTCAGAAAAGCCACTTCAAGCTCAGCTTGAACAAAAGTTAAGCTTTTATTTATTTTAGAGAAGGAAAAGACAAGGCAGGTAGGCAGCAGACAAGGCAGCATGATCTCATTTATATGTAGAATCTAAATTGTAAAACTCATAGAAACAAGGAGTATTATGGTGGTTACCAAGGACTAGGGGGAGGGGGAAACTAGAAGATGTTGGTCAAGGCATACAAAGATTCATTTATGTAAGATGAATACCTTCTGGAGATCCAATGTACAATTCGACAACTATTAACAGTATTATATTGTACACCCAAAATTTCAAAGAGAGTAAATCTTAAGTGTTCTCAGCGCAAAAAAGGAAAGAAAATGATAACTGTGTGAGAAGTTAGTTGATATGTTGGTTTAGCTTCCTTGTGGTATTTCATAATGTATGTATATCAGTATATCAAGTTGAATTATCTTAAATATATCCAATTTTGAGTTGTCAACTATAACTGGGGAAAATACAAATTTACAAGTTATAATTACTAATTAATTTTAAGAGAAATGCAGAGGTATCTTGAAATCAGATGAGCTTTCTGGTTAGACTTGTGGAAATTAGGAAAGTAGCACCTATGTATCTAAGTTTTTACACAAAATGACACCTTCTCTTCATATTTCTGCTTCTCACAGTTGTCACCAGTAAGTTTGGTCGTCAATAAATTTTAGTTACTAAAACACAAAACATGGTCTTTATCAAGGACTGAGATGAATCATATTTCCTTGGGTTTTAAGCTTTTTGATTGGAGTATAGAAGTTTGATTTAATTTTGGCAACTGTTTTGACCAAAAATGTTTATGGGAAAACCCACATTGTAAAAGCAATAGTGTATTTCACTGTTCACTCATTTATTAATTCAACTGATATTTATTGAGTTCTTATATGTCTTTGACTACACTAAGCCCTGAGGGTACAGATATTGAAGAGCAGATATTATCCAGTTGGTAAGGATTTAATCTACTTTGAGAAATCTTGAGGAAACTGTATTTGGCAGTAACCTAAAGGATGAGTGAGAGTTGTGTATATAACAAAGTAGGAGGAAGAAAATTCTGGGCAGTGGGACCATCAAGTGCAAAGACCTTGAGCCAAGAGTCAGGAAGATGCCTACTGTGTTTAAAGACCCAACAAAAGCCAGGATGATTAAAGCAGAGTGAGTGCTAAAGAGGTATGAGGAAAGAGAGTGGTCCAGTTTCATTCTTCTGCATGTGGATGTCCAATTTTCCCAGCACCATTTATTGAAGAGACTGTCTTTCTTCCAATGGATAGTCTTTCCTCCTTTATCGAATATTAGATGACCATACATTTCAGGGTCCACTTCTGGGTTCTCTATTCTGTTCCATTGATCTATGTGTCTGTTTTTGTGCCAGTACCACACTGTCTTGATGACCACAGCTTTGTAGTACAACCTGAAATCTGGCATTGTGATGCCCCCAGCTATGGTTTTCTTTTTTAAAATTCCCCTGGCTATTTGGGGTCTTTTCTGATTCCACACAAATCTTAAAATAATTTGTTCTAACTCTCTGAAGAAAGTCCATGGTATTTTGATAGGGATTGCATTAAACGTATAAATTGCCCTGGGTAACATTGACATTTCTACAATATTAATTCTGCCAATCCATGAGCATGGAATATTTTTCCATCTCTTTGTGTCTTCCTCAATTTCTTTCAGAAGTGTTCTGTAGTTTTTAGGGTATAGATCTTTTACCTCTTTGGTTAGGTTTATTCCTAGGTATCTTATGCTTTTAGGTGCAATTGTAAATGGGATTGACTCAAAATGGATGAGAGATCTAAATGTGAGACAAGAGTCCATCAAAATCATAGAAGAGAACACAGGCAACACCCTCTTTGAACTCGGCCACAGTAACTTCTTGCAAGATACATCCACAAAGGCAAAAGAAACAAAAGCAAAAATGAACTATTGGGACTTCATCAAGATAAGAAGCTTTTGCACAGCAAAGGATACAGTCAACAAAACTAAAAGACAACCTACAGAATGGGAGAAGATATTTGCAAATGACATATCAGATAAAGGGCTAGTTTCCAAAATCTTTAAAGAACTTATTAAACTCAACACCAAAGAAACAAACAATCCAATCATGAAATGGGCAAAAGACATGAAGAGAAATCTCACAGAGGAAGACATGGACATGGCCAACATGCACATGAGAAAATGCTCTGCATCACTTGCCATCAGGGAAATACAAATCAAAACCACAATGAGATACCACCTCACACCAGTGAGAATGGGGAAAATTAACAAGGCAGGAAACAACAAATGTTGGAGAGGATGCGGAGAAAAGGGAACCCTCTTACACTGTTGGTGGGAATGTGAACTGGTGCAACCACTCTGGAAAACTGTGTGGAGGTTCCTCAAAGAGTTAAAAATAGACCTGCCCTACGACCCAGCAATTGCACTGTTGGGGATTTACCCCAAAGATTCAGATGCAATGAAACGTCGGGACACCTGCACCCCGATGTTTCTATCAGCAATGGCCACAATAGCCAAACTGTGGAAGGAGCCTCGGTGTCCATCGAAAGATGAATGGATAAAGAAGATGTGGTTTATGTATACAATGGAATATTACTCAGCAATTAGAAATGACAAATACCCACCATTTGCTTCAACGTGGATGGAACTGGAGGGTATTATGCTGAGTGAAATAAGTCAATCGGAGAAGGACAAACAGTGTATGTTCTCATTCATTTGGGGAATATGAATAATAGTGAAAGGGAATATAAAGGAAGGGAAAAGAAATGTTGGGAAATATCAGGAAGGGAGACAGAACATAAAGACTCCTAACTCGGGGAAACGAACTAGGGGTGGTGGAAGGGGAGGAGGGCGGGTGTTGGAGGGGAATGGGTGACGGGCACTGAGGTGGACACTTGACGGGATGAGCACTGGGTGTTTTTCTGTATGTTGGTAAATGAACACCAATAAAAATTAATTTAAAAAAACTGCTTTAAAAAATAATAATAAAGTGAAAACATTCTTGCAGTTTTATATTTAAAAAAAATAAAAAAATAAAGAGGTATGAGGGAAGCTTAGGAGTAGGTCAGTTCTATACCATAGATGGCCTTCAATTCATGATCATGGTTTTGAATACTCTTCTAACATCATTGTAAAAGTATTAAAAGGTTTTAAGTGTGAGTTCTAAATAGAAATAACTGATGGGGTTGTGTGTAAGTCAATTGTAGGCTAGCGGGAAGGATATTGAAATGGTCCATGCAAAAGATTTAACTGTTTTACAAGAAGAGATAGAGAAGAAATTCAAGATTTATTGGGAAAATGTAACTGAGATAGGATTTGATGATTGATTGACTATGGATATGAGAGATGTCAGAGATGAAGTACAAGTTAGTTTTTAGTTTCAATGAACAGAAAGACTAATCTAGCTGATTTATGCAGAAAATGAAGTTTAAAATTATGATGAGAAGTTAATAGAATCAGTGAAAAATATGGTTAAGGCATTATCCAGCTAGAAAAGGTATCCAAAATCAGAACTGATTTTGTGAATAATGGGCTCTGATGTAGCCACAGCAACACAACCACAGCAGATTCTGGAACCATCTGTTGCTCCAATACTTCTATCACTGCCACCTATGTTTATACTTCTTTGCTTACTACTTTTTTTTAAGATTTTATTTTATTTATTTTAGAGAGAAAGAGAGTGAGCACATACACACAGGAGAGGGAAGAGAGGCAGGGAAGAGAGGCATAGGGAGAGGAAAAGCAGTCTCCCTGCTAATTGCAGAGCCTGACATGGGGCTCTATCTAAACCCCGAGATCATGACCTGAGCTGAAACCAAGAGTCGGTCACTTAACCAACTAAGTCACCCAGGTACTCCTTGCCTACCTCTTTATTAAAAATTCAGTGTGAAAAAAAAAAATTCAGTGCGGTTCAAGCCTGAGTTAAGTGCCCACAATTTAGCTGTTAGGGATGAAAACAAAGTGAATATTTGATTTTTTTAAATTCAGAGAAATATGGAACTTAACCTTCCACCAGAGAGAAACATTTCCCAAACACTGGAAGGAGTTTAAATGCTGAACAACACCCAGTGCTGCCTAAAAACAAAAACAGTCTTCCACAAGTGCTGTGGTCATCATCAAGACGGAGAGGATATGCACTGTATTAAACAATGCTGTAATCAACTATTATGATAGAATTTCTGAAAGCTGGAGATAAATGTTAAATCTTTAAGAAAGAAGACAAAAAGGACCGATTACCTTCATTGGTGAAGCAATAACACTAATAGTTAACTTCTCAGAAAAAATGAGGGACAGCAGAAATCAATGCAATGACATTTAATACTAAAAAACAAATGCCAACTAAGCTTCTATATCCACTTAAAAATTCTTCAAAAATACTAAAAGTTATTAAGAGGATGTTATAAATGCCAGTAAATTTGATGAAAATTGGAATGAAATAAAAAATTAGCAAAACAAACAGAAGCTCCACCAAACTGAGTAGAGGGCTTAGAAACCTGAAACTTTTACACCTATTAAAATATTTAATCTATTATTACATATTGTCTCTCTCTCTCACACACATACACAAACCCTTCATGCCTAAAAGATTTTGTGGTTAATTCCTTCAAATATTTAAGGGGAAAAATAAGCTTAAACAGAATCTTTCAGAGAAGAGGATAAAAAGGAACACACTATAGCATATTTTAAGAACTCACACCTTAACAAAGACATTAAAAGAGAAAGTATGCACCAATCTCTATCATGAATACAGATGAATAAATCCCATCAAAACAATTACAAATAGAATCTATTTGTATATAAAACAAGAAATACTTAATGACCAATAGGATTTATTATAGGAATGCAAGGCTGATTTAACATTTAAAATAAATCAATTCATTCTATCACAGTAACAGAAAAAAAATATGATCATATTGTTAGATGTGGAAAAATAATTTGATAAAATCGAACATACATTAAGATGAAAAACTACCATTGTACCACAAGAATAAAAATTAGGAAAAGGAAGGAACTTCCTCTATGTGCTAAACACTATGAAGTAGTAAAAGTAAAAATATCTTTTTAAAAAAATCCTTCTGGGAACACTTATGAGATTAGTGTTGAACTTTGTACTGAAAGTTCACACCAGTAGAATAAAGCCAGGGAAGAAAAGACAAAAGGATTAAAATGCAAGGAATAAAACTATCACAATTGTAGACAATGTGATTGTTCATGAGAAATCCAAAAAATTAGAGATATATTAGAATTACTGTGTGGATTTACACATGAGTGTAAGTCGATGTACAAAAATTAAAGCAGAACAAATAGAAAATAAAATTACACAAGAGCGTAAGTCAATGTACAAAAATTAAAGCAGAACAAATAGAAAATAAAATTGAAATACAGAATCTACATACAAACACGCCATTTTCAACAATATATATTATTACATGTAGTTCTGTGGAATCTGACAATAAAAATTACATAAGACAAATCTATGCTGTTAGAAGGGCAAGGGCTACCCTTTGAAGCGGAGGTTGTGCCTGGAAGGAAGAGTGAACAACAAAGTACCACTGGGTTTTAGAGATATGTTTTATTATTTAGATGTTCTTCAGATGGTGAATATTCATTATCTGTATGGTTTAAATATGGGCACTTTTCTATATGTTCTTCATATTTCAATAAAAACTTTGAAAAATGATGAGAATTATTTCCAGACTGTTTTTAAACTTTTAAATAATTATTTATATTCAACAGAAAACATATTTAATGTATAATGAATACAAATAAAACACAATAAATCCATACCTAGTCCTATTTTAAAGAATCAAACATCACCAATAATTTTGAGACCCTGTTTGTCCCTCCACCATCATTCCTTCCAGGACCTCAGACGGCCCAATTCACATGTATTATATGTTATTCATTCACTTGCTTTTATACACTCTTCTACATATATTAAATACTTACCTGTAATCTATCTCTGTCCATCTCTCTGTCTCTCTCTGGTATTGCTTAATTTTAGACATTTTATGGCTTTCTATGTATTATATAATTTGTAGTATTTGTTCAATAAGACTTTTGTGAACTAAAGTTCATTTGTTTTTGTTGGTACATAATTGTTTGTTGTGTGAATATATACCATAAGTCATTACTCATTTTCTTATACATCGGCATCAGGACCAGTGTTTTTTATACATTAGAACAATTTTTCTGTGAAATTTCTTCTGCACTTTTCCTATTATGTAGTGCAAAAGCTGCTCTAGGGATGTATATCTCAACCTACAGATCACAACTTTCTAGTGGCACATAATTCAATGAGTCATGAATAGAAATTTTAAATATAATTGAGTGGAATAGGAAATATTAGTTTGCCACTGAGAGTCTACATAGTTTTCTATTAACTGTGTTACTTTTTTAATGTGTATGCCACTGCTCACATATTTATGAGTGGATTTTCTGGTTTAAGATTTGCACATCACCAATTTTAGTTGTTTTGTGATACTGTTACATCAGTTTATATATATACCAGAAACCCCTGACATCATAAGATAAATGTTTCCAAATTTATCATTGTAAAATGTATTTCTGGTTTTCTTCACCATTTGTTAGTGAGGTTATTTTCTCAAGGCTACTGTCAATTTCTGTTTATTTTTCTTAGAAATAACTCCTTGTGCTTTTCATTCCATTGTTTTGTGTTGCTTATTTCTCAACAATTTTTAGAATAATTGTCTTAAGTTTAGTCTCATTGTTAATTCTTTATCAGTTACATTTGTTGAAAACCTGTCATCAGAGATGTTGGCTTGTATTTTACCTTCAAATGTACTTTTTGATGTAATATATAATTCTGATATATGACTGTTCATTTAATATATAATAAATTCTTTCCCAAACCAAGGTAAATTTCTTATGGAGACTGAACATTTCATATTTAGGCCTGTAATTTCCTTAAAAAGACTTTAATATATGCTGTGAGGTGAAGATAAATTTCTGTATGGATAACCAAAAACCTAGGATGGTTTATTGAATGCTTCTATCCTTTTTCTCACCTATTTGCAATGCCAACTCTGATAAATGAATTTTCAACACAACAAAGGGTCTGTTTCTTAGTTGATTATTTTGTTCTTTTGATCTGTTTTTCTATTCCTGAGCCAATAGCATGTGGACTGAAAGATTATGATTTCACAGGAAGTCTTAGTATCTGTCAGGCAAGCCATTCTACTCTTACCATTTTTCCTTTTTCTGTATCTTGGCTCTTCCTGACTCTTTATTCACACCCACACACAAACAATCCTTTGGAATTCTGGTAAGAATTATGTTGAATTTATAGATCAATTTGGGGGAGCTGACCATGCTGTCTTCATATCCATAAATAAATGTAGCTCTTTTTCTTCCCCCATTGTCTTTCAATAAAGTCTTAGAGTTATCAAGAAAATGGTCATGTACCTCTTTGAACACTTTGGTTCCTAGTTATCTTATGTTTTATTTTCATTATAGTAAATTTTTAAAAAGTTTTTTTTTGTTTAGTGCTGTGATTGAAATATAGCTACCTTGCTAAATAGTCTTATTGATTCGAGCAATTCATAAAGATAATTTTTTTTCTTTTCAGACAATTACATCATCAATGAATAATGACAGGTTTCCTGTTTTTTATTATTTCATTATTTATTTGACAGAGAGAGAGAGAGCACAAACAGGGGGAGCAGCAGAGGGGGAGGGAGAAGCAGGCTCCCACAAGCAAGGATCCCAGTGAATCTGGGATCATGACCTGGGCAGACACTTAACCCACTGAGCCACCCAAGCACTCAACGTATTTCCTTTCTATTCAAGAGTTTTGATTTATTCATTTTTAAAGTTAATTAGATGACTGTGACTCAAAAGTACAAAATTTTGAGTGGTGCCTGGGTGGCGCAGTTGGTTAAGCATCTGACTCTGAGTTTTGGCTCAGGTCATTATCTCATTGTCATGAGATCAAGCCTCCGTCCTTGCACTCAGCACAGAGTCAGCTTGGGAATCTCCCTCCCTCTCCCTCTGCCTCTCCCACTTGTGCATTCTCTCTCTTTCTCCCTAAAATAAATAAAAATAAGTCTTTTTTAAAAAGTACAAAATTTTCAGAAAAGTGGCTACATATATCACACATCATGAGTATAAAAAGGTCAACTTTTTTAAAGGAACAATTTTTGTTTAGACTTTAAGATACTCACTGAGGATTTAATATACTATGATATATCAGATTAAGAAACATTTTTAGTTTGCTAAAAACTTATTATAATGGGCTTTGAAATTTATAATTGATTTTTTTGTTGTTCACTGAAATGATCATGTGGCTTCACTGATTCAATCTGAATTTATTAATTGATTTTCAATTTTAAACAAATTTAGCATCACCAGAAAACTGAACTTGATTATGAAGTACTATGTTTTTTACACATTGCTGGATTCAGAAACATGAATAAATATAATTTTATTTTTAGGGCAGCCCAGGTGGCTCAGCGGTTTAGCGCCGCCTTCAGCCCAGGGTGTGATCCTGAAGACCCAGGATCAAGTCCCACATCAGGCTCCCTGCATGGAGCCTGCTTCTCCCTCTGCCTGTGTCTCTGCCTCTCTCTCTCTCTCTCTCTGTGCCTCTCATGAATAAATGAAATCTTTAAAAAATATATATATAATTTTATTTTTACATATGATTTTGCAACTAATAATGGTTTATAATTTTCATTTCACATATTACAGCTATCTTGCATTAGTGTGTGACCATATTACTAAAATTATAAATAATTTGGAGAATGTTTCTCTTTTTTCCCATTCTCTAGAAGAATTTGACTAAGAAGGGGACATCTGTTGCTTGAATGGGCGAATTTGTAAAACAGTATTTGTGGGAAATTTTATGCATATAATATACTATTTATTTTATGGTTAAAAAATTATATTCTCAGCAAGTCTAAAATAATTAATATATTATCTTCTTACAATGATTCGCCTTTGACCACTTGCCCTTTTGTGTTTAGTATTTCAGAAATTATGATCCTTGATTGATAGTTATTTCTTTTTTAATACATTTTCACCAATTTCTTTGCCCACTATTCTTCTTTATAATTCAGGCCTTTCTCTTCCTATTTCTTTAAGTAGATTCTTCATAAATTATGATAATGAAGTTCTCTTGTATCTCTGAGATTTTGCTCTTTTTGGAAATTATCTTGATTTTATACTTCAAAGAATTTTTTAAATATACAAGTCTAAGTTGTTAATAAAGTTATGATAAAGATAGTATTCCAAAAAAATTCCCCATTCTTAATAATGTGAAATCAGAAATCAGTCCAATTTTTCCTTGCAAATAATCCTTTCTTACTGTTCATTATATTTTTTCTATTCTGCTCAGTCACTCTGATGGTAATGGTGAATTTTCATTTTATTTTTCTAACTCGCAATTTATTCTGAATCTGTAGATTCTTGTCTTGCATCACTTATCTCTTATATTATTATATTATATTATCTCACCGTGGACTTCCTTTCTGTATTTTTCCTCCTTACACTGAGATCCCTCCATACCTATTAGCCTCTCTTTCATGTATTTTACTTTTTTCAGGTAATTTCTTTAGATTTTTATTTCACTTTATGCAATCTCAACCTGTTTTATATCGGCTAAACTATGAATCGTAATATTCATTCATTCTTATACTTTTTGCTGCCACTTTTTTTAAAGATTTTATTTATTTATTCATGACAGACACAGAGAGAGAGAGAGAGAGAGAGAGGCAAAGACACAGGCAGAGGGAGAAGCAGGCTCCCTGCAAGAAGCCCGACGTGGGACTCAATCCCGGGACTCTAGGATCACACCCTGGGCTGAAGGCAGGTGCTAAACCGCTGAGCCACCCAGGGACGCCCTTGCTGCCACTTTTATATAGTTTTGCTTATTCTTTCTTTTGGCACCCCCTTTTATTACGCAAGTGTACTGACCTATTTATATTTTAATTTTATCCAAGAATTCCAACATCGGAGATTGTTTCCAGTCTTATCCTAACTTCTGCCCCTCAACCTTGACCTCCTCTCCTGCACTGTGCTTTTTTACTCTCATGCATTTTGTGGTTTTCTTTTCATTGTTAAGCACAAAGAAGCTTATTTGTCAGAAATGTTTGAGGCCTGTATTGTAGTTACTTTGCTTGAGAAAAGATTTCTTTTAATTTCTCCCTCGACTTTGAAAACCAAAACACTAGGGATGCCTGGGTGGCTCAGCAGTTGGGCATCTGCGTTCAGTTCAGCTCAGGGCATGATCCTAGAGTCTCTCGACTGAGTCCCATATTGGGCTTCCTGCATGGAGCCTGCTTCTCTCTCTGCCTGTGTCTCTTCTGCCTCTCTCTCTCTCTCTCTCTCTCTCTGTGTGTGTGTGTGTGTGTGTCTCATGAATAAATAAATTGAAAAAAATATTTTTAAAAAAAAGGAAAAAATAAAAACCCTAAGTCAAATTACTACAATACAAATTTCTGAATTGAGTGTTTTGGGACCATTCAATTAAGAGAGAAGGTTAAGAACAGGTACTATTCTTGTTACTTCTATGTAAAATTTGTTGTTTTCTTGATTTCTTTTGAAAGTAAACTAATGATGTAACCCTTTTCGAGTAGGGTTCTTATACCGTGTTTGATAGAGCCTGGCTACTGTGGAGTCTCCTGCTCTCTCCCCAAGGCTACCAGACTGAAAAAATCAAGTTCATCAGAAATGAGCAGACAACTTGGCTCCACATCTGGTGGTGCTCATTGGTCACTTTTCTGGATACTTGCTCTCAGCTTCTTTTGGTAATCAGTAGATTTCATAGATATATGGCTGTGTGTGTGTGTGTGCATGTGTGTGTATGTAATCTTGCCAGTTAAGACAAATACTAACAAATAATTTAGTATTTTTATTTATTTCAAAATAAATTATTTGCTAGTCTGCCATACTGTTGGCAAAACTACTTTCCCATGTGATTCTGAAATTGAATTTCTTCTCATATACGACATATACCAAATGCAGAAATCATTTGCTGGAGATCACCTGTTAAAGTAGACAGTATTGAAATACTGTCTATTTCCCAGAAACTGTGTTGATACTTTCTATCACTATGTCAAAAATAATCAAAGAAAACAATCACTTATGGAAGACAAAATACTTAGAATTTTGAAGGTGAGAGAAAGATATAATATTATTAATTTAATAGCATAAATTCATAAGAACAAATTATCATTTAATATATTTTATGTTCTATAGATATATGTGTGGCAAAAAATAGCCATGTAAGCATTATTTTTTTAAGATTTTTATTTATTCATGAGAGACACAGAGAGAGGCAGAGATATATGCAGAGGGAGGAAAAGCAGGCTCCGTGCAGGGAGCCTGATGTGGGACTCGATCCTGGGACTCCGGGATCATGCCCTGAGCCAAAGGCAGATGCTCAACCACTGAGCCAGTCAGGCATCCCCATGTAAATGTTATTAATTAAAATAGGGTGTATTTGTTGTATATCAAAGTAAACACACAGACATAAAACTCATATTCCAAAACCTCATATAATTTAACTAAAGCCCAAGATTGCATAGAAGTTTTACCACTGGAAAATTTACTCCAGCTTTATTTACTCACACAGTGTGAATTTACACCCAGAGCAACAGCCACTGGCATATCTAAATTACCTTATATACTACTTATAGCAGTTAGAATGGAAGTTGTCCCCATCATCTGAGCCAATAAAACCTCAACATCAAATTCTTTCACTCCTATGACAAGTACCCCAAAGTGGTTTTCCTTTCTGACTCTGACAGCTTCAAAGGAAATAAACAGACTCTGTCATTCACTATCATTTTTTTCCCAGAAATTGCACTTTTAAAAATGGTTCTCTCCCTAAATCCTTCACAAATGAAACAGAGAAAGAAAATGGTATGTGTTCACTGTTGTTGTGTACACATTACGTAACACTACTTTATCCATCCTATGTTTCATTATAATACAACTGGAGCCTAGACCTTCAGTGGATTGGGTAGACAAGTTGCCATGTGAAAATATATTAGTATATTTAAGAATAAAAATAAAAACCTTTAAGAGTCAGCGTAAGATGCCTCTAATATGGTTATGCACTTATAGGGGGTGAATGTATAAAATCAGAATTAATCAGTTCAACTGAAATTCATAACAAGTGACATCTGTGGGCATTTCTCTAGTGTCATGCTCTTTGGCTGGATAGGGCATCTACATTTGGACTGGTAGAGAACATGACACAGGCCCTGGCATGTAGTAGCTTCTAGTAAAGGTGAGTTGACTGAGTAATGCAACATCTGTTTGTTCCATCCCTACTCCGCATATTGTAAATTGACTGGACCTGGGCCACTGGATCAGAGGAGGTTCATCCTGAATCCTATATTAATTATTCCTTTGTCATGCCAGATTTTGGGTCTTTGTAGACAGGACTAAGGGGCTAGACAGTGAATTAAGCAGCCATTTATCTCCTTATCTCCCTAAATCCAGCTTACTCTTTGTATGTTGTTGTTTAGATCATCTATACCTCTTAGCACTCTGACATGAGAACAGGTGATGGAAACACCCAAGTCCTTCACTGACAGCATCTGGGAGAGAAAGAAACGAGGTATTGGATGTGAGAAAGCAGTAGTTGCCTCTGCTCTGACTTACAGATGTTACTGAGCAAGTTAACCCTAGCCATGCTGAATGCAAATGTTTCTCTATTCACAACCTATAATTCATATGTTCTGTTCCAGTCTCAACTCTGTCAGGTGCAAGGAGATGGTAATTGAGGTCAATAGGAAGCTTTCTTTCAAAAATATTATTAGCCTCATCAAATTAAAAGGAGGAGAATGAGCAGGGCAGTGATGAATAAATGGTAGTAAAGAAAAGGGCACAATTTTGATGCACATGAAAACAGAGATAATGGATAAGAATTTAAAGGGAAAAGAAGGGGAGGTATGGTGCATGCATGTATAAGAAGATATTTAATAATGAGAGCAATTCTGAAGAACAGTGGGAGGACAATAGCCAGTTATTCTCCACCTTTTCCATCATCCAACATCTTAATCCATTATTCACAGAAGAGCCAGGGCAGTTTTAAGAATACAAAATAGATCTTATCACTCTTGGGGCCTTTCACTTACTCCCCCTATACTTAGTAAAATTCTCTAACCCCTTACAAGCACCTCTTTGTCACTGCCCAAAACACCCCAGGGTCATCCCAGACCAGCTCTCCAGGCTTCTTTTGTATCTCTCAGACATGCCAAGTCCTCTTCCTCCAGCACTCTGCCCTAATTCCTGCTACTGTCATGAAAGCTCTTCTCACAGCTATCCCATCCTACTCCTACATGAAGAGACTCTACACAGCTATCCCATCCTACTCCTGACATGAAGAGACTTTCTGACCATTCCATCCATATAGGTCGTCTTCTTTTCTGGTTTATTTCTCTTATAACATGTAACATGGTCTGCAGAGATATTCTCTCATTTGTCTACCAGGATGCAGTCTGTCCCATCAGAGTATGAGTTCTGTGAGGTGTCCTGAGTACCTACTGTATAACACATTATTCTTAGTTAAGGACAGAAAGATGAATAAGATATACTAAAATATTTGTATCTCACAATGTGCATGTGCAGGGTTGG
The DNA here is from genome assembly GCF_048418805.1 of Vulpes vulpes. Lineage (NCBI taxonomy): Eukaryota > Metazoa > Chordata > Mammalia > Carnivora > Canidae > Vulpes > Vulpes vulpes. Next base: position 29,093,784 of record NC_132788.1, read on the forward strand.
AAAGCTCTACCCATAAAGTGATTAAGAGGAAACAAAATACTGAAATTATAATAAAAGCAGCAAATAAATAATATTGTCTCAGAGCACTCAACCCTTTTTGTTTGCATTTCTTGTTTTAATTATTTTCCCACATATTTAACTTATGTTTTATTTCTTAAACTTATCTTTATAAGAACATAACCTATATCTCCTGTAACTCCTGACATTATGATTTTATAAATAGACATTGTTCAGGTATAGTGAGAATTCTGATTTCTAATGATTAAAGCAAATAGTAGATACTAGGTCAGCCTTGAAATATTCTGAAATTCTATTTGACACTGGTTTGCACTGACATTTCCCAAATTGCTAATTCTATTTTTTAAGCTCCTACACCTATCATAACCTCTGTTTACTATTAGGTTAATTCAACAAAGCAAATTTGTTTTCTTCTCAATAAGGTCTTTATAAACATAATGAAACATTTATTAATATGCCTTTACTCTCAGCATGATGTCAAATCATTTGTGTTTGCCTCAAGATTTATTCCAAGTACTTTAATGTTCACTATAATAAAAGTGAAGTCCTATAAATAAATGTATACCTTCAAAAACAAAGTAATGCTTTTAAATATGTAAGCAAACTTTGACCCAGAAACAATATCAGACTCAGTAACAATTAAATGTGGACCACTCTTTGTTTTCAGTATGCCTTTCATCCTGATACTAATAGTATATTAATATATTATGAGCTCTTCCCAAAGATCTAGGAGCAAATATCACTCTCTGTATGTCCTGCTATTATTTTAAGTTCTTTAAGAACAGAGAAAGTCTCAAGAGAGAAGAAAAGTGTATGTCTGTTATATATGCCAACAAAATATTAACATCAGTATCTACGTACTTTATAGAGACTGCATGGAAATGGATACATGGATTAACAGACATTGATTTTCAACTTTTATATTAGTTGCAACTTGGGAGTCATATCAAATTTTTATATTTCATAATACTCCTTACTGCACTGCTGTTCCTCTTTAGCTTCATCCAGCAACTATTAATCTTCTTCTCTTATACCTTAAAGCCTTTAGAGAAAAAAAAATAATTCTAAACAGATCAGAATATCCCCACAAGTAGCTCTTATTGGACATATGAATGCTTGAGTGCACACCCAAGAGTCATCTTTAATGCAAATTCTTAGCCAATTACATATAATCAGCATCTGTTTCAACGATGCTTTTTGATATAAATTTTAGAATCTAAATATCAACACACTAAGTGTCTGGAGAGTTAGTTGTAAAGGGGAGATTTTATGTTCTTTAAATATTCTGTTCAAATAAACACTTAGAGGAGTTCAGCTGGTTACTGAAATTTAACAGTCTGGATGAGAGGACTCATTCCAGTCATCTTCTCAGGAGGCATTTATCCAGGTATTACTTTTGATTCAGTAAATTTTGTCTTGTCATTAATATTTTCTAACTCTCTTTGTACTTCTGATTGAAAGAGAACTTTGTAACAGGCTGTAGGAAAAAAGAAAAAATAAAACATTCAAAAGGACCAGATAGCCAGGTACTTAACTGGTATCATTTATCAACTAGTTTCAGCAAATGATAAATTATTTGGCATGAGTGAGATTACAATTTTCTGAATCTCCTTGTATAATGCAAGGCTATAGCCACCTGAAGGTTAAAATCGATTATAAGTTAGACTTTCGTGGAGAGATGGGTAAAGGATAGTTAGAAAACCATATGATGACAGATTTTCCTTCTCACACCCAAAAGGAAACTTAAACGTAAATCCTATCTGTCTAACAAAGATTAGAAATGTATTTTCTGATTTATATTGAATCAATAAATATATTTAAAAGTAGCTCAAGGTCACATGCTTTGGGCCAAAACAAAGGATTAAAGAACAATATTTTTTTTTCTCTGAAAATGCCATTAAAAATCACCTTGTGCAACACCCTCATTTTATTGTGAAGGATACAGAGACTCTTACCAAGTGTGTTTGTCTAGCTCCACTAAGAAAACCTAAAATTAATCTTATTCAAGAATTTTAGATTTTGAGACTCTAACATAAATGTCTTACCTTTCACATTGTTTAGCAAAGAACTCTAAGTATAGCAGGCACTTAATGTTTTTATTGAATAAATTTCTTCTAATTCTAATACTAAAACATTAAAAAGCTAAAATTAATACGTAGAATTACAAATCATGAATATATGTAACTATCTTCCATATTATAAAAGATATACGTCCTTGAAGAGATGTTTATTTTGTGTTTCAACACAACATATTTTTCAAAATTAAAAACATTTATTTTTACTTGTCATTGACTGCCAGAATCACTTCCTATAAGTTACATACAGACTCCAGAAAGTATTTTCATTTTGTTAGTGTGAGTCTATTGTTATTCATTTTACATTATGATGTGAGATTATGTAATTTCTATCAGGACTGCATTCAAATATGGAGTTAGAGAAGAAAGTTGATTCACTTAACAAGTCCATATAAAGAAAAGAAAATTGTATCAACTTTGCAATTTAGTGATTATAAAAACAACAATGTATTATCAAACATTTTTCTCAAGAACAGACTCTTTTGTTTTTCAAGAACAGACTCTTATAACCTCTTAAATTGTCAAAAGTAGTCCATTAAAAAAAGTCTACCTGTAGCAAGAAATTTATAGATATCATGAAAGTCTATTTATGGATCTGAACTTCAAGTAAAACAGAAGCGATTCTCTTCGGCGTCATTTAGGAATGGATACTGTTTCTGAGAAAGCAGATAGAACATTAAAGATAGAGAGCAAGAAGACCAGAGGATTCAGACGAAATAAAGAAGAAAATCATTACAAAGGATTTCCAAAAGTTCCTTTTATAATTACGTTGCTTTAGGGAAAAGAAACTGAGAATTAGTGAACCTAATGTAAGAAGCAAAATGGCATTTCGGTTTGGAAATCTTAGAAGTACATAAACTCATATAAAGTCAGCTCCCTGTCTATATCACAGAATGACTCAAGCAAAAAAAAAATGTTTTAAGACCAAAGTAGGGGATCCCCGGGTGACTCAGCAGTTGAGCGTCTGCCTTCAGCCCAGGGCCTGATCCTGGAGGTCCGGGATCCAGTCCCACATCGAGCTCCCTGCATGGAGCCTGCTCTCCCTCTGCCTGTGTCTCTGCCTCTCTCTCTCTCTCTCTCTCTCTCTCTCTCTCTCATGAACAAATAAATAAAATCTTTAAAAAAAAAAAAAAGACCAAAGTAAAATAAGGATTGATAATCCTGATAGGTTAATGACAAAAATGGAAAATTACAAAATATCATGACTTTCCAGCATACAGTATGCTTTTCAAGATTCTGACAGCAAGCTCCCTATTCTGCATATATTGTATGTCCTTCCTCATTTTCTCTGTCTTTACAGTCCTGTAAGTTATTTAAAAATTTCTGCTATAGTGCTGTATGTATATTAAAATTGCTATAATATAAGCTGAGGAATAAAATGACACTAAAGAGTTCAAATATTCCCTGAACAGCTTGAGAATGAATTAATAACTACAGAAGATTAAAATATAGGCCTTTTAGGGACCCCTGAGTGGCTCAGCGGTTGAATGTCTGCCTCCGGCTCAGGGCGTGATCCTGGGATCCAGGATCCAGTCCCACCACATCAGGCTCCTTGCAGGGAGCCTGCTTCTCCTTCTGCCTATGTCTTTGCCTTTCTCTCTGTGTGTCTCTCATGAATAAATAAATAAAATATTTTTTTAAAAATATATAGGCCTTATATATGGGATAATGTGTAATTTTAAATCCACACGAATTTATTTTATCTATTTAGTAAATGTCTGTCTTCCCATCTTCTCCCTTTTCTTCCCTGCTTAAGTGTCACCTTCCTTTTAGATGTTTACTGAATACTGTCTATATAAAAGTGAAAGAATTTTCACAACTTCCTTAAGCACTCACAAAACCGGGGATCCCTGGGTGGCTCAGTGGTTTAGCGCCTGCCTTTGGCCCAGGGTGTGGTCCTGGAGTCCAGGGATCGAGTCCCACATCGGGCTCCCTGCATGAAGCCTGCTTCTCCCTCTGCAAGTGTCTCTGCCTCTCTCTCTCTCTGTGTCTCTTATGAATAAATAAATAAAGTCTAAGAAAAAAAAGAACTCACAAAACCATACACATGTCTTTGTGGACTTTTGCTTAGAATGGTCTTGAATGAAAAAAGTTTGAAACAAGAATGGCGATGAATTCTTTCTAGTAAGTGAAGAACCATAAAAGTAGCTGGGGAGGCTATTAAATTGGGCTCTTTTCTCAAAGGTAGGAAAACCTGCCAAGTTACAACCAAAGTAGCCTGGCCAACTGAAGGATCAATGGTATAAAAAATTTCCTCAAAGCTGTCATGAAGACTCAAACTGTGGTGACTACAGTTGGCATTCACCCAAAAAATGAAAACATAAAGGCTGCTTGGCTTTAAAGTTCTCTCCTACTGTCAAAGATACAAAAGGATTTTTTTCTTATGTCTAGCATCTTAGAGAAAATTAAAACTCACGGAGCATAAAAGGGGAAAATGTATCATATTTCAAGGGAAAAATGTCTAGAAAGAATTGGCTTTATTACAAGGTTAATGGTTTTCTAGTATCACATATGCTAAGTTTCTCAGACAGGAATGATCAAATAGTACTTGTGGGGAAACAAAATGCAGCACCTGTTTGGACAAGAGTTCTACAATGAACTCTTTCAACAAAGAGCAATGCTTCATTCATGATACAAATAGACTGCTATGCCTCCCAGTTCTACTTAACCACCTATGTACATTCTAGCCAAATATGTATTTGTTTCTTGGTATATATATATATATAATTAATTCTCTCATTACAGTGAAACAAATATAGATCCCATTTATCTTGAAGTGACTGTAGATTAAGATTCTTAATACTGACTCCAATTTTTTTTATTTTTAATTTTCTGTTCTCATCAATTATGAGATACTAAAAAGTCCTAGAATCTATACTGTTTTGCCTCTGAAGATTAAATATACAGGCAAACTATCTTCCTAGTATTTTCCTAATTCATATATTTTTATTAGTCATTTACGAACAGCTGCAATATCTATCATGTGGTAATGTGAGAATCCAGAGATAAGTCAACATAGACATTGCTCTGGACACAACATTATTTCTATCCTGTCTCCATATCCTCCCTCTCTTTGACTATCAGCAATTTTAAGATTTACCTTAAATACTCTTCCTTTTCCTTTGCCTTTCCTGAGGACACAATATTATCTATTTCCTCTGGGTTTTTTTCATGGTTAATAGTGAGATATGTTTATCAAACATCCTGTATGTGACAAACTGCTTTTTTGTGAAATTTTAAAATCTGTTCTCATAGCAAACATATAAGTTAGATGAAATCAATCCTAATTTATAGAGTACTGTTACTACTGTAATAGTGATTTAGAAAAGTAAAATGACTTATCTGAGACCACACGGGGGAAAAAAACAAATCCAGGATACATATGTATGACTGTGCAGCTCTAAAGTTCACAGCTTCTTTCCTGGGTATTTACCTAGAACTTTACTATATACTCCTCTATTCACTTTTACTAGTAAATATGGTATTCACATATCTCTATTGCTTCATGCATGTAAATTTGCATCCAATTTAGATTAGTAGATTTTTTTAAAAATATTTATTTATTTATTTATTTATTTATTTATTTATGAGAGAAAGAGAGAGTACCATCGCAGGGAGGGGCAGAGCGAGACAAGTAGATTCTGTATTGAGCATGGAGACTGACATGGGGCTCAGTCCCAGGACCCTGAGATTATGACCTGACCTGAAATCAAGAGTTGGATGCTTAACCAACTAAGCTACCCAGGCATCCCTTAGATTTATACATTCTTAGTAGGTAGGACCTGTGTCTAATTTTCACTTATCTGTACTCTGCCTAACCTAGCTTAGATATTGATAAACAGTAAGTTTTCCATTAAGTATTTATGTTTCCATTAACTAAACAGAATTTTCTTTTAAAAAGAAAAAAAGTCTAAATGTATGCAAGATTTAATGTAGTCATTTTCCTCTTTTATCTTAATAATTCAGTAGTAAAGTAATTAAACAGAGTTTGCATGATGTTGGGCCTTACAAACAGAGGAACTATATTCTAATAAATTGAGACTGAAAACAGACTATGCTGATGTTTCATAAGATTCATTCAGTAGCATTCTAACAGTTTTCTAAACAGAATAATATTTAGTTAAAATAATCAAAATCACAACGAATTCACACATTTTACTGGTACACACAATAAAGAATAATAAAAGTGGATATGGTACTCTTCTAATATATAAGAATAGCAGCTAAATTTACTTAATGGAACAATTTTATTATTACAGAAAAGAAAGTTATTGATGGCTCATCTAAAAAAATCAACAATTGATTAGCACTTGGCAAAATCATCAGTGTAAGAATCAATAATCGTTAATGCATTATAACACCAGATCACTATTTATTATATGCATTTGATTATGAGTGAATTTTATGAATCAAACAAGTCAAGTAGCCACTCTAAAACTTCTTTTGTTCACTTGGAATTATGGATTTTGATTGAATTATTAATCCTTTCAGTTATAAACATCTGATTTCCTGAATGAGGGAGGGCAAAGGAAAAAAAAGTTGATTGTTTACAGCTCAATTACCAGGTAATCAAATTTGGAAGAAGCTACCTGATTTACCATATATTTACTGTTAATTACATGAGGCTATGACTAGGAGATTGAGGTCAATGTCAAATTAAGATACCCCTTTCCCATACAATTGTGAAATGAGACTGCTGTAAGAATCATCTATTTACCTTTATAAATAAGTCAACTTTCTTTATGAACATAAAGCTGTGAAATGATTAAAAATGTTATCAACTCACATTTTGGTTGCTAATCTGCAGCTGTCATAGCCATAAGCCATGGATTTTCAAAGGTATTATGACTTTCATTTCTTCCTTCACTTTCATTATAAGGGATGATAACTCCAGCTTTCCCAGAAATGAAATTCGACTGCTCCTTTCACTGTGATTGGCATAAAAATATTTGTGCTCTTCATTTCACTTCCATTTCCCAGTTCTTGAATCTAAGCACTGGTCTTAAGAGAAAGAGTGTGTCTTATCTTCAGCTTAGTCACAAATTCAGTTCTCACCTCTGAAATTAAGTTATAATGCAATGTGCAGGTTGTATTTATTCAACATTGCTTTTAATTCACACCTACACAGAGGATTTCTTCTACGAATTCCAAAGCAATATCCTTATGATATCATACTGGATATAAATCTGAACTGGTGTTTCCTCGATATCTCATGCAAGCAATATTTACCATAATTTCATGGGTAAGGGGATATTACACATTCTAGGCAAGGAAATGTTGAGCGGGTGTCATGGGTGGCACTGAATTATAGTAGAAAAGCTGGATCAAGTGTCAGTGCCCCAAGTAACAAGGCAGAGACCATAGAAATTTTGCATTCAGTAGCTGAGATGACAGAGGTGTGACTAAGAGAAACCTGAGATATTTCACATTCAATGTTACTTTGGACTGGAGACTGTGGAGTGAGTAGGCAGGCATGGAAAAGGCCAAGAAAGTGGTAAATTTCTAAAGCATGGACTTTCACTAGTTTCTGAAAGGAAATGTGCAGGCTTCAAAAACTTAAGTGAATAAGCAAAGATAAAAACAACCTTTACTCAACATCACTGACGCATTTCGAAGTTTCCAGGTAAAAAAGTGGCTTTTCTTCTGGAAATAATAACCAGGGTTGTAGACACATAGCAGATAGCAGAACAGTGAGAAAAATACAAGTTTTGAGAAGGAAATATGTCAGTTACCCATGAAAATGCAACTATTTTAAAGATTCAGAGACGTACTGTTGCTTAATAATTACCGAGCCTTTGTATCATTAAAGAAGGATGAAATATTTTCCTATTTTTATTTATCAGGAAATGACTAAAAGATAACATAAAAATTGGTATCCTTCCTACTAGTCATGAGACAGAAGCAAATTTCCATTTATTTTACTATTTTTCATTTGCATATACATCTATTCTTTATTTGACCATTTTTTCCTGCAAAACTTTTGATCAGAAGTTTGAATACTGTTGTTACCTGAGAGCTGAACCTGCATTTCTAATTTATTTACCTGGTGGTGGCTGAAAAACCTAAGAATGAGACTGAGTAAAAGACCAAGATTTTTTATTCCTAGGAAACTCTAATTTTTACAATAAAGAATTAGAGATGTAAGGAAATGGATAATTATTGTGTAAACATACACACAAAAACCAAATTTTTATAACTGCATGTCCTTTGTGGTCAAAGCTATATTACTATAAGGAACTAATAGTTTTATGAAATCAACAAGTCTTTCTTTATATCTTTTCAATCATTAATTAAATAAACTTTTAAAGAATAAGAAGCTGTGTCATATAGAATTACTAAATTGGAACAATAGGTGAACAAGAAAATTTTAAGATTTAACTCTAAAATGTTATCAAAAATAGCAATAGTGATTCTTACAAAAACTCAATGTCATTTTATTATACTCATTTTCAACAATGAATTGCTTTCTCTACAGCCAGACTCTTGCCCCAGAAATTAAGCTAAATTTTAATAATCCATCAAATGGTGTTTGAATTAATGTTTCATAGACCCATTTTCAGTACCCTCTGACGTATGCTGAAGAAGGGGAAATTCTTCCACTCAGCAGTATATTAAGTGGAGTTTTCAATCCATAGCTAAGAAAATGAGTCTAGAAGTTGTTGGATTGTTTGATATTCTTATCAGGTACTTATATTGTGAAATGAGATCATGCAGGGTCAACTGGAAGATTTCACCCGACACTGCTAGACATGTGGTGTTAGCCACGGGGTGCTATCTACTCCATGATGTTACCATGATGGCTTCTATTATTTTTCTCAGCGGTGTTAGAAATAGAAGTTCAATATTTATTTTTTTTTATTCATTGTTGGAAAGTACTTTCTTCTCAAGTGCAAAAGTGAAAAAAACACAAGATCACTGAAACTGTTTCTACAGATGAATCAATTATGCTCTATTTTGATATTTTGGGGGGTTTGCTCCACTATGATAAGTTTCAAAATATTTTCTCTCATTTGTATATAATTATTCTGGGTTCACAACAAATTCAGGTCATAACAACCATTTTATGGAAAGGATGGTGTTGTTAACTCACAAGCATAAATGAAAGTTTCACAAAGTGAGTTATTACTAAACTAAAAATACTTTCTTGAGACTATTTGCATTAAAAACACTCTAGATCTTTTCTTTTGGTATGAAAGGAGATGATCCACACCTTACAAAAATGTTCTTGGCCTCACAAAAGTCAGGTTCATAGAAATTTTGCATTTTTTAATTACAATAACCTGGGAGGAAAAACAGGTCAACTGTTGAAGCAGAAAAAAAAAAAAACCTTAAAATTTAGCATCTGGGACACCTCCAATTAAGTCAGTGAACCAATACTTTCTATTTTGAACAGATGTTCCACACCTTTCCAAGCACTGAACAGGTTTTTGTACCCACTTGGTCTATTTATATTGTACTTGGCTTGTCTTCAAACTTCTATTAAATGACAGGTTTTGAATGAAAAAGGACATTTGATTATGCCAACACCATGAGCCATTATTAGTATATACATCACTTTGTTCATCAAAAAACAAGCCCCTTTCTAATTTAAGGAACTGGTATTTGCACCTAGAGAAAAGTAAATTTTGTTTGATTTTTCTATGCAATTATGCCAGATGATTCACAACTAGAATTCCTACAGATTAGCCATGGCAAATCCTACTTTTTATTACTATCACCCTTTCATTTACTCTTGCCTTTGTTTTCAATATGAAGACCACATTTGGCATGAACATTATCATTTTTTACTCCTAAAAATGTAAAAAAAAAAACTGAACCTTATTTTTTATGTACCAAAACAATGAAGTAGCAAAACTGTTATTCAAAAAATTGATCTATACACTGGACAGGACTTTTTAAGCCAATAGACCACACATCGTATGGAGGCACATTTATTCAGGATTCACAATATGTTTCTATCCACAATATTGATGCATAAGATAGAATATTATCAAAATAAAATAAGTGTGTTCCATCTTACAGCTTTGTTATAAACAGTCTGTTGTGTAGCAGTCCTTTGGTTTTCTCTGCTGTATTTCTATCTTATCAATATATCACCTGGCTGTATTGCAACACAGGGCTAACTCTAGACACCTGCTCATATGTTTTAATTAGAGAAAATAACACTGAAAATACACTGCGTTTCAAAGTATCTATCCGTACTTTGTTTGGCCTTACTAGGACTTGACACTACAAGTCAGAGTTTTATTAGAACCCAGAACCTGTCCTCCAGCACTTTCCACATCACTCCTCAAATAACTGAATCCATCTACTACTGGCATTTGCAAACTGAATAAAAGAGACATGGGGCTTCTGTTCCATGTCAGAACATGACAGAAATTTCTCTAGAGTATTTGGAGACCAGATGATACTGCTGCATTTAGTTCACCAGAATTTGGGAGCACTGGGATACAAGGAACATTCTTAAGGAATAAATGTTAGATGGAGGAAACAAGAGGAAGGTAGGTCAGATTTCAAGATCATAGTTTTGCATGGCTGCCACTGAGCAGACTGAAAGAGTAAGTAGATAATAAAATAGGCTAAAACAAAACACCCATATATTCGCATAAACTGATATGATAGCCTTTTCTGTCCAAGAGCTTCTAAATGACAAATTTTGTTATCGAAACTCTAAAATCATAGTCTTTTGACTCATAACCCCCATCCTGGTTTCACTCAAAACTCAAAAAAAAAATCATTAGGCTCAACTCTTCTGCAAATGCATTCACTGTCCTATTTTCTAAAATAAATTACATGAATAGTTACATGAAGTTTTAGCCATTCTAATGATAAATCACAGACCACAGTAGTGCTATAAACTCAATTTCATCCACTTTGTCTCACCAATATGTATTCAAGAAACTGAAGTTATATCATGCCTTGATATGAAATGTTCTAGTCTGTTTGACCCAAAGGGTCTCCACCGTCAATTGTATACAGAAATAAACTGAAGAGACTGCCAAAGTACAGACTCTTGTGAAGACTTGACAATGAAGATCTATCAACTTTTAATCTGGCCAGGACTGTGAATTTTAAAAAGCTTTCTGGTGATTATGAAATTTGAAAAGCCCGAGTTTAAGAGACTAAAATAATATAATTTGTAAATAATCTCTGTATTTGTATTTCATCTCCAATTACAATAATTGTGAACTATCATAAGCAAGTAAACAAGCTAATATATAGCTCAAATTTTATCATTTTGTAGAATCTTGTGTACAAAATTAACCCCTATAAAATCAGTATGTAGCTCAGTGCCTAACATATTGTATACCTTCCATTAATACTTGTTGAATGAGTTAATACCAATGAATTTGGGGACGTCTGGGTGGCCCAGTGGTTGAGCGTCTGCCTTTGGGTCAGGGCATGATCCTCGGGTCCAGGATCGAGTAAACATCAGGCTCTCCTTGCAGGGAGCCTGCTTCTCCCTCTGCCTATGTCTCTGCCTCTCTCTCTCATAAATAGATAAATAAAATCTTTAAAAAAAAAACAATGAATTTGATTTTAACTATTTCCTACTTATACACTGGACTAATTTCAATTTTTACCTCTTAAAGTAGTAAAAATAGAAAATGAAATAATAAACATTTATTTATATTTATCATATGAAAACTAGTAATTAAAGTGTTTAATTGGGATCCCTTGGTGGCTCAGCAGTTTAGCGCCACCTTCGGCCCAGGGCATGATCCTGGAGACCCAGGATGGAGTCCCACATCGGGCTCCCTGCATGGAGCCTGCTTCTCCCTCTGCAAGTATCTCTCATGAATAAATACATACAATCTAAAAAAATTAAATTAAATCAAAAAATAAATAAATAAAATCTTAAAAAAATAAAATAAAGTGTTTCATTAAAAGATGTTTATTTTGGGGATGAGAAACTAGAAGTTGTGGCAGTATACGTCCTTTCTATAAAGTTAAAATTATACTTACTTAAAAACAGGAATACTGTATTTTTATTTATCAAAGGCTGAAATTACTATATTCAAAAAGAGGATCTTTTAAAATCAAACAAATTAATATCTTTAATAATAGAATGGGATGATAGTATAATGGGTGGATGATCTAAGGAGTATTTTCCACTGTACATATCATAAAATTTTCTACCCTATCACTCATAAACATATCCTTAATGATTTAATACAATATAAACATCACATGGAGAATCTTGCTAAAATGCTAGTTCTAATTCTATGAAGGAGGTTAAGATTCTAAATTTTTAACAAGCTAACAAATGATGTCAACGGTACTGGTCTTCAGGTCACATTTTGAGTAGCAAGAAATTAATACATCTGGAAAAAGTATTGAATATGGACACTGGAAATATGGATACACAGTGCAGATCTCTCGTGATTTAACTATAGGATCTGATTCAGTTTATTCACCTGCTCTGGACATCTGTGTCCTTAGCTATACAATGAAAGCTTGGGGAATGCCACCATGGTTTCTTATAGTTCTCAACTTAGATGTGTATATCATTCTACTCCATTCTCTAAACATCCTATTATTTACTTTTATTTTTTTTACTCATTTTTAAAGAAAAATACATAAAGGAAACAGGCCTATGAAATTGTGCCAAGAACTCTGGAAGGACTTTCTCTCTATAAAGCACTGTGCCCATTCCTTGAAGAGCTATGCAGAGATTCCCGCTGTCTAGACAAGACACCTCAGCCACCAGCTGCTTCCAACCTGGCTTCAAATGGCTTTAGTCTCAGAGAGGTGCTCAGCAGGCCCACTGGCTTTCAGCTTCCCTGTGCAGCTGTTCCAACACTTGATAATGAACAGAATCAATAATCCCTCCCTCTGGTGTGTATGTGTGTGTGTGTGTGTGTGTGTGTGTGTGTGTGTGTTTACAATAACCAGTTTCTACTACCACCAAACACAATTCACCTGGTTACTGTGGAAAAGGGTCATGGGCCATGTTACATATTGCAATTCCAAAATTATTGTGGTAACTTTGACAAAACAGTAGTAACTAGAACACATAAAAAATAAATACCATAAAAGATACTATAGTAGTGTTTATCCTATTTATATTTTTAGGAAAGCAGACGTAGTTTTCACACACACAAACTTGTCCTGATTATTATTAAAAGTCACCCATACAAAAGCATCTTTAATGGTGTCAAAATACCCTCACGAACACAACTATGTTGTGTTTTTCTGCAACAAATTTATTAAGTGGAAAACAAGGTTTTACAATATATTATGAACAGAGAATTTATAGAAATAATTCTCTCATGAAATGCAACAAGATATTCTGGAACAAATGCATTCGATTTAAAAGAGGGTTTTGGCAGCTATGATTTCTCATTTAATAGCAATAAAGCTGATAATGTTTAGAATGACAATATAATTAGACTTTTCTAAAATGATTCTTTTTGGAAGTAAATTTAACTAACAACACACAATTAACATACAACTAACATACATACAATCACAATTCACAATGTGAATTGGACATTTTGATTTTTATTCACTGTATATTTTTTCAGCTTCATCCATAGTGGATATCCTTATTCTTAATATTTATTCCTGTAATGCACTGAACAGATGGTAGCTACAATATGTTGTACACAGTAGGAAAGGTAACTAGGAATGAATAAAGCATAATTCTCTTCATCATCCCCCTCCTTTCCAATATTTTATAATGTCCATTTGAGATTCAAATTTGAGGAATCTCAAACAAAATATCAGAATATCTCTGGCAATTTTTTTGTCACAAAAGACAATGATAGACATCATCCTTTATGCTAACATTACTCTGTACAATTGAAATTTCAGTCATCAACAGTTGGAAATTTTAAAGTATTTAAAAATCAGCATTACAATATCAGTAAACAGGAAAGTGATTATTATATGGTGTATCCACAACTTCATCAAAGCGTCAGGAAATCCAGAGTAGGATTGTCAACAAGAACATTATGGAATACATTCCTGCATGAATGTAATCAAGGATGTTCAATAAAACTCTGTTGGGCTAGACCTATATTAAGAATGATTACTGGCAGGATGTCCAGCCACTGGCAAATGGCAAGGTGTAGTTTGAATAACCACCAAGGGCAGAATGGAGGAAATTCTTTGTGAACGCAATCCACTAGCAATCCAGGCAAAATGGTGTGCTTAGTGATCATTGAAAGAAATAAGAGCTGGCTATGCCACTCTGATGTGTACTTCTTAAGAGACTTTTCCACTAAAGTCATGTGCAAAAACATAACCAAAAGACTATTGACAAGCACTGAGGAAAAAAAACTTAACCAAATCAAAGGCTGGCATCAGGCAAAGTTTTGCATTTAATTGCATAATTATTGCATATCTCTCCTTTTTTTGTGCAAAAAGGACTAATCCATATAGTATATATATATACCATATATATATACTATATGCATAAAATTACATATAAATGGAAAGAATGAAAACCAGGGAAGTCTGTGCTACAGATTTTTCTACAGAAGACAGGCTAATATTTCAAATCAATTCACATTATAATTTTTCATATCTCATAAAGTGCTTTTATGTACTTACTTCATCAGAGCATGCATCAATCCATAACTGCATAAGGTATACAGATACATTATTTATAGATAAGAGAAATGAAGCTAAAATCATAGACCACAGACAACTTATTGGGAAAAAATTATCTATAAAAGATTTCTCCTTGTATCTTTTTAAATTGTAGTTGACATACAATGTTATTTTAGTTTCAGGTATACAACATAGTGATTGGACAATTCTATACATTTCTCAATGCTTACCACAATAAGTGTAGTTACCATCTATCACTACATTGGTGCAACTATTATGGAAAATGGTAGAGAGGTTCCTCAAAAATTAAAAATAGAATGCCAATGATCTAGTAAATCCACTACTTGGTATTTACTCAAAGAAAATGAAAGCAATAATTTAAAAAGATACTTTCCTGTAATAATAAAGCATTTTCACACTCTGTATTTTTGGCTACTTTGTTGTTGACAATTTCATTCAATAAGTAATGTCAGAAAGTATAGAGACAAGTCTGTGCATAGAAAGCACACAATGTTAGTAAGGTAATATGAGTAACCAGTGACAGAGTAAAGGAACCCATTTGAAATACTGCTGATATATATCCTAGTCCTTCCTTTTGTATCCTGATGCATGGTAGCATCACCTTCTTCTTTTGTTGAAGAATACTTGACACACAATGTTACATTATGTGTTTCAGGTGTACAGCACAGTGATTCCACAAGTCTATACCTTACCTTGTGCTCACCACAAGTGTGGCTACCATCTTCCACCACACAAAGCTATTACAATACCAGTGACTATTTTCCCTAGCAGCACCACTTTGTTATATGGATGAAGAGACATGCCTTCATGGAAGAGATGTAGAACGTGACTGGGTTTTTAAAGACTAACAGAATTCAAATAGCTGCAGGGAAGAATGGCAAAAGCCATACCAATGAAATAAAAGATTTCAATACAGTCAAGAGGTTAAAATGTATAAGATATGTTTCTGGAAAAGTAAGTAAGACTAAGTTGAATGGTTGAATATAGGGAATAAATGGGTTTGGGGAATTAGTGAGGACAAGGATGTCCAGGCAAGATAGGTCCAATGTGGGAAGGTTTTAAATACCTGCAAGGGAAATGAGATGTCACAGAGAAATGACTGGCCTGGATATTATAGATTATTTAATGCAGCTAATACATGCAGAAATATAAGTAATTATTTCCAGAGTTGAAACCAGTGAATATAGTCAATAAGAGTTACTATGCTCCTTAAGAAAAATTTGGTATCAAATACATAGAGGAAATCTTTTCTTAAAAAGATTTACTTATTTACGACAGGGTGTGTGTGTGCACGCATGTGCGAGTGGGTGGAGAGGCAAAGAGAGAGGGTGAGAGAATCTCAAGGTGACTCCCCACTGAGCACAGAGCCCCATGTAGTGCTCAATCTCATGACCCTGAGATCTCCATCTGAGCCAAAATTGACACTTAGACACTTAACTGACTGAGCCACCTAAGCATTCCAAATACATAAAGGAAATCTTATTGCACAATGTATTGTCTAACATTTCAAGTATGAAATAAAATGGCAAATATGTATCTCATGAGAGTGAAGTTTTTGTAAGAAAAATAGAAGACTATGAATTATAGAATACATTAATGATGTATTTTTTCAAATAATTTTTCATACTATTTCTCTTTTATAAAAATGTAAAAGAGATCATTAAATGGATATGGAAAAGCTAATCGCTACACATAAGCACATAAACATGCATTGACTTACTCTTAATAGTCTTCTCTTCTTAAAATTTTCCAGCTATTTCCTAATTCTATTTCCCAGATTGAAAACCAGCAATCATTGTTAAGACCACTCTTTCTGTGTTGTGGCCTATAGGCTTGGGAGCCAGAATGCAGTGATTCCACTGCTTTTAAGAGACTCCACTGTTATTTGTTAAATGATCGAGTGCGCATTTTTAAAACTTTCTGACCTCAATGTTTTTATCTGTTAAGAGGAAGTAATAATAATACTGGTGTGTGTATATGTACACATACATATATACATACATATAATATACATGATAAAATTTTATTGAATACATCACAAGAGAGCAATAATCAGGGCAGCGGAGGAGAGCCCATCTACCTACACCAGTGTTTATATTATAGAGTTGAAAGGATTCAATGAGTTGATAAATATATAAATTACTCAGAACATTACTGGGAGAGACTAAATATTTATTAAATATTTATTATTTTTCAGATATTTGAGAGGGAATTTGGTTAAAAATAACAATTTTAAGATACGTAGGAATAGCCACCCTCATTCTTGCAGTTATTCTACTAACATTTATTGAGTTGATGTTCAGACACTGTTCTAGATAGTCAGTGGTAATTACTCTGAAATTAAGAAAAACATGTAATGAATGAAAAGAGGATGAGGGAAAGTGTCTTAATTTATAGAAGTACCAATGAAATATGAAGAAAGACCTACATAGGACAGTGGCAGTTAGATTGAAACCTGAGTAACATGAAAGACACAACTCTGGAAAGATCAGCTAGGGAGAAGGGGTGGAATTCCAAGCAAAAACGATCACGAATTTTAAAATCCCTAAGGGAGGAATATGATTTTCACATTCCCTTAGCAAGATGGTCAATGTGCCTGAAGCAAAATGAGCTAGAGGTTAAGAGGAAGTGACAAGAAATGAGAACAGAGAGGTGTGAGCTATAAACAGCCTAGTGGGACAGGGAAAAGTTCAGTGAAGTATGTGTAAAGCATGAGGGAAGAGAGGAATCCCATATGGTATGATATATTCAACACATGCCAATAATTGCAAAATAATACTGAAAAATATAAGAAAAGATATGGTATATTCTGCATACATTCCCAACAGTTTCAACCTAAATCCACAAATGTTATCCTTAAAGCTTAGCAAGCTGTTTCTTTTAAAATGTAAAGTGAATAGCCAACAACAGCAAAGAAAATCTCAAATGACAGAATAACCTTGAAAGAGGCATCTTATCAGATAGAATACCTTGTTTCGAACTGATAATTCTTTTGAAAAGCAAGGTATTTGCTTAATGGAACAGAATGAAAATACTACATCAGTTTCCTATTCCAGTGGAAAAGTCTGCATTGTTCAATGAACTATGCTGGAAGAGCTGGCTATACCTTATGATCAAAGAAAAATTAAATGGCTCCCTAACATTCAATGGAATAAACAGTGACATATAGGTTAAAGCAAAACTAAACCCGTAGAAGGAATATAGAGGAACATTTTAACAATATCAACGAAGGAAATTCTTAAGAGGAAAAAAAAAGACATCATAAACAAGTTAAAAGGAAAAGACACAAAAAAGAGAAACTTCAAAATGTATAGCCAACAGAGAGTTTGTATCCAGAAAATAAAAATAAATTGCAAAAATTAAACAAATAAATAACTTGCAAATCAGGAAGAAAAACTCACACATATCAACTAAAAATATACACAAAGAATATAGGCATAAGATTCCCACAGTAAGAAATCAAAAGGTCAAGAAATACATTACAGGATGTTTGGTCTCATGAGTCATCAGGTAAAAATAAATGGTAATAATAATGAGATGCTATTTCACATTCATAAGATGATAAAACTTTTATAAATCTGATAATAACAAGCAATGGTGAAGATGTTGGAGACGGGAACTCATTTATATTCATGAAGCTTAGGTAAAGTGTTATGAATTTCTAGCAAAGTTGAAGATGTGCATGTCCTACAATCTAGATATTCTATAACAAGGAATTTAACTCCCAAAATTCTAACACATGTACACAGGAGACATGTACAAAAACATCTTAGAAAATAGTATAAAAATTTTAACTTTTCTGTGGCTAATGACTCTAACAGTGAATGGCTAAATAAATGTGAAGTACACAGATGATGGCATTCTGAATCAGAATCTGCATAAAACAAGATGGAAATTTTATATATTATATATATAGTATTATATATAATGTATAAAATACAAATAAAAATATACATATATAATCTATTCTTATAAATCGAAAAATAAATAAATCATATGCAAAAGGATCAAAATCAGGCTGGCCTTAGTCTTCTCATTAAACAATGAGAGTGATGATTTCAATGTTCTGAGAGAAAATTACCTTGAACCTAGAATTCTACACCTGACAAAGTATTAATCAAAAGCTTAATGGTGGAATATTCAAGGACTCAAAAAATTAACTTCCTTCACATTAAGTTTTTGGAAGTTACCTAATGACTCACATCCAAACAGAAACTTAGATAAAGAAAAACATGGAATAAAAAAATGAAATAAAATAAAAAATATATATTTATAGACACAATGTTAAGTGAGAAAATCACATTACAAAATGACAAGTACATCATATATTATTTATCACTTTAAACAGAATATTAAAAATTTATGCTTGATTAAATACATATTCAATAAAAATATATAAAAATTAGCTATGATATGCAATATTTTTTTGATATGCAACAATTTTAGTATAAAAAGGGGAGCAAGCACGGAAAGAGGGATGAGGGTGTTGAGATGAGGATAATGTTTTATTTCTTTCAATAAGGGAAAGATGTGAAGTAAGTAAAGCATAATGTTAACATCTGTTTATTTTTAGTTATGGCCCATGTGAGTTAGTAACGTTATCTTTGTAAAAATTCAGATGCTTCATAATTTAAAAAATTTAAGGTGAATATTAAAACATCTCTAGCTGCATAAACACTGGAAGTGTATTACATAGCTATATCAAAGTACTTTTATACTGCTGTTCATCTAACTAATTATTATGATCACATCTCTATAGGAAATACTCCTTTTAAGTAAAAGTAGTCAAGAGTTTTCCCTTAGTTACCTGTATCAATGCAAAGAAAAGCAAGATGTCTCTTTCACACTAATTTTTAAAACATATGTCTTCTGTGTAGCTCCAAATTAAAAAGGTTGCTACCAAAGGGATTTTTCTCAAACCTAATCACAGAAGACAATCCCAAAACAAAGACAACAGTAACTTAAATTGGCAAAGAGAAAATATATTAAAATTTTAAAAACACAATAGCATTCCCAGTCTAAGGCTGTGTCTGTAATTCATTCTATAGACAGGGCAGAAACCTTGAAGGAAGTCTTAAACACCTTATTTTCTCTGATTTCTAAAATATAATGAATCACCATACTCTCACTTCCTGTCGTCATTCCCTAAAGGTTTTCCACTCTTTGTCTCTCTCCATTTCCACTGCCCTGGTCCTCATTCAGGCCATTACCTCTGACAGGATAACTGAACTCTCTTCCCAACTGATCCTACTGACTATAGTTTTTACAAACCCATTACTTCTCATATTTTGATCAGAGTCTTCTTCCCTGCTTTCCAGCACAGCATCCCTGGCTCTGCTTCACCTGACCCCTAGCTCTCCTGAGCAACTATTCACCATTCACTTGTATCTCCATGACACGCTCTTGTTTGTGCATCAGTATTTTTGCTCCGGCTTCTTTTCTCTGCCAAGAATGCCCTTTCTGCCTTTGTTTGGTTACCAATTTTTTTTCCCTGAACATCATTCATATAACTTTCATTTCTTCCAGGAAAACTTTGAAACCCTTAGGCTGAGCTAAGTGCCTATGGAGCCTTCTAAATTCTAATATACAATACATACAGGTGGCCCCCGAGACTCCTGCCTCCTGGTATTCATACCTCTGCGTAATCTTTTCCCTCTGAGTGTGATGCAACTTGTGACTTACTTCTAACCACCGGAATACAGCAAAGGTGATGGAAGGTCACTCCCATAATTATGTTTGATGCATGAGATTCTGTTTTGCTGGCAGATTTACTTTATTTCCATTATCAGCTTTCAAGAAGTAGGCCATGGAGTTAGGTGGCCATGTTGGAATAACCGACTTGAGAAAGTACTCCATGTGTCCTCTAGAAAGAAGCTCAAGGCTCCCAGAAAAACCTATGACCAAAGGAAATAAATTCTGCTACAGCAAGAGGACTCCTGGAGATTAATCTCATCCTAAAGGAGCCTCTGATGATATTGCAAACTTAGCCAACACCTGGAATATATAGCCTGGTGGGACCCTGAAGCAACCCCCCCACCCCCCAGATTTCCAACCTAGAGAAACAGTAAAATAACAGAGCTATATATACAGATGTAGATTTATATACATTTACATATATATTTATAACATGTAAATACACACACAAACACAAAAGTGAGGAAATTATTTGATTGTCTATAGCTTGAAGTCTAGCAAGCTGTTTGTGACTGGTCAGCCTTGGGTTTCAACTTTGTAACCTTGAAGTATTTACAGGCCTAGGTTTTGGTTTGCTTACATAGACTGCCACAGCATAACAGCCACTTCAGTCTAACGGCCTTAATCAATTTTACATTACATAGCCATAGATAATATACTATATTATGAGGAAGTTAAAATTTTGTCTGTCTATCTGGTTAACAACTCATAGACTGCAAGCACAGTTCCTGACATATAGCAGGAATGTAACTATTGCTCGCAGACTTGAAAAGTAGATTTAAAAAAAAATATATATATATATATATATATATTATTTTTTCATGAAAGACACAGAAAGAGAGGCAGAAGAAGCAGGCTCTTTGTGGGAAGCCTGATGCAGCACTGGATCCCAGGACCCCAAGATCACGACCTGAGATGCTCAACTACTGAGCCACCCAGGGTGTCCCTTAAAAGTATATTTCATGTGAAAGTTCAAATCAAAATCATTACAATAAAACTTCAATCTTTGAATATCCTTTAATTTATTCCAGGAGACTGAAGAGAGGAATATTTTTTCAGCCTTCCAGATCACTGTGTGACCTACTCAATTAAAAAAAATCCCCTCTAGAAAGCCTCTCTATTCTTTCATAGCATTCTACTCGTTTCTTTTTCTGCAATGTGTATATGACTCATGGATTTTTTTTCCTATCTCCCCCAATATACTTTGATGTTTGCAACTAAATTTTTAGTCTTCTAGCCCAGTTCTTAATTTAGTAGAGATGTACTCAATTTACTATCAATTTACAATTTTCCAACTTTACAATATGGCAAAAGCCACACACATTCAATAGAAACAACACTTCACATTTTTTTAATTTTGATCTTTTCCTGGGCTAGCAATAGGCCAAATGATACTCCCTTGGGATGTGGGGCAGTGGCAGGGAGTGCCAGCTCCCAGTCAGCCGCAGGATCAAGAGGATAAACCACTGATACACTTATAATCATTCTATATTCACACAACCATTCTATTTTCCTCTTTCAGTACAGTATTCAATAAATTACATGATATACTCAGCACTTTAATATTAAATAGGCATGTTTATGATAGGCTAGGCTAGGCGATGTTGTTATGTAGGTTGGCTATATTAAACTCATGATATTTTCCAACTTATAGTGGGTTTATCGCCACATAACCCTATAGTAAATTGAGGAAGATCTATATTAAGTACATATCTTAAGCTTAATGATGCTAAAAATAAATAAATGATTGGTTGGAAGCTGATTAGATTTCTGGCTTTCTATCCTAAAAGTTGCATTAGTTTCTGGCTTTCTGGGGCCACCAAACCGCCCTGATTCTCAGGCATGTTCTCAGGGTTGCTGGAAGACTTTGGAGTTCTCAAGAGTATATCAATAGATTCCAAAAATGATATTCCCTGCAAGTTCACTAAAAATTGTATTCTAAAATGTCTGGAACCATAAGAATTCTAGTTCTACAGTTTCATTTAATAATAACATACAATTATTCCCAGTCTTCATGTTTCTGCCCCTGACAAAGCCCTTTTTAAGGGTTCATGCTGCTTAGCCCCTTTTCCCACTTCTAGCGGAATACTTGTGTTATGTTCATTTGAATCTGCATAAGGAAAAAATTAAATATGAATAGAATATCAAATAAACATATTTTATGTGAGGTAAAGTAATACATTTTTTTCTCTTTTTGTAAAATATATTCTTGGAAATCATAAAAGATGAAATAGCTTATTTTCTATAATATACATTATACTAATTAGATTAATTACATTAATTGATAATGATATGGTAATTAATTGCTATTAAGATAGCTTAGCAAAAACACTTTGTATTCCAAAAAAAAGAAAAATTCTTCATGCATCTCTATGTTGTGCCCATAATCCCAAGACCATCCATTTTATCTGATAGTTGTAGTAAGATTTTTTCACAGTACGCAGATTTAGGAAAGAGAAATGATCAGAATCTCTTGATGGTCTTATTTTAAACTGAATCAACGTGAAATTATCCTGACCCTATTTGATTTTTAACTTTAAGTTGATTAAGGCACACTGTAATATGTAATGGCATCCCAGTCAATTTGCTATACACTTGAAATCATTGTCTTGACATCTTTACATTGAAAATTAAATTGATTGGAAATGTTATGAAATTGATGGTAGTGCTATAAAGGCCAAATTTCATCTTGCCGAAATTTAGTATAATTAAAAGTACCAACAAATATACTGATGGAAAAAAAAACTTGATCTTGAAGAATGCCTCCATAAAATAATTAAAAGTCCATTTTTCAGAGATTTCATATGAAACATAATACTACCATTCATTTGCAAATGTGGTAAGAGAATTTTCATTAGCAATGAAGCTCATTTTTTGAAGGTGTAACAGTGAAATTGAAACAAGGCAGTATTATGTAAGGTCATTCAACTATAATTAAAACAAATGTCGTTATAACTTTATTATAGTCCTCATTAAAAAGTTAAACTGCAAAATCCTGGGCCAACAAAAATCAGAACTTGAGTGGAAGCCACTTTCTCCCAATGCTACCCTACCCATGGGAACACTTTATTTGAGCAACAATGAACAATCATAGAAGAAAAGGGATGACTGCATTTTTTTTAGAGAGCATTCTGTCTCTGAAATGCTCTTTTTCCAAGATAATATATTGAAAATTATAAAAACTTCTCTAACTGCCTTCTATTGACAAGCTGTTTGTTGAAAGCCATGGTGAGCTTGGGCATCTTGTTTGAAGGTGGCAGAGCATCTCTCACGTGCTAAATAACAGAATGGAGAGAGCTCCAGCATCCTCAGCTGCATACCCCAGACCACAAGGTGAGTAAGTAACAAAATTCATAGAGCATCAGGCTGCTGAGTTTTGGGAGTAGTGTGTTACACCAATGGGCATGACTGTGCATTCCTACTGGCTTTTAATCGTGACATTAGTGTGTGCAGACTACATGACAAAGCTTCTAACTTCCATTACTCATCTGAGAATCAAGGCTTTCTCCAATAAAGCTGACCAGTGCCCTATTCTCATGTCTATCCCTTCCCAGGTCCTACTCCACAGGAGGACATTCTTTCAAAATAGATCCCTACTTTAATATAGAAACACATTTCTAGAGATTCTTGTTAGAGTGGGTTAAATGATGTCCCACCCACCCCCCAAAAGGTATGCCTACATTTTAATCTCCAGGACCTGTGATTATTACTTGACATGTCCAAAAAAGTGAAAATTACCTTATACATCAAAAGATGTGATTAAGGATCTTGGGAGGAGGAGTTTCTCCTGGATCATCCAGAGGGTCTCTAAATGCAATCACAGGGACACCTGGGTGGCTCAGCAGTTGAGCGACTGCCTTAGGTTCAATGATCCCTGGGTCCGGAATCGAGTCCCTCATGGAGCTCCTCATGGAGCTCTTTGCGAGGTGTCTGCTTCTCCCTCTGCCTATGTCTCTGCTTCTCTCTGTGTGTCTCTCATGAATAAATAAATAAAATATTTTAAAAATAAAATAAGTGCAATCACAGATATTCTTTTTTTTTTTTTTTTAACATTTATTTGTTTGAGAGAGAGAGAGGAGAGAGCAAGTGGGGGGAGGGGGGGAGGGATAGAAGGAGAGAATCTTCAAGCAGACTTTCCAGTGAGTGCGGAACATAATTCCGGCTTCAATCTTAGGACCGCAGGGGATCGTGACTTGAGCCAAAAGCAAGAGTCAGAGATTTAACTTACTGAGTCACCCAGGCATCTCAATAATATTCTTATAAGAGACAGGAGAGGGAATTTAGAACACAGAGACACACAGAGGAAATACTCTGTGGCCTCAGAGGTGGAGATCGGAGTCATATGGCCATGTGTCAAGAAATACCTAAAGCTACCAGAAGCTGCAAGAAGCAATGAGTGGATTCATCACTAGAGACTTTCAGAGGGAGTACAGCCAGCTAACACCTTGATTTATCTAGGTGATTTCAGATTTCTGGTGTCTAGAATTGTTAGAAAATAAATTTTGGTTGCTATAAGCCACCCAATTTGTGGTAAGTTGTTACAGCAGCCACAAGAAACTAACAATGTTCCCGCCTATGAAGGCTGAATCCCTAGAGACAGGCATCACCCTATCTCTAGCTCTGTGCCACTAAACATTGAAATTTGGACTTTTCACGATCCAAGTCCTATCTCAAGCCAACAAAATGCCTTCAACATAACAGACACTATTATCATACTCTGGTGGTACAAAAATGAGTACCAACTATGCTTTTCCAGAACTCAGAATCTGAAGAGGAGACAGCAGATACATAAATGATTACAGTAAAATGTCATATGTGACTAAAAATTTTCTACATGACCTGTAGGGTATTTATTCAAATACTCTAAATATTTGATCACTCCATTTGAGACACCCCAGCCATCAATGTTCTTTCCTGAGTGTGCCATATACCCCACCCTTAGAGATTTTGCATCTCCATGTAGCTGTGCCACCCCACCTGTCTCCTAAAGTTTTTGCACAATGTCACCTTTTCAGCTAATCTTTCATGGAACACCCAATGAAAACCACATTTGTCCTTCTCTGGCCCTTTGGAAATGTTTATCCCCTTTCCCTGCTTTATTACTATTGTTTTTTTCATAACACTCATAATCAACTAAAAAACTATATATTTTTTGTTTAATTTTTTGTTAAAATTTTATAATTTTATAATATATAAAAATAATATGTGGTGTATATAAACACACATACATATAATGACTCATTTATGTGTTATTTCCTGTATTCTCCAAGGCAAGGGCAAGGATCATTTTTCCAGTTTTGTCCACTGTTACATCCCTAGCACTTACAATCAACTCTGGCACAAAGATATTCTGTAAGTAAGACTTATTTTCTTTCTTTTTTTTTTTTTTTTTAGTAAGACTTATTTTCAACCAACACTTTTATTGTGTTTATTTAAAAAAAAAAAATCACAGTTAAATGAACTTCAAGTTCTGAGTAGATTCACATCGCCTTATAGTAATATCCTATTTCTGAGATAGGGTAAACTAGATAAGCATTGCTTAAGGTGAATGTGAATGAGGTAATTCTTAAATTGTCATTATTTGTTAAACTCTAATATATACAAAAATAACTTATATTAAAGAATGGAAGACACAATATTGCCCAGGTTGCTTAAGGCCAAAAAGTTGCAAATGGCTAGCCAGGCAACTTCAAGACAGCCTTTTCAAAATGTCAGGGTCAACAGGAAGGCAGCTCAGTGGGTATGGTATTGAAGTGAAATTCAGCCTTTACAGCCTGCAACACTGTAACAAGAGTATTTTACTGAGTGGTGCCACCCTACATTCTTCAGAACTGCAAATCTACTCTCAGCAGCAGCCAAAGTAAAGAATTACTATGAAGCACTGTCAATGAATGGAAAACAAAACAAAACCTGCTTCAAGGACTGTTTCTTTTACCAACACACCAAACTTGGTGTTCCGTCATAACTATATGTTAATTGACCTAATTCTATTTTCCTATCTCTTCTCTCTATAAAAATTGTTTATATACCTATAAATTCTTTATGCTCCTCATGCTACGAGATCTTAAAGATTTTTAAACAGTAATTAGTATTTGAATAATGAAATAAGTAATTTTAAGTTTTGGATCAAGTAAATAAAAATCATTATGTATCTTAGGAAGATAAACAATTTTTATTTTTTAATTTTTTTTTTTTTAGATTTTGTTTATTTATTCATAGAGACGCAGAGAGAGAAAGAGAGGCAGAGACAGAAGCAGGCCCCATGCAGAAAGCCTGATGTGGTACTCCATCCAGGGTCTCCAGGATCACGCCCTGGGCTGCAGGTGGCGCTAAACCGCTGCGCCACCGGGCCTGCCCAGATAAACAATTTTTAAAAGGTTAAATAAAGTTTTCCTAAGTCTTCTCAAATATCACTTACCTTTTTAAATGTATTGTGAAGCATAATATTTAATTTACTAGCATTTAAAAGAGGTCTATATTAAATAGTAAGATACATTATCATCAGCAAGTAATAAAAATAAATTTCAAATTAGGAAAAATATATGGTGTGAAGTCATACAACCATGTACAAAGAACTGAGCTCTGTTTAATCTATTTCCATGGTCTTGGTCTGAACAAAACAGGAGAAGTTATGCCCCCCGCCCCAAGACACATCTCCCCTATATTTTACTGGGGTGATCCAAGAAAGAGAATTCAGAGGCAAAATCAAATTAATAATTAAATACATAACTAATGTATCAGTCTAAACGTAGCAATGCACAAAAAATATGGACTTA
The DNA here is from genome assembly GCF_048418805.1 of Vulpes vulpes. Lineage (NCBI taxonomy): Eukaryota > Metazoa > Chordata > Mammalia > Carnivora > Canidae > Vulpes > Vulpes vulpes. The sequence continues at coordinate 29,120,926 of NC_132788.1, forward strand.
ACAAATATTTATTTTATAAATGCCTTAGCAAACATATTTAACAATAAACATTTTTATTAGCTTTTAGTTTGTGCAAGCTGCATTTTTAAAAGGTGAAATACACTGCTCTCAAGTTTTAGTACCTATGATTTACTTTCTAAAGTTTATTATACAGAATGAATTCTCTTTACACATATACACAAAAGAATTGTTAAAAATTAATAGCAATAAGTGGTGTCAATGATGAAGTACTATAGAACAGTAAGATCAAAAAGGTGGCTGTAATTGAATTTAAAGTGCATATTATTGTTATTAGGCATAGTAGCAGTAAGGGAAGGGCAGAATTTTAACCTAACTATTTTTATTTAGGAATAGGATTTCTTATACTAATCATTCAGAGTTAATGGCCCAATCCCATGAGAAAGGACAAGGGAAAGCCAGTGTGGATAAATATGCCACACTTAATTCATCTTCACATAAAACACACACACACACACACATTCATACTGTGAAACTGTATATTAAGTCACTGCTAAATAAGTGATGTAGATCCTAAATATTTTAGCATTAAAATATTTTTTAAAAACTTTAGAGAACTTTAATCCAGCTTTTCTTTGGAAGGAAAATAAATATAACAGTCTTGTTTCCCCTTTCTAATTGTTCCCTTGTGTTTTCTAAATAAATATAGAGAGAGTTTGGAAGCTTCAGGGAGATTTTTATTTTAAGATAGTAGGAATGGGTCATCAGAGTTTTCCTTTTTGATTTTAGTGAAAGATTCCACTAGGTGGATCAAGTAAAAGCAGCTGAAACATACTAGAAAAATAGCTGTGTCAAGTGGCATTTCGATACTCCTGTTGAAACTGAAAGAACCTACCAATTTAAGAAATTATAAATTTAAGGAATAATTGTCAATAAAGAATCACTTTATGAATAACTGACAATCAGCTGATGAATTTTATACCTTAAGATTGTTCAGGCTGCAAGTTTCTGCAGATTTTCCCTAGATATGATTAAGAATATGATTTGTCTTTTGACCTATTTTATTAACCAGGGTGATGATAAACAATATGGCACCAATACCTTTTGCTCTATGCAGTTTAAGTGCATGCATGACTGTGTGCTGACACATACCATACATAGACAGGTGCAAGGATGGACAGATAGAAGAAAAGACAGATTGTGTGTGCACAAAAGTGAGTGTATGTATATTGATTAATAAGCTTCATATTTTTTATATTAGAAGAAAAAACATGATAAACAAATAATCAATATGTATTTAGTTTAAAGCTCTGGTATTGATCAAACCACAGTCAATTTTTTTTAGCTCCAGCTAAAATACTGGCTTTGATTACTGGCTCATAATTTAATGATTTCAAGCTGGTGTTAATTTGTGCATGAAAGAAGGACCAAAAGTATACATACAAGTATAAAAGCCTGACTCCTAACACTTTTCACACTCTGTTACCTTATTATTTCTAATAACTATAAAATATTAGAAAGGTACATGTCAGCCATGACATTTAGGCATGACACAGATTAAAATACACAGTATCTCAAAACTATTGTTTATGACACATTTTTCAATAGACATATATTACAACTGGAGAAGTAAAATGGAAAAATTGGTACATGATGATTTTTATTTGGAAATGTATTCAATATTACCTGTATTCCACAGTACTATGCTTATAAACCAGTGGATCCATACACTATTCATAGGTGTATGCTGTTTTATACTATTCCTATTAAGTGAGTGTAATTTTTATAAGAATTGTTTCTTTGCAAAACATTCAGGAAGTTAGGATAAATTTAGATATCAAAAAATTACATTTAAGTCCCCACAACATTTGAGCTTGGAAAGAGGAACACTGACTATATTAGTGTTTGTGTGTGCACATTTGTATTAACTATTGAGGAATTGTATGTTGATACTCACTTTTTATTTTATTGCCATTTCCTAGAGTTTGGGTATGTACAACATCATCAAATGGCTTTTAACTACTTATGAAGTTTATCATGATTTATTGTTTAGGTTTGTTGCATTCCTGAAATAAGCCCTCTTTGGATATATTATTTTATTCTCTTTATGTATTGCTGAATTCTGCTAATACTCAGGACATTTACACTTACTATGTTGGAGCTACATGTCCAGCACAGTGTTAAACACAGTCCCTTGTCATCTCTTAATGCATTTAGTTTCTAGTTCTTACAGAGAATACAGAAAAGTAAAGGAACCTCCATGGCACTGAGCGAAGGTGGCATCCTCTGTTGACCTCTACCTGAAGTAATCACTGCTCTTGTGTGTGTGTATGTGTGTGTGAGTACATTGTTATTCTGATTTTCTATTGGGGACGACTTGCCCCCATGTTCTGTCTATGTAATATAAATGAGGATGAACCCTCTTTCCAGGTGTGCACTTGTAAACCTTCCAACAGTAAGAGCAAATGGTTCACAAAGTGTAGTCACTGGCCTCAACTTCAGCATCACCTGAGGAATTGTTCAAAATGCAGATTATCGGGTCTATTGGAGCTGGTTCTATGTCTTTTAACAAGCCCTCCAGGTGATTCTGGTGCACACTAAAAGTTCGAGTATACTAAGAAAGAGCGATCACTTCAGAGATAGTGATGTGTCACGAGGGATCACTGAGAGTCAACACTGAAACTTGTGATGAAGCTAGAAGGAAAAAGACATTCTTTATCTTCCTGTGGCTAAGCTGCAAAAGCTGGATGCATCTAAGCCCAGAGCTGTTAAGAGGCCATCTTTATCTTCCTTTATAAAACATTTGCTTCTGACCAAAACCAAACAGAGGAAATCAGAGCCAAAGGAAGACAAAACAGTCAGATTTTTGATAATACTTTTTAAGTATCTGATTTCACTCAATGTCTGAAGAATTACTATAGGTCTTTTCCATTATGAAGTCTTTTTTTCTTTTCCTTAACCAATATAAGTTGGTTAATTTCTTTTTTTTTTTTTTTTAAATTTAAATTTATTTTTTTTTTAATTTTTATTTATTTATGATAGTCACAGAGAGATAGAGAGAGAGGCAGAGACACAGGCAGAGGGAGAAGCAGGCTCCATGCACCAGGAGCCCGACGTGGGATTCGATCCCGGGTCTCCAGGATCGAGCCCTGGGCCAAAGGCAGGCGCCAAACCGCTGCGCCACCCAGGGATCCCAAGTTGGTTAATTTCTTAATCAATTTGAGTTGGATTCCTGTCAACCACAACAAAACACATCATAACATTGCATCCTTTGAAAATACAAGATTTTTTTCATTTTTTAATTTCATTCCATGGGTCCAAAGTTAGGCCCATGAAGTCAGAAATTAGAGAAACAGAGCCATTCTCTGAGAATTGTTACATGAAATCAGCACAGAAAACATTATAGGCAAACTGTTCTTAAAAAGCCCATTAGATCCCAGGCCATGAGAACTTCATTTTGACCTGATAGAAATTTAAACATTACAGGCATGCCTCTTTTTACTGAATTTCATTTTATTGTGCTTCACAATAGTTAATTTTTACAAATTTAAGGTTTGTGATAAACCTGCATCAAGTAAGTCTACCAGCACCATTTTTTTCTAACAGCATGTGCTCACTTTGTGTCTCTGTATTACATTTTGGTAATTTCACAAAATTTCAAACTTTTTCATTATTATTATTATTATTATTGTTATGGTGATATGTGATCAGTGATCTTTGATGTTACTAATATATTTATTTTGAGGTGTCACAAACTGTGTTCATATAAGACAATGAGGGCAGCCTGGATGGCTCAGTGGTTTAGCGCCACCTTCAGCCCAGGGTGTGATCCTGGAGACCCAGGATCAAGTCCTACGTCAGGCTCCCTGCATGGAGCCTACTTCTCCCTCTGCCTATGTTTCTATTACCTCTCTCTCTCTCTCTGTGTCTTTAATGAATAAATAAATAAAATCTTATCTGTGTTCTCTGAGACACAACAATATTGAATTAGGCCAATGGTCTCTAAGTGTTCAAATAAAAGGAAAAGTCATAATCTCTTCAAATCAAAAGCTAGAAATAATAAAGCTTAGAAAGGAAAGCATGTTGAAAGCTAAAACAGGCTGAAAGCTAGGCCTCTTGCACCAAATAGCCAAGTTGTGAATTCAGAAAAAAAAATAAATTTTTAAAAATTATTGAAGAAAATTAAAAGTATTACTCCAGTGAACACACAAATGATAAGAAAGTGAATATAGCCTTATTGCTGATATGGAGAAAGTTTGAGTGGTCTGGAGAGATCAAACCAACATTTCCTTAAGCTAAAGCTTGATCTACAACAAGGCCCTAATTGTTTTCAATTTTATGAAGTCTGGTAGAGGTGAAGAAGTTGAAGAAGAAAAGCAGGCTAACAGATGTTGGTTCATGAGATTTGCCGAAAGAAGCTGTCTCCCTAACAAAAGAGTACAAGATGAAGCAGCAAGTTCTGATGTAGAAGCTCAAGGAAGTTTGCAGCAGATCTGGCCCAGATCTTTGATGAAGGTGGCTACACTTAAGCAATGGATTTTCAGTGTGGATGAAACAATCTTCTATTGAAAGAAGATGTACTCTATGACTTTCATAGCTAGAGAAGAGAAGTCAATGCCTGGCTTCAAAACTGTAAAGAACAGGCTGACTCAAAAGTACTCAGTGCAGTTGGGACTTCAAGCTGAAGCCAATGCTCACTAACCATTTCAAAAATCCTAAGAACCTTAAGAATCATGGGAAATTTATTCTGACCATGGTCTATAAATGGAACAACAAATCCTGGATGATAGCACATCTCCTTACAACATAGTTTGCTGGATATTTTAAGCCCATTGTTGAGATCTACTGCTCAGAAAAAAAGGTTTCAAAACATGGCTGCTCACTGACAATGCACCTGGTCATCCAAGAGCTCGCATGGAGATACCCAAGCAGATAAATGTTGTTTTCATGCCTGCTAACACAACAACCATTTTGTAGCCCATGGATCAAGAAGTGATTTCTACTTTCAAGTCTTTTTTTTTTCTTTTCTTTTTTTTTTAAGAAATACATTTGGTATGGCTACTGCTGCCATAGATAATGATTCCTCTAATAGATCTAAGCAAAGTTAATTGAAAACCTTCTAGAAAGGATTCACCATTTCAGACACCATTAAGAATATTTGTGACTCATGGGAAGTGGTCAGAATATCAACATTAATGAGAATTTGGAAGAAGTAGATTCCAACCCTCATGAATGACTTTGAAAGTTCAAGACTTCTACATAGGAAGGAAGTAACTACAGATGAACTGCAAGAGAACCAAAACTGCAAGTGGGACTGAACTGCTGCAAGTTCTTGATAAAACTTGAACAATGAGAAGTTGCTTCTTACAAATGAACAAAGAAAGTGGTTTCTGGAGATGGAAGCTACTGGTGAAGATGCTGTGAAGATTGCTGAAATGACAACAACGGATTTAGAATATTACATAATCTTAGTTGCTAAAGCAGTGCTAGGGTTTGAGAGGATGGACTCCAATTTTGAGAGAATTCGGCTGTGAGTAAAATGTTATCAAACAGCATTGTACACTACAGAGAAAATGTCTGTGAAAGGAATCAATCAATTTGGCAAACCTCACTGCTGTCTTATTTTAAGAAATTGCCACAACCGTTCAATCATCAGCAACCATCAGTTAAGCAGCCATCAACATCAAAGCATTATTCTTCACCAGCAAAAAGACTGACTTGCTGAAAGCTCAGATGATGGCTAGCAGTCTTTAGCAATAAAGAAGTATTTTTAAATTAAGGCACAGAGATGTTTTTTTAAAAAAAGACATAATGCTACTGCACACTTAATACACTACAATATAGTATAAATATAACTTTTATGTGCACTGGGAATTCCTAAAATTCGTTTGACAGTGATATTTGCATTTTTGGTGGTTAGAACCTGCAATATCTCTGAAGTTTGCCTGTGTGTGAAGAAATAATTTATTACCAAAAAAAAAAAAAAAGGTTTGCATGCTTTGTAAGACCACAAGAAAAGGTGCCTTAGAAGCAAACATAACAGGACTTGGGCATGCACTTTTTGAAGAACAAAGTGTCATATGAGCTGTCAGATGGCAGGTGTGTCTCTATTATGAATAAGAGTGTAGCTGATTGGCTGGATATAATGTCATTAATATGCTGAAACTAGGTAAGAAATCCCACTTTACATTGACTGTTACTGTATATAAGCATATAAGAAGTCTTCTGATTATACTGTGCCTGCCCAAGAGTTAAGTTAATAAACACACTATTTAACCTAGAAAACATTATAGACAATTTCAGGATTAAAAGACTCTTTGCTAATTTTAAAATGAAGACAACATGAGTCTGTTCCAGATTGAAAGTTAATTGGGGAGGGGAGGAGACAGAGGGGATGATTAATATTATTTTAGAAAGAAATAATGAAATAAATATTAGCTGTCTCATAATCTCCAAATGTTAACTGTTTATTTGTATTACTAGACCCACATTAAATATTAACATTCCCCAAGCTGATAAATGGCCCACAGCAAATATGGTACTCATCTAATTTACACAGTTTCATTGATATAAGTGTTCTATTAAAAGGTCTCTTTATGGGGCCTTAATTATATCTGAAAGTTCCATTAAAACCCTTGGCAAATTAGCAGACTTTTTAAATCAGTAGGGAACTACCTGCAAAATTCACTTCTTTATTTTTGGTTAATTTCTGGAGCTTCATCCTTTGGTGGGTGGGAAAAGAATATAGGCATGTTTAGATTAAGGGAGAAACACATATGCCGATTGTTATATTATCTATAGAAATCACAAAAATGTTATTCATACAATCTCTTTTAGAAATTTGCTTCTGAGGAGGCAGCTGTGATAGAGAGATTCAATCTTGAGGATCTAGGCCAGAAATCCAAAGCACAAAAATGTAAAGACCTCCACAGCTCTGGTGAGATTTTCTGGGTAGATATTCCACTATACTAATTTCCTCTCATTTCCCACATTAATTATATCAATACTGGAATGGAGAACTCTAAATGCTCACTGGGTGGGTGTTGTAGAAAGACTTTCTCCCTTTCTTTCACCTATGCTCTGTTCAAGGATTTTTTTTTTTTTTTTTTTTTTTTTTAGATCTGAAAGGGCTGGGATATATGGATGGAGTGTTGAAAGTCCCTGGGTCAGTAACAAGGTACCTTTACACAAGAAAATGAGAAACTGAATTGTTAATCCTGAACAAATTATGATTTCCTATAACTGAAAAGAAAAATTAAAAAAAAAAGAAAAATAGAACTGGTTGCCCTAAAGTAATATTCAAGCAAAAAGTTTGGAAGTAAAAATACCTTCAAAATACATACACACAGGTTTTGAATAGATTAAATTTCTTACAACTTTGACTTGTGGTTTAAAAAGGGAGTCAGTAGAATAAAACATAGCAGAGGTTTAAAAGATAAAAATCAGAGTTCAAGTCAAACTCATGTCTTAAAACACCTATATTCATGATACTTTCACCATTCAAGAAGAATGATTGATTCCAATGCATTTCCAACAGTTTAGATGAAAGAACATATAAGCCTTTGAAGTTACTATTCTGCACAAATAGCATTTGCAAAAATGAAGTTAAAAGTGCTTCCTCCCTGTGTCACAAATAGTATGTTTTTATAATAAAAAACATGACAGCTTTATATCTAAAGTAAAGCAAATAAATATACAAATATCTGTAATATACAAATATCTGTAAATATTTTTTATTTCAATATTTTAGTTCCCCAAATTAATTTGCTAATCTATGATTTATAATGCTTATTCAAAAAATAAAATGATATAAAAAGTAAAGTACAAATGGAAAATTCTTTGAAGATTGGTTGGTAATACATCTTTATATGTTTTTTTTCTCCAGTTTATTTTTTTTAAGTTTATAACTTCTAAAAAGAAGGAAATCTTCATTTCCTTATGTATCTATTTTTTCCTGTGGTTCACTATTCTATTCACCAGTTGTAACAGATGCATCTGGTTTCTGGAATCAAGAAGTTTACAAATATAAAAATTGTGTGAAAACTGACAAGTGCATCCGCCTTGAGAAACAGAAGAAACTGGAGCTGTTAGCACCCAATAAGATGCTTTTTGATCTGTAGAATTTCTATGATGAAAAAAATTAACTTACTACTTTTGTGACATTAAACTAACATAAAATGAAATCTACATGCAAATACCTTTTGTTCTGAAAACACTTTATGCATTTTAACAAATTCTTGTGGCACAGGTGCAGAAATACTAAAATAATATATCTAGGGAAAAAAGGTGTAATGAAAGATGCCACTTGCTATAAACTGTTGATAGCCCTTGGGTTTTAGACAAATGATCTCATTCTCCTCAAATGTTTGCTTACAAACTGAGGTGAAAGATAAATGATAAAAAGCATTTTGTTCAGACTCACTACCCTTCCCCCCACCCCCTTTTAGTGTCCTCAGCACCATATAGTTAGAGAAGGGCCAGAACATTCTGAAGTCTCTATCTCTGTGCATAGGTAGATTCAGAGTCAATCATTCTAAGGTCTGCATTAGATGGTCACCTAAAGAGATTTAACTGTAAAGAAATATATATACGTGCATGCATTTTTTCCTGGATAGGCCATGCTTAATTAGAAATTCTAGTTAACGCCAAACAGGAATGAAGCTAGCATCTCAATGCTCAACAATCACATAAAATGATGTACCATTAAATACCTCCAATAATGGAGAAGGACATATACACATGTAAGTTTTAGTGGAAAACTCATTTCCAAACAATTGAATTATAAAGCATATCCTAAGTTTTTAATTTTTTTCAACTTTTAAAATCTGTATCGAAACCTTATGAATATTCTTTGTGCATCAAATAACTTATATAGATAAACATTACCAAATAGATTAATATAGACATACAAATAATTGTTCATTGCACAAAAGTAATTAATATAGAAAAAAAAAATCTGAGCATGACCAGACTTCAGATTGACAGATTTATTTTTATTTATTTAGTTTTTAAGATTTATTTATTTATTCATTCAGAGAGAGCGAGAGAGAGGCAGAGACACAGGCAGAGGGAGAAGCAGGATCCATGCAGGGAGCCCGACGTGGGACTCGATCCCGGGTCTCCAGGATCACACCCCGGACTGCAGGCGGCGCCAAACCGCTGCGCCACCGGGGCTGCCCAGATTGACAGATTTAAAATAGAAAATTCTTTTTTTTTCTTTTTTTTTTTTTTTAAGATTTTATGTATTCATGAGAGACAGAGAGAGAGAGAGAGAGGCAGAGACACAGGCAGAGGGAGAAACAGGCCCCATGCAGGGTGCCTGACATGGGACTCGATCCCAGGTCTACAGGACCACACCCTGGGCCGAAGGCGGCGCTAAACCACTGAGCCACTCGGGCTGCCCTAAAATAGAAAATTCTATTAGATCATGTAAAAATACTCTAATGTCTTGGGTGAAAAATTTGGGGTGAATCTCTAAAACCACAATTTGTAGCTTTTATTATAAATTTCACTTTTCTTAAAGTTAGTGTATTGTTATTTCACTCATGAATATGTAAATTTCCTTTTCTAGTATCAAATATATTTTTGGTATCTTTCAGTTTATAAATGCTCGTTTTTAAAAATGTCACTGGTTATTTGACACCGGTTATTCTACTTGACAGGTGAAATACAATTCTTTTTTTAAGCCAAGAGGCAGATATTTCACACGGAATTAACAGAAAATCTCAAAGGGAGTTTTCTGTACATCAGTCCTGATTAGCCTCAGGAAGTGGTGTTTTTACTGTCAATCTCTACTTATGCCACATATGTAGCTTATGGTGTTTTGATGATTTTGCTAGTGTTCGGTTTCTTCTGTTATTTCTTATTGTTTTTCATTTTATATAGTTTAAAATACTTTATAAGAACACCAAGGGAAGGGACGCCCGAGTGGCTCAGGGGTTGAACATCTATTTGCCTTTGGCTCAGGGCATGACCTGGGTCTAGGAATCGAGTCTTGCATCGGGCTCCTCACAGGGAGCCTGCTTTTCCCTCTGCCTATGTCTCTCTCTCTCTGTGTTTGTGTCCTCATGAATAAATAAATAAAATCTTTAAAAGAAAAAAAAAAGAATAACAAGGAAAGTAAACCAGCATTTAGCACTTTTAATCACTTTAAACACTCTAAGAGCTTTAATTAATCTATATTTTTAAATTTCAATTGTGGATTGTTCAAAAAATAACAAAAGAAAGCAAAAGAAAAGCTGAGACATTTAATAAGCAATACAATTCCTGAATATTTTGTTGAAAAGAAAATGCTGATGGAGAGGACATGTCACATCATTAGCTTTTTTAATGTGCTATATCCATACAGTTTCAAACATAATATGCAGTATTTAATTAGCTGAATCATATAAACTGGAAATTTAGGATGTTCATTACCACTTAAGGCCTCTGAAAAGATACTGCTTCAGTGATAGTATTAGCTAATATGTCTGTGGAAAGTTAAGTTGATCTACATTTTTTGATAAGTTTAGAACTTTCTCCCGTTCTTTTTATATTGTTGTGTTTGTACTCTCTATCTTCATTTTTGGGAATCAATATAGAATTATATTACAAATGGTTTGCTATGAACATTTCTCAAGAGTTAAGTCTTGAGAATGAAAATTGTGCAACATGGCTTTTGTTATTAATTATATAACCATTAATTTGCTATAAGTGTCTAATACATCTGTACAACAAGGGGAGCCTGGTTGTGGGTGTCAAAGATATTAATATATTTTTGCATCATAGCCAACAGTCATACCCCACAAGAAGTATAGACACTTTCACATATCACATACCAAACTCTGAAAATAGTTACATGGCACATTTACAAGACTGTTTTCCTGTGGGCTGTGCTGCCCAAATCAGTCCTTGACTTTTGTGTTTCTTTCCAGTATATTAGCTTGGGATGCTCTAGATAGTTCCACTTTTCTTTCACTATTCTGTCCATCTGAGTACAGTCTCAGTTCCATTTAAGAAAATATATCTGGTTCCCCAACAGCTACTTTAGGCTACTTCTGAACCTTACCTTTGCCTACTAATGGCTTCTGATTAGAATATACAAGATATAAGAATAGGAATATGTACCTGAGACACGAATGCAAGTCAAATATCATCTCCTACTTTACTAAAGCAAAGATTTTATAAGCATTCAAATGAAAAGACATGGGAAAAAAACGGCACACTCGTATTGCAATAAAAATAACAAAAAAAAAAGGAATTTGATAAGTGCTTTTACTTTTAATTCCAGAAGAAACTTCTTTTTTTTTTAATTAATTTTTATTGGTGTTCAATTTACCAACATACAGAAAAACACCCAGTGCTCATCCCGTCAAGTGTCCACCTCAGTGCCCGTCACCCATTCCCCTCCAACACCCGCCCTCCTCCCCTTCCACCACCCCTAGTTCGTTTCCCCGAGTTAGGAGTCTTTATGTTCTGTCTCCCTTCCTGATATTTCCCAACATTTCTTTTCCCTTCCTTTATATTCCCTTTCACTATTATTTATATTCCCCAAATGAATGAGAACATACACTGTTTGTCCTTCTCCGATTGACTTATTTCACTCAGCATAATACCCTCCAGTTCCATCCACGTTGAAGCAAATGGTGGGTATTTGTCGTTTCTAATTGCTGAGTAATATTCCATTGTATACATAAACCACATCTTCTTTATCCATTCATCTTTCGATGGACACCGAGGCTCCTACCACAGTTTGGCTATTGTGGCCATTGCTGCTAGAAGTCCTCGCCTCAGCAATCAGACAACAAAAAGACATTAAAGGCATTCAAATTGGCAAAGAAGAAGTCAAACTCTCCCTCTTCGCCGATGACATGATATTCTACATAGAAAACCCAAAAGCTTCCACCCCAAGATTGCTAGAACTCATACAGCAATTTGGTAGCGTGGCAGGATACAAAATCAATGCCCAGAAATCAATGGCATTTCTATACAATGAGACTGAAGAAAGAGAAATTAAGGAGTCAATCCCATTTACAATTGCACCCAAAAGCATAAGATACCTAGGAATAAACCTAACCAGAAGAAACTTCTAATTCAGAACTCCTCTACAACCTCAGACTTGATAGCAAACATCTGTTTTAGCAACTTAGCAAAAGAAAGAAAAGAGAAAGTAGATTCTCCATTTAATAAATATTATTATATAATTTTTTCATAGTTCCATGAAAAAATAGTTGAGTCTGCTACTTTTTTAAGATTCAGCAGAAGGATTCAAAGTAGAATAATCTCACCAATAAACAGATTAATCAAAAACCTATTCTTTGGTGACTAATAAGAATCGATTAAATTAAAATTATACATTCTTTTTCTCAATTACCAATAATTTAAAATATCAAAGAATAAAACATTTTGAAATGTATGGATTTTTATATCAATCCTCAAAGTAATTTTTACAAATCAGTAGACACCCAAATTAGAATTCTTCAAAAATCAATTTTTGGGGTATGAGGATTACTCACATTATCTCTGAAAAAAATATAATTTAAGTAGTATGTCCCAATTACTCATTATTCTATACTACAACAAAGTGGCATATGCACAGACCTTGTTAATACTGAGAAGAGGAGAGTCTTTTTCAGATATCTCAAGCCTCCTCTTTCCTTATGGTTTCTTTCTCCCAAGATATTCCTGGATGCCAAAACTAATTTCTGTACTGAAATCAACATATACAAATCACACTCTGTGTTCTGAATTTTTCTCCATTTTTTCATTAAACTTAGAGTCTAATTTCTTCAGGATAAGGACTGCAGAGAATCTTAGTTCCTGATGCCCTAGTAAGCCTGGAGGTGGCTTGATATGTTGTTTATGGCTTCTCAGGATCAAGGGCATTTTATCAAACTGGCATCACTCACTAAATGATAGAGTAACTATGATGTTTTAATAGCACTATTAGGGACTCAAATTGTGCCTGTACTCTCTGAGCATTACTGGAAAATATTATAAATGATTTGTTAAGGACCATCAACGATAAAAGAACTCAAAGAATAGCTAAGAACAAATTCTGAATGACTAAGATTGCTTACAGCACTGGCATAAAAGTTAATCATTGGATAATTTTATTTTTCTAATATTTTATTTATTCATGAGAGACACAAAGAGGGAGAGAGGCAGAGACAAAGACAGAGGGAGAAGCAGACTCCTCACAGGGAGCCTGATATAAGACTCGATACCAGGACCCCAGGATCACACAGTAAGCTGAAGGCAGACAGATGCTACACCACTGAGGCACCCAGGCATCCCAATCATTGGATTATTTTAGTACAAATGTTGCCCTTTAAGAAACTAAGATGGCATATAAATATTAAAAATGGATGCTAACCTGGTGGTTAAAGAAGAAACGATTCAGTCATTCTTGTCAAACATGATTAGATTATCTAAATGTCACTGCAAAATTGCTGTAATTAATTAAGGGATCAATTAAATATTTGGATTGTCATTAACCATAAAAAAGTACAATTATGATCACAACTTATTAATGATTTTTCATTTTTTGCAAGTTCCAGACTTACTAGTTTACTCAAAATATATATGAAATGATGAATGGGTTAAAAATATATATATATATATTTGGTTTTCTGTTTTATTTTAGAATATAGATACCTGTCATTTATAACCTGAATCTTTACTATTTAATTTTGCAAGGTGCTTAATGCTAAACATGTGTTCATGTATCACTGAATGATATTGATGACTAAGAAGATATTTCCATACATAATCAAACATAATTCCAAATTTTCAAATCCAGAAATTCACACTAGGAGAATAAACATAAATTAGTTATATCTTACACAGCCACACTTTTCATTTTGTCTTTTTTTTTAAATATCACTATATTTTTTTATTGTAACCTATTTATCTCCTTCAAACTTAGTATGAGAGATTTTCCCTTTGTGGTGCAAAACCCACTTGCAAAGCACACACAAATCTATGCAAATAGGTCAAAAGACACCACAACTCAGAATAATGAAAGGAAGAAGATAAAAAGATAATGCAGAAGAAGGACTAGAAAGAGAAATGATATAACAACAACAAAAAATGATATCTTTTTCTTTTTTTTAAGTAGCTCCACACTTGGCATGGAGCCCAATGCTGGGCCTCATCTCATGGAGTATAAGATCAAGACCTGAGCTGAGATGGAGTTGGAACCACTCAGGCACCCCAGTTTTTTGTTTTTGCCTTTTTTTTTTTTGGCTAAGGTGGGACAATAAATGACCTAAAAGCATTAGGCTAATTATTTCTAGGAAAGAAATGCATTGTTTTAAAAGGAAAATAACTACTGATTTATACTAATGTTTCCAGAAGGCATCTTTGTATTTATATTTCTTAGTTTTCTTTGATATGTTTAAAGTCATCATAATTATTGTTAACATTCCAAAATTCATAGCCATTACCCCATATTTCAAGATCATAACCAAATAGACAAAACAGTCAAATTCACTGTCTTTGATACTTTGACTATTGCTTTAATCTGCAGCAAACAGTTGTTTGCTTTAATATAAATGCTTACAAGATAATGATTTGGCTTACAATATAATCAACATTCATTTAAGATTTAACAAAGAAAAATATTTTAATGTAATATATAATGTTAATAAATGCATGCATGTTAAGACCTTTCTAAAGATACTTATTTCTAATTACTTGCTCTTCCACTCTATCCATTTCAAAATGTCTAATGCAAACCTTAGGGTCAAATGTTTACAAATATAAAACAATACCAGCAAGCTTTTTGATCATAGGTTTTCTTTTTGTCCTTAGCTACACTGGGACATTGGGGAGTGCAAAATGCCTAACAATAATTTACTATGTTCTATATCATCACATACAAAAGCTTAGCAAGTAAACTCATTAAGTTTACTTTTAGATTGGATGAAATCATGAAAATAGAAGTAAAGTGATCTTTCACAAATTACATTTCAAAGTGAAAGCTAGCATAAAATTAAAGGATATTTTATCACAAGGCAGTATTGCTAATTTGCTGCCTTTTCTAAAACTGGGTCATCTATTATTTTAATAAGATACAATAGTTGCAATGTATGATCTCTACCCCTTGTAAACTTAAAAATATGATTGTCATTATGAATTCAAAAAATATTAGACTTTTGGCAAAATTTTGGTCTTTAGTTTTCACCTCTTATTCTCCAAAGGTTTTAACTATTCATGTTTAGTTAAAATATGAGCTTTCATTTGATC
Organism: Vulpes vulpes; assembly: GCF_048418805.1. Taxonomy (NCBI): domain Eukaryota; kingdom Metazoa; phylum Chordata; class Mammalia; order Carnivora; family Canidae; genus Vulpes; species Vulpes vulpes. The sequence goes on from NC_132788.1 coordinate 29,136,112, forward strand.
ATGTTAGACTTCAGTTCATCTTTGACTTTATGAACAGCTTTAATGACATAATATAGTTCAGTATTCTCAATACTCTCTCTTCCCCACTCTTGGGAAATATATAATTTAGAACAGAAACAATAATTCTATGTATCTTGGGGCACCTGGGTGGCTCATTTGGTAAAGTGTCTGACTCTTGATTTTAGCTCAGGTCACAGTCTCAGGGTCATGAGATTGAGCCCCATGTTGGGTTCTACCCTGGGCTTGGAGTCTGCTTGTGATTCTCTCTATCTCCCTTTACCTCTCCCTTGTCTCTCCCAGTCCTCTCAAAAAAAATTATATATATATATATATATATATATATATATATATATATATATATATATGATTGGATGACAGAAGAAACTGTTGCAAAACTATCCTATTCACTGTATGTTAGGTGTTCTCCCCCACCCTTTTTTCCTAAAATAATCTAATTCATGTCTACGTCAAGATTAGCCATACTATCTAGTTATGGCTTTTTTTTTTTTTGCTGCAATACTACTGAATAATAATCCTATAATGGAGTATATGCACACACTAAAAGTTCCTATCCTGTTGCTACCACTTGGCTCTTATCAATGACCAGCCTGTCTACCCTCATTTGTTAGTGACTTCTTAACTCATTTCCATAAACTGATTGCCAGCTTATTTCTTTTCTTTCTCTCTCTATACCCATCTGTTCTAATTCTTGCATCCCTTCCAAGCACCCCCTTGTTGATTCTCCTTGCTTTCAGACCCAACGTCCTTGATGAAGTTACTGTACTTCCTACCAGTCAACAAATCATCAGTGCTGCTCCTAGTCTCATTCATATAATGAATCTACTCTTGAAGATGATGAAATCCAGCATTCATTATTCTTCATGACTTTAACTGCATTTCCAAATTCATAGACACCTGAATTTCTAATATTCTCTACTTCTTACTATCTATAATATATAATAATCTGTTCTGGGCAGCCTGAGTGGCTCAGCAGTTTAGCACCTGCCTTCAGCCCAGGGAGTGATCCTGGAGACCCCAGATCAAGTCCCATGTCATGTTCCCTGCATGGAGCCTGCTTCTCCCTCTGCCTGTGTCTCTGCCTCTCTCTCTCTCTCTCTCTTTCTCTCCCTCCTTCTCTCTTAAATAAATAAAAAAATAATTAAAAAATAATCTGTTCTATCACATATCTCTAATTTTTTTTTAATCTGCTGAATTGGAAAAGGCTCTGTTAGCATTTTGCTTATCATTCTCTGTAATTGTTACCTTGTATAATTCATTCCTCCTAAAGCTTCAATTAATTTCTTAGACCATGGAAACTAGATCTCCAGCCAAGAACTCTCTGGCTTGAATTATTTCTTGCTGTCTATATAACACTGCACCCTGAAGTTCCCCTCTTATTCTCAAAATTAAATAAAACTGAACTGGTCTCATTTTGATATATCTCTCTAAACATTCTATAGCAACACAATCTTAGAGATCCATCAGAATGAGAAGTTTGTAAGCACGTGTTAGGTTTGTTTTTTTAATCTCCAAAATCCAGTTATTCATCTAGATTCTTCTTCTTCTTCTTCTTCTTCTTCTTCTTCTTCTTCTTCTTCTTCTTCTTTTTTTTTGAGAGTAATTAGTTTGTTAAAGACTGTAACCTCTGTATGGGACGATACTATTTTTTTTTTATTCTCAAACATCTCTCATGTTGTTGTCAAGTCTCTCTTCTTTGCTGGTTAGCAGATATTATGAATAATATCTGAGATGAATTCCAGTTTAGAATATTAAATTCTAATTCAGGAATGCCTGGGTGGCTCAACGGTGGAGCTCTGCCTTTGGTTTAGGGCATGATCCCGGGTCCTGGGATCAAGTCCCACAACGGGCTTTCTGCATGGAGCCTGCTTCTCCCTCTGCCTGTGTCTCTACCTCTCTCTGAGTGTCTCACATGAATTAATAAATAAAATCTTTACAAAAATTTTAATTCCAAGCGACCGTTTCACCATCACTAGCCAGGTTTGAAGTTCCACAGATCCAAAAAGGTCTTCTGCACTCCTCCCACTCCAGCACTAAAAGAACACAGAAAGGAGGTAAATAGTCCAGGCCTGAGATGTCTTCTGCTCTTCTCTATTTTCAAAGAATAATTGGCCTGATTAAATAAGCTGGGGAGTTGGGGAAGAGGAAGGAAAATATTTCTTTAAATAATGTCCCTCAGTTGCAGTTCTCTATCTACTGGTTTTCATGGCTCTGGATAGCTTCTTGGGGTGCAAATGCACTCTTGCAGCAGGTCTGGTTGCTGGTTCTGGAGAAGTACATGTGCATTCTTCAGAGGGCTCTGCTTGTGGTCTTCAATGCATATTGGTTCCCAGATATGGAACATAGTTCAATAATTTTCCTTACCTCTTGCTCCTCCATTCCTGCAGCTCATAGTCTCTTGTCCACAGGATTTTATTCAATACTTTCCTTTCCAGTCTTCCTAAATATAGTCTGAAGATCAGAGGTTTCAGCAAAACCATCTGGTTCGTCAAATCTTTGTTGTTCTCTTGGCCCAAATTTAAGCAACAATTGCCAATCTTAGCATGATTCAGTACCCTGTAACAATAGTGTTGCTGGTTACCTCCATCTTGCCTTCCTTTTCAATCTTCCTGGCCTATTTCGAATATTATGCTCTGAAATTCTGCTGCATTATCTTACCCTCATATTATTAGCTTCAATTCTTTGCCATTTCCTCCTCAATCAAGTCTGTACTTCCTAAAACAGTTAGCTCTTTTAATCATTAGTTATTTTTTTGGATCCTATAATTAATGAAATTCTTATAGAATAATCTAACCCTGGAATATTTTTCCCATATTTTGACTTTTTTTAAGTCCAATCGTTTTATTTATTTATGTTTTAAGATTTTATTTATTTATTCATGAGAGACACAGAGACAGAGAGAGAGGCAGAGACACAGGCAGAGGGAGAAGGAGGCTCCATGCAGGGAGCCGGACGTGGGACTCGATCCCGGGTCTCCAGGATCACACCCTGGGCTGAAGGCAGCGCTAAACCGCTGAGCCACCCAGACTGCCCAGAACTCCTACACTTTTTAAAGTTTCCAACCAGATTTCAGTCTCAATTATTTTATTTCACTTATATAAAGATGCACTTATCTTTAATAATTATCTAATTATTTTCACACATAGGTGCCATATTCTTAACCAGATTATGAAATTCTCTAAAAAAGGAATATTCTAATACCTTAGAATATTAGAATAGAATATTCTATTTAGAATAAATTAAGCATGAAACTTTGGAAATGATTTTAAATAAGTGAAAGTCTTAGCATGGATTACATATTCATGAAGAAGTTTCTGACCACTGACAACACATCTCAAATTAAGCGCATATGATGAAGCCCATTCTTTTTTATTATAGAATTTTGTTACAATGAATATATGATGAGTATTTAGTTGGAGAATGAAGACACTGATTTTATTAAATAAATTACAATTATGATGATACTTTATTCCATAACCCTCATTTAGCTTGATAAGGTTACAGAAATACTTGACACTTACAGAAGTCCAAGAATTAAATGATACTTCAGGTTTTCTTAAGTGTTGATAATATAAGAACAGACATTGATTTACCAAATAGTGAAAACTTAAGGAGGTGGGGTGTGAACATAAATAGATTTTGTAATCAAGAATAATAAGAGAAATTGTTGAAGCAATTATATTGAAAATAAATCCATTCAAAACAATTATCTTAATGAAAATGATGCAATAAATAGAACAATTTTTACGATTTTTAGCATAATTTCTCTTTATTTTTATAATGGGTTCCTTTTTGGTGTCTGAATATAAAGAGATCCAAATATTAGCAGATGTCATTTGAATAATAGAGTTCTAAATTTAAATTCCTAGCATTTAGCTTTTCTTCTTTATTCTGTGTATATATCATATAAATATGTGGTTTAATGAGATGAATACAGACTGATGTGCTAATTTCTAAATGGCAAATTTCAGGAAAAATGTGTCTGAGCTATATTTTCTCAAAATGGAATTTGTAATATAAGTTTTGCCATCCATTTTCATATCAGTAATATTAGAGTGTGATCCATCAAATAAAGGATTTCCCTGCTGCTAAGAAAATGGCAAGAGCCCTGACATCTCCACTTTTATTAGTTTTCTAATTTCATTTTCAGACTCATAGGTTATTTGATAGAAAGGTGGGTTTCTGGTTCACTGATATAGGAGAAATTCTGTAAATACACAGAGCCTTAACGTAACCAAAAGATTAAAATAGTTTGAACAAGAACAAAAATATTTTTTTTTTTTTTAATGCTTCTAGTTGTTCAGAGAAGCTAACTTTGGAGGCTTTTACCTAATACTGTTGGGTAACACAAACAGTAACTTTCCACTGCTAATTACATTTGAATCCAGTTTCAGAACATTTGTGATCTGCTGGAAAATATTCCAGGTCTTAAATGTTTTAAAAATGTGTTCATCATGTAAACCTACTTAGTTATTACAAATATTTAAGCACCAGTGGCATGAAAAGTGCCACCTTCTGCAAAAATATCAGAAATTAAAATAATAAAAAATTCCTAAATATATTTACTACATTTATGCTATTTGACTATTTAAAAAAGTATATTCAAACAGTTGTTTGCCTTCTTTTTACCAAGACTGGGCTTCTGCACATGAACAAATTATTCACAATTTGTCAATAAAACTGATGTCAGTTATTAAATATATATATATACTTACAAATGTACTAACACAACTTATATAAATGCACTCTAGTACTATATTGTGCATGTAGATTCTGAAGTAATACATCTATACTACGTCTAAGTACATGTTGCCTATTGGTCAATTATATTTTTAGTTTAATCATATCTTTTTTAAACATCTTTAAGATTACTAGGTGCAATATAAAAATATATCAACAAAATGAGATCCTATTTTTAAAAATACAAAATAAGATAAACAAAACCCTCTATGTTAAAATTTCTAGTAGCTAGAAATAACATGAATACCATTCTTTTCTTTATGAACTCACATCCCCCCACCTCATCATTCCAGTTGCTCTAATAAATCACTTTTGTCACTGAAGGAAAAAAAAAATCCTACACACATTTAGTTACTTTCTTTTTAAGAACTTTGGTTTTGTGTAATTTATTTTTTTTATTTTTCCCCCATAGGTTTATTGTGATATAATTTCCATATAACTTATTTTAATAATTTTACATTATCATATAACTAGCAAAATTAATATGCTGAACATTTCTAGCTCCTCTAAAAAATTTCCTTCTGTATTTTTAACTCAATTTCCTCTCCCAATTCCTAGCCCTAGGCAATCATGGATTTGATTTTTGTGGCTATAATTTTGTCTCTTCTAGAATTTCATTTCAGTAAAACCACAGCGGTTAATACCTCTTCTGTCTTCTTTGCATAGGATAATGCATTTGAGATTTCTGCAAGTTGTTTATGTACCAAACTATGTTCTTTTGTATTGATGATTAGTATTCAATAATGTATATAACAAAAATTGATTATCATAGGATAGTTGGTGGATATTTATGTCTTAAGTTGTTAGTTATTATAAATATGGTGCTATGGACATCTGCATACATCTTTCTGTAGATCTCTATTTTCATTTCTCTTGAGTAAATACCTAGGAATGATACTACTGGATCATATGGCAAGTATACATTTAACTGCTAAACTAATTTTCACTGTGGCTGTATCACTTTGTATGCCAGCAGCATTGTATGAAAAGACCATTTCTTCCACATCCTCACCAGTATTTGGTATGGTATATCTTTTTACTTTTAGCAATTCCAGTGGATATATCACTGTGATTTAAAATCCCTTTCTCTGATGAATACTGATAATGAGCAGTTTTTCACATGCTTATTTGCTTCTCCACATTTCTTTTGTGAAGCTTGTGTTCAAAACATTTTCCTGTTTCTTAATTGGGCTGTTTGTATTCTGTTATTGAGTTGTAAGTCTTGTTTACAAATTTTGGGGAAAAAACAGTCTTTTGTCTTTTGTCAGATTTTGAAAATATTTCTTTCTAGGTTATAACTTGTATTTTCATTTTTTTGAACTGTGACTTTTCAAAGAACAATCCTTTTAATTATTTGTTATGTTGTATGTGTGCATATGTGTGTGTATCTTTCTGTTCAGAGAAATCTTGCTTAATATAATACCACAAAGATTTTCCACTATGTCTTTTTCACAAAGTTTTATAATTATAGCTAACTGATTCTCCAATCTATTTCAAGTTAATTTTTGTAAACTTATATTAAAGGTGAAGTTCCTTATTTTACCTATAAATATCAATTTTCTATTCCATCTATGGAAAGGACTACTCATCTCATACTGAATTGACTTGGTACTTTTGAAGAGACCTAATCTTATTAAAGTTTTAAATATTATTTTCTCAATTTCTTGATTTCTGCTTTTGTCTGTAATATTTTCTTCTTTCATAATTTGTGATTCATTTGCTCTTCTTCTGATTTCTTAGGATGTAAAATTGGATCTGTACCTTTTAATTAGAGTCTGTAGTTAATTCATACATAATATAATTTTGATGTGGTTGTATTGGAGTCTAATTTTTAAATTTGTTTTATATTTGTCTCTATCTTTGTTTTTTGTTTCTATTTTCTTGCCTATTCTTTTATTTCTATACATTTTAGAATTGAATTTTAATATTTTCATTGGATTTTAATTTATACTTCTCTACTTTAATTTTCCATTAATTATCCAAGACATTACAATATGCATTCCTAATTTTCACAGCCTTCCTAGAATTAACGTACTAGCACTACATATAAAATATATAAATCTTGGTACCATATAGGTCAATTTACCCTCATCATCCTTGAGTCTAGGGTTGTTGCATGTACTACATGTACTTGTGTTATAAATTCTCACAAGACAATGGTTATCCGTTTCATTTGAAGTAGTAATATGTAATATAAATAAATTAACAAGGAAAACATAAAGCAATTAAGATAGGCTTTTACACTTAGCCAGATATTTACCATTCTAAGTATTCTTCATTCTTTTCTAAGGACCAAATGCCCCTAGCCATAGAATTCTTAATGTTTATTCAGCTTGGGAATTACTGAACACTTTACATCTGTAAATATATTTTCTTTCTTCAAATTTTAGAAAATTTCAAGCACAACGTCTTCACATACTTCCATGCCTTATCCAGTTGGATATCCAGTCATACTTAGGTTAGATCATTTGATATTATGTAAGAAAAACCAGAGGCTCTGCTCATTTACTTTTCAGTACTTTTTTTTGTTGTTGTTGTTCTTCAGCTTGGATAATTTCTATTTATCTATCTTCAAGCTCACTTAGTCTTTCCCTGTTGTCTCCATTCTGACATTAAATTTATCAGAGATCTTTTTTAAAAAAATCACTTGTATTTTTTAAAATATAGATTCATTTGGTCCTTTTATCATTACTAATTATTTGCTAATATTCCCATCCTTGCTCTAAGTAAGGAATATTTTCTTTTACATAATTTAATATAATTAGAATGGCTATTTTAAATTCCTTTCTATTAATTCCAACATCAATATCATTTTAGGGACGGTCTCATTTACTTTCCTTTTGAGAACATGTTCCACATTCTTGGTTCTGTCCTTTTTTTAAAATTAATTTATTTATTTTAAACATGCTTGGTGGGGAGGGAGAGAGAGAGAGAGAGAAAGAGATAAGCTCAAGCAGACTCCTCACTGAGCACAGAGCCCAACATGGGGCTCTATTTCACAACTCTGTGATCATGACCTGAACCAAAATCAAGAGTTCGATGCTTGGGGTGCCTGGGTAGCTCAGCAGTTGAGCATCTGCCTTTGGCTCAGGGTGTGACCCTGGGGTTCTGGGATCAAGTCCCGCATCAGGCTCCCTGCACGGAGCCTGCTTCCCCCTCAGCCTGCGTCTCTGCCTCTCTGTGTGTCTCATGAATAAATAAATGAAATCTGAAAAAAAAAAAAAGTCCGATGCTTAACCAACTGAACCACCGAGGTGCTCCAAATTCCTAGTTCTCTTTAACTCAGGTAAGACTGCACCTTATAATGGGTATCATGCACAGTAAGTTATAGAGACTGGAAGTTATATTCTTCATGAGTGTTTTGTTTTGTTTCAGTTAGTAACAATTACAAATTCCACCTGGGACAACTCGGGTCCAAATACAGTCTTCAGTGTCAGCTAACCTTTTTTATTCTGGCCACAAATTCAGGATTCAGGGGTCTGTTGAAATATAGGCAGATGAAATTTGGAGATACCTTTTCTAGATATTTCCCTTCCTAGATTCTTCTCTTTTCCCCCAGAAACTACAGCGGCCCTGACTTCGCCTTCTGGTTCCTCAGAGCCGAGCATCTGTGAGTTTCTTCCCCACAGGGATTCATTCTACCTACTCCCAAGCTAGAAAGGGTGAAAACAAATGTAACTCTACTCTTCTGAACATGGGCTCTTCAGAAGAATTGGCCCTATTCCCTTCACTTCCCAGTAGCTGCTCTGAGGGAGTGTGTCCATATCGTAGAGTTGTTATCAATAAAGGGCACTGTAAAGTAACCCCTATTCATAGCCATTACTAGAATCCACAAATTCATGACATTCTTTTCTTTTTTTAATAATGAAAATTAAGTCAAATATGACCATGTTTTCTCTTGCTTTTTTTTTTAAGATTTTATTTATTTATTCATGAGAGACACACAGAGAGAGAGAGAGGCAGAGACACAGGCAGAGGCAGAAGCAGACTCCCTGCAGGGAGCCTGATGTGGGACTCGATCCCAGGACCGGGGTCATGCCCTGAGCTGAAGGCAGACGCTCAACCGCTGAGCCACCCAGGTGTCCCTGACCATGTTTTTTCTAAGAAGTCCACCAGAACTTCAATGTTCCAGGTCACTTCCTCTTCCACAATAACAACAACAAAAATTCTCCATTCATACTATTGTGTGCTTTATCTAGTCACATGATCTCTCTTGAATATTTACCCTGCTCTCATGTGTTCTACTATTGGCTGTTAATTTACACAACCTACTTTATTCTTGGAATTTCCATGAAAAAGAAAGTCAGCCTTTTCCAGATTCACTCAAAATAAGCACAAATCCTTTGGATCTCATCTAGCTCACAGCCTGATAATGTGTCCCTTTGCATTTATTGAATATGGCTTTATTAAATTATTTAATCCAAGGTACACATTTGAGGTTATTTTTGGATAATACCAACTCTGTCAGTTGAAGAGCTGAACTTTGGCTTCGGAATATTTAAAAGAGGGGGTTGGGTTTGAGAATATCTACACTTACCTCTGCAGTCTAACTTCACACTATAGCATAAATAAGAATATATTATTTTCTTTGCCGATTGAAAGTAGCTTTGTATGATTATTAAAAGGGTTGCTCTTCCATTGCTTTACATAATCTAAAAATTAATTATTAATCATAACATTAGAAACATGCACCAGCTATATCTCACCTCATTAACACATGGGAATGAGCACCTTCTTGACTAAGACCTCTGTCTTGCTCTACATGGGCTGTTTATCAATTTCTCTAGAGTGACAATAAATCAAGTGGGAGCACATGGTAATGTAAATCACAGTCTAATTTAGTTGTCACTGTGTTGTGACACTTGGTTAAAAATGCTTTTTAATTGTGACTATAAATTATACATGAACAATTCTTAGTGACAGTCTTAATACTACATCAGATTATTTCACCCAAGGGGAATAGCAAGCATCATCAACATGAAGCAAGTGTATGTCTGAAACTTTTTAAACAGCAATTTGGGGAAAGATAATGATGATGATGTGTTCTGGTTTAGTTTCAATCCAAAACTCTTTGGATAGAAATGGAGAGGGAGGGGGAGATCTCCTTGGAAATTTCTAGGCTATAAATTGTGAAACTGTGGATTTCCAACACAGTGTTTTCTATTTTCTCTCAGTTCTCCTATAGTACGGCTATGAAAATGTGATGTGAAATGTCTATTTTTCAGTTTGCCAGAATTCAAAAATGAGCTACTTAATCTTGGCAGAGTATATTCATATTAGAGAAAAGAAAGTGGACTTAGAAGAAAAGTGATATTTTTTTGAGATTGTATTTATTTATTCATGAGAGACACAGAAAGAGAGGCAGAGACATAGGCAGAGGGAGAAGCAGACTCCCTGCAAGGAGCCCAATGCAGGACTCGATCCCATAACCACGGGATCACGCCCCGAGCCAAAGGCAGATGCTCAACCTCTGAGCCACCCAGGTGCCCCAAAAAGTGATATTTCTAAGTGGTTATTTAAACTTACACATTTGGGCAGCCCGGGGGGCTCAGCGGTTTAGCGCTTGCCTTCAGCCCAGAGAGCGATCCTGGGGTCCTGGGATAGAGTCCCACATCAGACTCCCTGCATGAAGCTTGCTTTTCCCTCTGCCTGTGTCTCTGCCTCTCTCTCTCTCTCTCTGTCTCTCATGAAAAAATAAATAAAATCTTAAAAAAATAAACTTACACATTCTTACATATTTCGAAATCTCTATTTCCTATTTTAAAGTACTGGATTCAATTAAGTAGATCCCCACTGACTATGGCATGGTAATATTCTATAGTATCACATAAAGAAAAACAAAATTTATTCAAGAACACTCATATCTGACATGCTATTTTCTGTATCTACGTAAAATGTGAATGACATAAAAATTAACCTAACTTTATTCTGATCTCTGTCTTCTGGAAACACAACCACATGAATGTGCTTCATTAATGGTTATACATTTTTTGAAAAAAGGACAGGCTTGTGTTTGAATCTAGGCTTCACAGTCATTATGCCTCACTTCCTTCACCTCTAATTCTGGAATAAAGCCCATCTCCCATAACTGTTTTGAAGCTCTAATGGGACAGCTTTTTTAAACAGTACACTAGATAGTAGCATAGTCAATAAATTTTAGTGCCCCTTCAACTGAAATTACTGTGCCTTATGGATGTAGATAAATTCCTGAAGCAGTGAGCATGATCTTTATATATTGGGTAGTTCTCAGATCCCCTAAAGTCTTTCACAGAACTTCTAGGCAGAATAACCACAGTCGGAGTCCCCACAACTCCATTCTTCATTAAGACTCTGACATTCGGAAAAAAATAAGGTATAAACAGATGAAGGGATAAAGAAAATAAAAGGAATATTCTCTCAGTTCAAAAACACAGTGTCATCTGTAAAATCACTTGTAAACTTGAGGATGGCCTGATGACTAAGTAAGAGGAGAAATCGTAAGCTAGGATGGATCTTCTGAAAGGAATAGTGCAAGTGAGATGAAACCATCAAAATGTGTGAGCAATACACGCTAGTGGACACCTACCGACTGGCTGACCAAGCATTTATCTGCACATTTACTGAGCATCTACCGTGTAAGGAACTCTCTTGGAGATCACAAAACAAACATGAATGATGCTCAGTCTTTGTTTCAGATGAGCTCATGTGAAAGCATGCCTCTAAGGGAGAGCTGTGCATTATATTCAGAGTGCTTCATAATAATAAACACCATGGGTATGCAGGATGATTAACTATCTCTCAACGTTTGCAGCTATATTGACAAATACTAATTACAGTCCTTCTTTGTATTTAGGTTACTATATTTTGCCTATGGCTGTCTAATTTTCCTTTGTAGTAAAACATCCTGCTGGTGATTTGTAAGAATGTTTACAGGATGATGAATTTGCACCAACATATTGGAATTTGCAATCAGAGATTTGCCTAAGGTTTTAAGGTCTAGGTCAATCAAATATAGATGCAAAATTACTGTATTTTATGATATTATCTCTAACAATAGAATTAAATAAAGGTTTGCTATTATTCATATGTAAAAAATCAATCTCCTCAGAAATACTAAGCTTTTGCATGTTGGGAGGCTGTTGGAGGAATGGAAATTAGTTGTGAAATCAGGTGATCCCATAGATTGACTAGTAGTGACGACTCTCTCTGAAGTCATATCCTAATGATTTTGAAAATCTATTTAGGTACACTAATGCATGCTGTAGTATAAGAAAGAAATGGTCAAATTATCAGGATCAGGCTGTCAGAAAGAGCTGTATTCCCCAATGAAGCAGCCCATCACTAAATACCCACTATTGTTGGGGTGGTCAGAAAAAAAGGTAAATGGTGTAATTTTTGCCATCTCTACTTTATAACATCTACAAATTTAACCACATATGGATATTCAGCAAAAATTGACAGATACTGTTGTTCATATAATATTCATACTTTTAGAATTAAATGGTAAGATTTTGAGGCAATTTAAATTAGCTAATAAAGTACGGCAAATGAAGTGAAACAGACTGTTTTTGTCTAAGCACTGTCACCTAGATTTTGTTTAATTAGGAGGAAATATCTCAACATTAGTAAACCTCAATTTCTCTATCTACAAAACCAGGATGGTAATTCCTCTCCTTTTTTCATTCATTGTACAAATACTGTCGATAATTGCCATATACTCTCTAGGTTTCCAGGTATTGAGTAACGAATAGAACAGACACAATCCTTCATGAGATATACAGACTAACAGTGGTTGTAAGGATTAAAAGTTGTAACTAATGGAAAATGTTTGACAAATAGAAAAACTTTGTGTTCTTTTGTAATTATTATGTTACTGATATTGTTATTACTATCATTAAGAAGAGGAAAATTATAAGGAAAAAGCATGATAACCTGAGTCATAATGTTTTTGAGAAGAATATTGGTGTTCACGTAAGGGATATTTACTTTTCCTTTCCCATTTCTCTTTCATTTAAGAGTAACTACTGTGTGTTTATCCAAAGAAAACTGACATGCAAATAAATATATCATGGCTTAGAGTAACCTGAAGATGCCATCTTGAGAACCCATCATTATAACCTTCCTATGCTTGGCCCATCTTCCTCCTTCTATATCTAAGGGATACTATCACATATAGTATGGTTGCCAAACTTAGCAAATAAAAATATAAAATGCTCATTTAAGATCCATATAAACAATGAAAAATGTTTAGTATGTCCCAAATATTGCACTGGACATGGTTATACTAAAATGTATTCATTGTTTATCTTAAATTCAAACTGGATATTCTGTATTTTACCTGGCAACCCTAACCTATGGATAATCAAAAGGTGCCCTCAGATAATTGCACTGACATGTTTATTAAACATTTCTAAGAGTTTCCTAATGTCAAAAGCATTAACTACAGCACAAAATAACCACAGTGACCCAGTCATACCTCTGAAATGATTGCTGAAGGACTTTGAAATATGCCCCAGCACGACACTACATATAGCACTGGAATTTTATTTTTTTAATCACACTAACATAGAAACAATGATTCTTTCAAATCCATTTCCTTTCCTATTTGTTTCCCCAAGAAACAGAAATACAACCACATGCAGATCATAAAAGTGCTTAATCAAGTCTCCCTTCTTCAAGATTCTTCCAGGCTGAGTAATAGGTGTAAGAACTGAACATGGCAAAGAGACTGAGAACACCGGCTCCCTCCACCCTGAAAGTAACTGCCTTGGGCACCTCTAGCTGTGTTCTTGCAGTAGTCAGAATGAAATGCTTTTGCATTCCAGGCTTAGAGAAAAACTACTGTGCTCATTCCACAATGCCTTCAACTCTCCAAAGCAGGAAAAATAAATTAGATCAGAGGCATTATGAATCTTTGACTAAAATGTTCCTGTGATATAAGAGTCGAGGGTCAGAGTGGATTGCTTTATGAGAATGAGGACCTTCAAGAGTGGGTTGCTTTAAATCAGCAAATCATTTTTTGTGACAGTTGACAACAGAGGATAAAATAAATAGGCAACAGGTAAAGTAAGACCTTCAGGAACAGGAGTAGCTGGCTAGAAGGATCTGGAGAAGAGGAACTATCATGTGAATTTTATAGTAATGATGACAACATCTAGTTACTAGCAAAAAGAAAGGATCGGAGGAATTAACCTACTTAAGCCAGAAAAAAATAAAAATATAAGTCTGTGTGTAATCACTATTAATAAATTATATTAGTAGATATTTGGCACCATATGTGACTTCAATGCTTAATCTTTCTCTAGAATCTGGTATTACCTAACAGAGTTGTACTATATATTATTTTTGTTTAATGTTTAAGATCTTGTGAAAAAAGATGTTACATTCATAAGTAACAGTAACAAGTAATCTTAAATTTGTTAAGTAACAGTAACAAGTAATCTTAATCTTATTTGTTAGGGGATCCCTGGGTGGCTCAGTGGTTTAGCACCTGCCTTCGGCCCAGGGGGTGATCCTGGAGTCCCGGGATCAAGTTCCACATCAGGCTCCCTGCATGGAACCTGCTTCTCCCTCTGCCTGTCTCTGCCTCTCTCTGTGTCTCTAATGAATAAACAAATAAGATCTTAAAAAAAAAAAAAGTATTTGTTAGAAGTTAACTACTAAGGCCAAAGAATAATTACAATGTTCATTACATAAAAGGACTTGAAGATCTATGTTTATGTTAATATTGGCATCAGGTAATCATATAGCAATTTCCCCAATGGTTATTTTTCATTCATCAACCCTTATATCTTATATCATCTTACAAAAGGGTTAGCATAAAACCACTTCTATCACAATGACAGGAAAATGAAAATATGAAGAGTGAGTGTCTATTGCCTGAAGCAGTAGGAACTAATATATATATATATTTATCATACTGTTCACGTCGATAATGTCAAAGTATTTAAACGTTTCAAATATTATTCTTCAGGATTTAAAAAATAAAAGAAATAACATTTTTATTTTCTTCCAGGGCAGGCATACTTAAAGGGAAGAGACACAGAACAATTAAGTATATGGTCCACTTGACTTTTCAGGCCCTGAAAATTATGATATGTAGATAGAGGCTAGAAATATATACCCAGGCTATTAATAGTGATAATCTCTAGGCAAGGAAATGGAATTGGAGCTGAATAAGGGCAAGATGAACACAGAGGTTTTTAACTTTTGTTTAAGAATAGTTCTGCCTTTCTGTAATTTTTAAAATAGTCACAATCATACATTAGTTTTGAAATTAATTTTAAATGAATCAAAGTCTTTCTCCTGGACTTTCCATTGGCATTAACAGTTGGGTGCTATATGCTAGCTGTCAAAATATTGGAAAGCATTTAGTACATTTATTCTTTTACATTGCCAAGTGTGGTAGAGTATTTGTAAAACATACCGTATGTGAGCAACAGAAAACGACTTGACTTTTACATCACACCTGTTCACTGCAACTGCTCTGCTACAAAGTTTCATGATGATAACTTTCTGGTAATCATTATTGGCAACATGAGTGTAATTTTTTCCACCTTCTTAATATGTCAGCATTGCACCGATACTAGAAGCAGGTGTGTCATTTTTTTTTTCTTCATTGTGACTCATTTCTTCTCACCACTTTAGACAACCAATATAGTGACAGCTAAACCTAAATCATTATAATAAGGCAAAATCAGAATAATGTATTCTTCAATATGATGGGCATTCATACATAGTAATTTAGTAATCTAATCTTCCAAAAATACATTTCATTCAATGGGATGATTTTCTGGTAGACTCAGTCTAGATTGATTATATATATATATATATATATAATCTGCATGGAAGTCCAGAATCTTCCAGATTCTCTGCTATTCTTTTGAATTTGCACAACTACGATAATATACAATTTCCTGGAAAATAATGACATAAATCCAAAAATGGAAAATTGATTATTCTACAAACAAGTCAATAAGAAACTTAAATAATGCTTGTCACAACTTGTCTGATAGGTAGCATACCTTTTATTGTTAAATTAACTTCATGATCTCAAATATTTTCCTGACCTCAAATTATTTTACTACACAGAGAAATTGTCATGAGTTTGATAGTTATAAAAAATTCATACCTTCTACGAGGTAAACCAAAGTCTATATTTTTTCCCCATGTTTCTTAGGTTGCTTTTTAACTGAGGAATCTATTGACATCTATTAAAATTTAACACCTGCTAAATCCTAAAGACCCTATTAAGTTAGGATATCTTCCCCCCCATCCCCTTCCCAGGATCACATGAAGTACCAAGGCTTTGAAGTATGGATCAAGAAGAAATTTCTTTGTTTTATGCCTCAGACTGCACATTTATTTCTTGGCAAAGATCTATATAATAAATCGCAGAATTTGTTTGGTCTAAAGAATAAAGCACTGGCATATTTAGCTGAAATAAACTGCTGGTCATAGAAGTTAAAAAAAATATCTACCAGCATTCTCATAGACATGCATATACTTTTTTGGTAGGTATTCAGTTTGCATTCAGAAGTTTTGTTTGTTTTTGTGACTGATACATGTCATCCATGTTTTCTTCTTTCAGAGAAAAGGCTGGATTTGCATTTCTTCAGGACACTGCAGAAATCCTCTCAGCTTTGTCTGGATTTGCATTGGATTTGATTTGGGTGGAGCTTAATTGTATTAAGCCAACTGGCACTCCCTCTCCATCTGCCCCACCTAAATCCTCATAGACAGACTTACCAATTCTTGATAGCTGAAATATACAGAGATTCCAATAAAGAGCAGAGCTAAGGAATCTCTTTCTTCCTCTGGATTATGTTGTGTGAGGATATGAATATTAAAACTGCTGCAACCATTTTATGACAACAGAGTTCCCATACAAGTATGCATAAAGATGGAGAGAAACCCAATTTTTAAGAAATAAGCCAGTGAATCAAATTTCACTTGAAGCGACAGCTGGACTTGAAAGTTATGTAAGCCAATAATTTCTGTCATGCTATTTTTTTCTTACACGTTTTTTTTTACTTTGAAGTTTTTTGAAAATGGCAAAGATTATTAAAGAAGCATCTTACTATAATAATAAAAACACACAGCAAAAACATTGATAAATTCTCACTGATGTTAAAGTTCAAAGGACATAATCATAATAAATTCACTTCAATAAATTCACTAAACATTGACAAAAAAAATCTGCAATAGGCACTGATTTGATACACAAATTTGATTAGTTCAGAAAGTAGGCTAGTTAATGAAAATAAATGTCAACTTTCAATCCTATAGAGAACTATTTATTAATAAATCTATTTCCACAAAAATGTATGTAATTTGCCAATCTAACAACCAGGGATATAGTCACAACAATCTGTGACTTAGTAAAAAGTAGTTATAATTGTCTTTCTTGTTTGACAATAAATAAAAATCTCTAACTAAAGGAAGAATAAGTTACCTTGGATAAAAACATTACATGTTATTCTATTTTCAAGTGCCCTTTGTTGCAATATAAGAAAAAAATTGGAGTGTCTGGGTGGCTCAATCTGCCTTCGGCTCAAGTCATGATCCCAGGGTCTTGGGATTGAGCCCCACATCAGGCTTCCTATTCAGTGGGAGCCTGTTTCTCACTCTCTCCTCTGCTCCTACTCTATCTCTGTGTATCTCTCTCTCAAATAAGTAAATAAAATCTTTAAAAAATAAATAATAAATTAAAAAATAAATACAAGAAAAAATTACACACAATTCAGAATATACCAGTATTTCTGGAAGACAACTTTTAGGCAAGTGGTATTTGAAACAATTTTGCTAAAGATCTGTTCAAAATAACATTATATTCCAAATTCCATTGACAGTTATCCATAGTTCCTGCCCCAGTTATTCATTCCTTCGTTTGTCCCTTCTTGTACAATCATCTTTTCCACTATGTTATTTTTTTTAAAGATTTTATTTATTTATTCATGAGAGACACAGAGAGGTAGAGACATAGGCAGAGGGAGAAGCAGGCTCCAAGCAAGGTGCCCAACGTGGGACTAGATCCTGGGATTTGATCCTGGGACTATGGGATGATGCCCTGAGCCGAAAGCAGATGCTCAACCGCTAAGCCACCCAGGCATCCCCCCACTATGTTATTATCATACTCTGACTTTCACCCCAAGCTTTCCATAAGCGCCTCTATAACACATAATCCAGTAACCTTGTACTCTTCAAGGAGTTTTCTCATTTTATCCTAGCCATCTCTGTGCTGCCACAGTGACCTTTCTAAACCATCTGTCAAATTATACCTCCTTACCATTAAAAATCTGTAATGATTTCCAATGCCTACAGCATCAACCTAAAATCACTGTCCTTCATGAATGTATGCCAACTTGTCCAATTTCATATCTACCAATCCTCATCTTGAATTGTATGTTTCAAGCATGCTGAACTACTCATAGCTCCTTCCACGCACTATGATCATACACCTCTATGCTTTTCCATGTCTGCTTTATTATATCATCCCTACCACCCCATACTCTATCCCTTATATTTCACTGGAGATAGTTTACTTGACAATTTTTTATTCATCTCTCAATCACCAAACTAATGATATTGACACGTTTCTTACAAAACAACCCGACTTTCTTGACAAGCCATTTTAGATGTTCCTTCTTTTGCATTCTCATTTCATTTTGTGTATACTTAAGTTTTTTCTTGACTGTTTTCTTCCTTCTCTCTCCACTGGATTATGAAGTTCACTGAGGAGAGACTCACTTCTTTATCTTTGTACTTGTGGCTTTTCAAACTATGCTTAGAATATAATAGATGCTTAATGGCTAAGTTCTTACTTCCTCATCTTAGTGAAGCTGGATATTCTTTGAGGAAATGACACCTCTTAGGACTTTCCTATTATTTATAATGCATAGGGAAGAATCATAGGTGTTTATTCTCCTAGATTTCTTCTAGGACATTCTACATAACTCTATTATTACAGCCTATATTCTTTTAGCCCCTTGGTATTTTCTAACAATCCTTGTGACTGATTAATGGGTCATCTGCTTTCTACATCCATTTGTAGACAACTTGGATCTCTGCCTTCTTCACCAAAATAACTTTTGTTCTAGTCCTTCTATACCTCAAAAGCTCCATAAAGACAATGTGTCAAGTAGCCTAGCCTTACACGACCCAAACAGTCCCACATTGTAAGTGTAATATATTTCCACAATATAAAGATACAATTATCTATGCATTACCATAAAAAATAGAAAACCTTTTGGATTTATAAAATTAAATAATTTTATATAATTAATACAGCTTTGATAAAATGATACATTTTCCCAAATCCATCTATAATTAGTTTTACATATCATGCATGACTTGGAATTTTTAGAAAGTGTCTTTGAATCTGTCTTTTAAAAATTTATTTTGTTCATTATAAATCAAATTTTCAGCTTATTATTTGCTTTCATTTTTAAGTTTCCTATCTTTCACCTTAAAATATCTAAAGAACAAGTGTATGTGGTAATTAAGGAAAATCATGTAGACTTTCTATAATTTAACAAATTTATGTAGTTAGAGATAGCTGAAGAAAGGATGTTTATGTTCTGTTTAGCTCTGGCAACCAAATATTTTATGTGTCAACATTTCTATATAATTGTCAATCCATAAAGACGAATTCATTTCTACAGAAGTGAACTTGAAACCTATAAATATGTCATAAGCATTCTAGAAATTTACTAAGGACTACTGAGAAACAAATGAAACATTATCAAAATCAGTGATAAAAGTATAAAGGTATCTATAATTTTAATCTGGGCAACAAATAAAACAAGAAAACTCCCTTAAAAATATCCATGAGAAATTTAGCTCAATGAGCATATGAAGCCTAAGAAGTGTCCTAAAAATGAATATATTTAAATATAAATATCAAGTTTAATTCTGCAAAGATAAAGTATTTTCTTATACTCATGTACTGGTTATAAGAAATACATACCAACAAAATGTGACAGGATCTAGTAAAGGGCAAATGATATGATACTAACATAGGAAAACAAGAAAAAAGATAACTAAAAGAGGTAAGGTGCATAACCATGCTGACACAGTGATTAAGATCTACACTGGCATTCCCAATCTTTGCTGAAAAGATCCACATTGGGCCACACGGTCATAGACAGAAGATGTCAAATCTATATTTTATTTTTAAACAAGATAATTAACACATTTTTTTGCACGGTAAATTCTTCTATTTATAAATACATGTAGATGACTTTTATCATTAACAGACTTTTTCCTAGCTATCACAGATGTCTGTAAAGTTCTTTGTTGTCTGCAACTGCATATAAAAATTCTCAATTCAAATAATTTGTGTGAATCATCTACACATTGCGTCACCTTGAACATGCCACTTAACTTCTCTGTTCTTTGTTTTCCTTTGCTCTAAAATGAGAAGAATAATATCTAATATTGTCTGATACACTAGATTATTTTTGAATATCAAATAAACTAATGAATATAAGAAAATTTTAAGAATGTCTGGAACACAATAACAAATACTAGCCTCCTTTCATTCTTCCTATTAGAGAATTTTGAGTACAGGAAGAGCTCTTTCTACACTTTAGGAAGAATGCTTTGGCTATAGGGTACCAGATGACTTAGTAAAGTGAAAGACAAAGGGAAAAAAAAATTGGTAATAAAGAAGGTCCCTTTTGGCCTCAGAGAGAAAGTTTAGTTAAGTAAGGAGAACTCTGTCAAAGAAACAACTTAAATAAGACCAATTATAACTTCTTAAGAAAGAAAATAAAGAAGGACACCTGGGTAGCTCAGCAGTTGAGTGTCTGTCTTTGGCTCATGGCGTGATCCCAGAGTCCCAGGATCAAGTACCACATTGAGCTCCCTGCATGAAGCCTGCTTCTTCCTCTGCCTAGGTCTCTGCCTCTTTCTCTCTCTTTCTCTCTGTCTCTCATGAATAAATAAATAAAATCTTAAAAAAAAAATAGGGAATCCCTGGGTAGCTCAGCGGTTTAGTGCCTGCCTTCGGCCCAGGGTGTGATCCTGGAGTCCCAGGATCGAGTCCCACCTCGGGCTTCTTGCATGGAGCTTGCTTCTTCCTCTGCCTGTGTCTCTGCCTCTGTGTGTGTGTGTGTGTGTCTTTCATGAATAAATAAACAAAATCTTAAAAAAAAATAGGGATACCTGGGTGTCTCAGTGGTTGAGTATCTGCCTTCGGCTCAAGGCAGGATCCTGAGGTTCTGGGATCGAGTTCCGCACTGGGCTCCTCGCAGGGAGCCTGCTTCTCCCTCTGCCTATATCTCTGCCTCTCTCTGTCTCTCATGAATAAATAAGTAAAATCTTAAAAAAAAGAAAGAAAGAAAAAGAAAACAGTTTGTGAAGTATGTTTCATAAAAAAAACTAAAACTAAAACAAAAACCAACAGCAAAAAGCACCTGATTATGAATAAGAATGGATCCACAAATGTTTGGACATTTTTATGAGGAACTGAACATTGATGGCTATTAAGAAAAGCCTGTAAAATATACTAACAATAAAATATTTGAAAAGAAATAAAAGCAATCGCATTCACAACAGCATCAAAGACACAAATGTTTAGAACTAAATTTAACCAAGTAAGTAAAAGATCTGTACAAAAAAATTAAGTCTTTGATAAAATAAAGACAAAGATAAAAATAATAATATTGTTAAAATGTCCACATTACTCAAAGCAATCTACAGAGTCAATGCAATCCCTATCAAAATCCCAATGGAATTTTTCACAGAAATAAAACAAACCTAAAATTTGCAAGAAACCACAAAATACCCCCAAAGCCAAAGCATCTTGAGAAATAATGCTATTGCATCACACTTTCTGATTTCAATATGTACTATAAAGCTATAGTAATAAAAACAGTATGGAACTGCCATACAAATAGACCAAGGACCAATGGAACAGAATCAAGACCCCAGAAATAAATCCTCAAGTATATAGTCAAGTAGTATTTGACAAGGGAGCCAAGAATACTCAATGGGAAAAATGACAGTTTCTTAAATAAATGGCGGTGGGGAAACTGGATAGCCACATACAGAACTTCCAGCCCTATCTTACACCACTAATTACAATGGATTGATATTAAACATAACGTCTGAAACCATATATCATCCAGGGCAAAACATGGGGAGAAAAAGCTCCTTGTTACTGGTCTTGGCAACAACTTTTGGACGGGACACCAAAAGAGCAAGCACCTTAAATATCAGTAAGTGGAACTACATTAAACTAAAGAGCTTCTGCACAGTAAAGGAAACAACCAACAAAATGAAAGGCAACCTACAGAATGAGAAAAAAATATTTGCAAACCACCCATCTGATAAGGGGTTAATATCCAGATATTTAAAGAATTCATGCAACTCAGTAATTTTTTAAAAAATCTGATTAAAAAATGGGCAGAGGAACTGAATACAGAGTTTTCCAAGAAAGATACAAAATGGTCAACATGAGAAAAGGTGCTCCACCTCACTAATTACCAGGAAAATGCAAATCAAAGCCACAATGAGTTATCAGCTCAGTTACCTGCTCAAATGGCTATCATTATAAAAACAGATAAGAAGTGTTGGCAAGGATATAATTCACTGTTGATGGGACTATAAACTGGTTTGGCCACTATTAAAGATAGTATGGAAATTCTTCAAAAAATTGAAAATAGAACCACCATATGATCCAACGATCTCATTTCTGGGTATATATGCAAAGGACATGAAATCAGGACCTCGAAAAGATAGCTACACTCCATGTTTATTGTAGCATTGTTCACAATAGCCAAAATATGGAAATAACCTAAGTGTCCTGGTGAACAGATGTATAAAGAAAATGTGGTATCTATATAAAATGGAATATCATTCACATGTGAAATTGAAGAAAATCCTGCCATTTGCAACAACATGGATGGCCTTGAGGATAAGTCAGACAAAGAAATACTTACGATATCACATATATGTGCAACCGAAAAAAGTCAGACTTCTATAAATAGAGCAGAATGGTATTTACTTGGGGCTGAGGGTGGGGGAGTTTGGAAGGTGTTGGTCAAAGGGTACAAACTTGCAGCTTTAAGATGAATCAGTTCTGGAGACCTAATAATGCACAGTATAGCGACGATTACAGTCAATAATACTGTGCTACATATTTCAAAGTTGCTAAGAAACTAGGTCTTAGATGTTCTCATCACAAAAAAGAAATGATAATTATGGGACATGATGGAGGTGTTAATGCTACAGTAGTAATCATATTGCAATATATAAATATCAAATCAACACTTTATATACTCTAAACTTATCATTGTATGTCCATTATCTCTCAATTAAAAAAAAAAAAGAAAAGCACATATACAATGACAGTTAACTATTAAGTCCTCAAACAAGTTTATTATTCTTTATTTAAAAAAAAAAAACACAAACTTAGGTCAACCATACTCAACTATCCTATGGGGCACACAAAACACAAATAAAATGAAGCTGGCTGGCAAGTGGGGAAACAGGGAATAGTGGGCACTTCAAAAAGCTGAAATAAGGCATAGCCACTCAGAGGCATTAAAATTTATTTTAAAAGTACTTATTAAAGTACAAGACAGCTTACACAAAATATATCTATGGTTAAACTCAATCTGTGTGACTGACAATTAGCATTCTAGGACTGATTCCAAAACCAACACTTTTGCACACTGGTAAGTTAAATTACCAATTGACTCATAAGATTAATATCACGGCCCATTCCTTCATTTGTTAGTCCCAGTTTCATTATGAGTGAGTATGAGGCCACACTAATTATGTTGTAAATTATAATCAAAATGAGAGGACATGAGGAAGAGAGAGATCACTGTTGTCAAAATTCCATTTTCATAGAACTTAAGTATATGGAAATAACATTAAATTTCTTTATGGAGACTCAGCAAAAGCACCCAAAGAGTTAGATATTTAATGTATTTCCAGTAAAAGAGTCAAAGAAAAGTCAAAGGAAAAAAAGAAGAAACGAAAAACAACAGATGGTATCAAGAGAGCATGAGGGTAAAACAAAGGAGATTAAGAGAAGTAATTCTCATAGGTCAGATTCACAGTGTTAGGGATTTGTTATCCAGAGAAAGAAAGCAATTACAGAAAGCATTTGCATTTATTATTTGGTGCTCTACATATGGATCTAGTGAATGTGATTATACACAATACTAAACAAACACATTTTTTTTGGCCTTCATTTATGTTCCTTTGCAGCTACTCACTTCTAGGATGGAACCACGAAGCTTTTTATCTCAGACAAGGAGAAACTGGAACAGAGAGCACTGAGAAGTGTGGCAGGTGAAGCTACCTTTCTTTCTTTTCCTTTTTCTTTTTTATTTTTAAGATTTTATTTATTTATTCATTTATTTGTTTGAGAGAGAGCATACACGTGCACATGTGCAGGAGTAGAGGCAGAGGGACAGGGAAAGAGTCTCAAAAAGACTCAGTGCTGAGCACAGAGCCCATCCCAAGTCTCCATCTCACCAACCTGAGCCAAAATCAAGAGACGGGCACTTAACCAACTGAGCCACCCAGGCATCCCAAATTTTCTTGACCTCTTTAGCAAGGAAGAACCCAGGAAGGAGAGACATGGTTTATTGAGGGAAATATTTTCTAAATTCCTTAAGCATCCATTTAATATATGTACAGCTCAACTCTCTAACTCACTGAGCATTTTCCACAGGGTTTGTGCCTTCCTCCTACATAGGTGGATAGCTCTCATTTGATGAATGCCCACGCAGGAGAAGAAGGATGTGAAGGAAATGGAGGCAGAATTTTATTCTCCATCAAGGAATTCGGGGGAGAAGGAGTCAGACACAAGAAGATCCATGAGTGCAGATCTTACCTAAACTCACAATGTGTGGTTTGTATGTGTGTGTAGACTTGTCATACTTCTAGTCTACATTTAAGAGCAATTTCTCTGTTCAATTTTCATTGTTATTTCCTCCACCTGATTTTGAAGACTTGTTCTTGTCTGGTACTACCATGCTTTCCTTTTGCTGCTGTTTTTACTCCCATAACAAAGACATGTTCACTCTTGTATCTTTGACTCCATTCATCTTTCTAGATGGCCCCTTTTTATTATTGCCACCTATCCTAATTCAACAGTCTTTAATGCACAACTCAGCTCAATATTTGCAACAATTTTGCTCTTGATCAATACAATCACCATTGTATTGATAGCATTTAGAGTGTAAACAACAAAAATATCTAAGAACTTACTGCCTCGTGCTATTTAAGTAGCCTCCTAAATCAATTGTAAACTGCTCAATTACAGAAGTTATAGCTTATCCTTTTGTATTTGTTCATCTGACTACCCCACAGAAAAGCATTCAATCTGTGAAATTTATGGATATAACTGGATATAACTTGACTTCCTTATTAGCAAAGAACCTTTCTAAAAATATATATTTTTACTTATTCATTCATGAGTGACACAGAGAGCTAGAGAGGCAGAGAAACAGGCATAGGGAGAAGCAGGCTCCATGCAGAGAGCCTGATGCAGAACTAGATCCCAGGACTCCAGGATCACGCCCTGAGCCAAAGGCAGGTGCTAAACTGCTGAGCCACCCAAGGATCCCCAAGAACTTTTTTGGATATGAAAACGATGACTAGGGGCACCTGGGTGGCTCAGCAGTTGAGCATGCTCCTTTGTCTTGGGTATGATCCTGGGGTCCCAGGATCAAGTCCCACATAGGGCTCCCTGCATGGAGCCTGCTTCTCCTTCTGCCTATGTCTCTGCCTTTCCCTCTGTGTCTCTCATGAATAAATCAATAAAATCTTTTAAAAAAGAAGAAAGAAAAGAAAGAAAGAAAGAAAGAAAGAAAGAAAGAAAGAAAGAAAGAAAGAAAAAGAAGAAAGAAAGAAAGAAAGAAAGAAAGAAAGAGAAGAAAGAAGAAAGAAAGAAAGAAAGAAAGAAAGAAAGAAAGAAAGAAAGAAAGAAGAAAGAAAGAAGAAAGAAAGAAAGAAAGAAAGAAAGAAAGAAAGAAAGAAAAAGAAAGAAAGAAAGAAAGAAAGAAGAAAGAAAGAAAGAAAGAAAGAAAGAAAGAAAGAAAGAAAGAAAGAAAGAGAAAGAAAGAAAAGGAGGACTAGGTGCCCACCATCAATATCCACAATTCTATATTCCTTTCTCCAGAACATTTTTAGATTATTTAAAACACAAAATTTCTTATTTTAAATTGTCTGTATGAAAACTCCGGAGTAAGAACCACAATTTTCCTTCTGTTTATAATTATTGTCTAGATAAGATGTTTAGAGATTGTATTAATGAGATTAATGTATCAACTTTTATCTCTGTGGGCTCATTCCTCTGCAGACAGCACTGCTCCTCGATGTTACAGATAGTAGGCCTGTTGGCCTGCAAGCTTGGAAGCATCAGTCCAGAGGGAAGCTGTAAAGGAGTAGAGATTGCTCCCAATTGTTAACATTAAACATCTGAAAGTTCCTAACGTGCTCAGTGTTAGTTGTTTTATGCACAGGCTGAACTATCTGGGCTTGTTCATGTTGTTTACTTGAGGCAGGAAAAAATTAAGAAAAGCCGTAATTTTCAGTTTAGTACAAAGCATAGTAGACAGTCTGGTCCATATGGGCTTAAAAAGTTTATTGTAATAATACTGTTAATTTTGACAAAGGCACCTTGAACTACTGTCAGCTTTCTTTTTTCAAGTAACAAATATGACTATTATTTTTTTCCTTAGGCGGGAAAAGCTCTCTGCTTTTTAGTAGTTATTTCTTATGCTAATCCTGCATTTCTCTTTATTTGGGTTCTGTAAATAACCTGTTCTGTAGGAACTGACTTTTTATTTCTGCTTTGTCCTTTCCAATTCTACTTTCATCTGAGTCTCTTCCCACTCTGTATTTTGTCATCGTTTTTGTCTTGTTATTTTGTGCCTATTTCAGCATAATTCTAAATTCGAACAAACAATAGTTCTCACTGTCCCCGTTAATTGGCTCACCTACACTTTAGATGACCTAGTCTCAGGACTCTTGTGTTAATTAACACCCCTTCCTCACAAACACTTCTTAAAATGGAATGATATAGTGGGGAGCAGAATAAGGAATTACTAACATCTGACTCATAAAGTGTGAAGGCACTTATGGGAAAATCCTTCTCATGCTTCCTCCACCTAATATATGATTGTTTCAGGAAACAACAGCAAAGACTATGATTTAGGTTACATTACTTGGGTCCTCACAGATTTACTTACAGGAGGCATCTGGTTATTTATACAAAGTAACCTTGATTTGGTATAGTAATAAACAAGGTAAGGCAGCAGTAGGCTTAACAGTAGAGGTTCACAGTTAGAAACACAAAGTCCAAAGACCTAAGGTAATTAGGGGAGATGTCAATGAGAAAAGCCCCCAGATCTCAACTAAATGAAGAATCCAAACTTTTTTACATAAGTTTTGCCCTAGATGTATGGTATCCACAATTTAACGGTGGCTTTGGAAGCTGTTACTGATTCCTCTCTACAACAGCAAGTTCTTAACAAATGGCCCACTGTATAGATATAGCTTAATAACTGCTAATTATTTATATAGGATAAAAAGTAAGGACACCTTAATATTTCTTCAGGATAAAATAGCATTTGCCATAAACAAAATACTTGACAAATGATTTGTCTGAAAATAATATGCTCTTCCATGTTAAGTTGAGGTTTTCAGGTAAGATTTGTTATCCTCTCTTGGGGGTGCCAAAAGCTTATGTGCTTAGTCCATTATGCATTGTTATTGACGGAAGAAGATGAAACTTTTTAAGATTCTTGAAAACCCCTGAGCTTGAAACCAATCTTTAAGGCAGAAAACTTTCCTATATTGTCCTACCAACTTATGGGTCTGTGGTAACAGGAAGCACAATTTGTTAAATTGTGGATATTAGGTGCTTATTTACTTACTGAATAAACTGATGAATTATCTAATTGTGTTCAACTGAGCTATATAATAACTAGTTTATTATTCCATCTCTAATTTTTAGTTTAATGGACATATTCTATAATTATGTTGAAAACGGTTTTAAGCTAATTTGAATTGTTATGCCATCAATATTTTTTTTTTCTTAAAGGTAGCTATAAAGGACATATAGACAACCTGTAGAAAGAGCACAATTTTGAGAATCAGAATGTGATCTTATATCCCACTCCTACTCCTTAAAAGCTCTGCAATCTTGGGCAAATAAATTATTATTTTTACTTCAGTTTTTTTTTCATAAGAAGATTAAGGTAATACATGCATACCTATCTCAAAACCATTCTGAGAACTAAATGAGATAATATACATACAAGTTCTTGGCTTAACGCATGCACACAATAATTTCAGTAAGTATTAGATTTGTTAATCACTCCCTGTCCTGCAATTCTCTTCATGAGCCATTAACCATTTCTTTATGTATTTGAGTCAACGTTATTACAAAAGCAAGCAGAGGCATAAACCACAGAACATTTTGTTTTTATATCGATAAAAGCATCTTGCAATACAAAAGACTATTATAATATGTATGTGAATATTAGAGTTTTAAAAATATTTTTAGAATCCTAAAGGTAAGACTACTTAAGACAAAGGTCTTATGCACAAAGAACTCCAAATTCTGAAATTTAAGATAAGGGAGAAAATGCAATGGAATATGTAAAGAGGGTAGAAACTGAAGTTTGCCCTTGAAGACCTGTAATATATAGTAAATTCTATAATATATATAATTAAAGTGTAACAAAACTGTTAAAAGTAGGTAAACACAGCAAAGCCTCATTGTATCTTCTTTCACTTGGAAAGTGCCCTGGTTTGGATGATAAGTTATATGGTTACTTTCTCAGGTATAACTATAACCTAGAAGCAAAAACACACTTGGTTGCTATTGTATATTTATTCTATGTTACACTTGTTAGTCCTATTCCAAACAGAGTCAACAGTTATAAATAGTTCTATGGCATGTTACTCTTTCACCTGTAAAATAGTTTATAAACAGACTAATGCTTAATGTGATTCATAACATATGAATACAAAAAGATAAAGGCAACAAATTTGAGCATCTCATTTTGCAACTGAAATAGTTGAGTCTCATTTTGCTTGTCTATCTTGTCTTACAATATCTAATTTGCAGGAGTTTTATTATTGCACTTCCAACATCAAAAAGTTGTATGCAAAATTACCTTGGTTTTTAACCATTATTTTGTTCTCATTTAAAATTAGTTTCGCCTGATTCATTATCCTTTGCTAATTTACAAGAAAATAAGAAAGAGGTCAAGCATTCCTGTTTGTAAAAAAAAGTATCACCATTAATAACATAGTACTTAAAAGGCATCCAAACTTGGTTGAGATTTACTGGGTTATTATGATTATTTCACTTGAATGATACATTATATAATTTCAAGAGTCTGTGCCTCTACTCAATAAAGAAGGTAAAAAAGGAAAAGCAGTTAAAGAAAACATGTTTTAACTGCTACAGTTCTGAGACTAGAGAGAGCAGCAGGGCAAGGGCTGCCTGTCACACTCTGGACTTCACTTAACATCACATGATTGTTGACATGTGGTATAAAATAAAATACTTTGGGGTACCTGGGTGGCTCAGTCAGTTAACATCTGACTCTTGATTTTGGCTCAGGTCATGATCTCGGGGTCCTGAACTAGAGCACAGAGGCTGCTTAAGATTCTTTCTCTTTCTGTCCCTCTGTCCCCTCACCCCCCAGGTAGCATGCACTCTCTCACTCTCTCTAAAAATTGTTTTTAAAAAATAAAATATGTTGTGCTATCTCGAGTCAATAATCTGCAGTAGCCCATTTGTTCCAACAGACAGGGCTGCCTCTCTGTTTAGAAGGAAGACAGAAATGACTAATTTTACTTTTACGTTGATTATCAAAGAAAGATGTAATTTTTTTTAAATTTTTTTTAATTTTTATTTATCTATGATAGTCACACAGAGAGAGAGAGAGAGAGGCAGAGACACAGGCAGAGGGAGAAGCAGGCTCCATGCACCGGGAGCCCGACGTGGGATTCGATCCCAGGTCTCCAGGATCGCGCCCTGGGCCAAAGGCAGGCGCTAAACTGTTGCGCCACCCAGGGATCCCCTCAAAGAAAGATGTAATTTGTAGTCACCCTTAGAGTAATTTCCTGAGACTCTTCAGTCCACAAGCAGTCCACAGATCCCTGGCCAAAATGGTGAAGGAAACTGGAATAAATGAAAAGTAACCTCTCTGAACACTGGCATTGAATTTTTGAAAGTAGAGAAATAAGGATAGCTCCCCTTGGAGATGCCAACTACATTAAAAGCAAATAAAGAGTCACAGCCTAAGAGGATAATTGGGGGGGGGGGGGGTGCTCAGTAGGATTAAGTAAACCAGGGGCAGCAGAGCAGGCAGGAAAAAACACTCAGAGGACTAATGTGAAATGGAAGAGACTGGGG